>NC_088349.1:7617500-8217500 GCF_036884655.1 Musa acuminata AAA Group
ACCTTCCTAACAACAGCATGTTCTTCATGAATTTTAGCCTCCCTTACTGTGTCTTAAGAGTGTCATTTCTGTTCAAGTTAGTGTAATTGTGATTTGATACATAATAGGAGATGAAGTCAGGTGAAGATCTTTAGCTGAAACTTCAAAAAACAAGCATCTGACATAAATTGCCAGATATCTCCTTGAGCCAAAAAAACACGTACAAAGGTTTCGATTAATCGGGTTGATTCGTACACCGGTTTCAGGCGAGGATTTGACCAATCCTGGACTCAAGTGGACCGGCTCAGCGGAGTTGGGTTGGGTTCTGCGGCGATGTAGCGATCGAATTGGGCTCGGGCTTTCCAATTTGACCCAAGGTTGACTCAACTGAAACAGCTCAGCGGAATTGGGTTTGTGTCTGCACTTGTATCGATGGAATTGGGCTCCGGCTCTCCTAAATTTATAATTTGACCCAATATCGACTCAACTGGTCCAACTTAACATAGAAGGGATTGGGTCCGCGCGATATAACGCTGGAATTTGGGTTCGGGCTCTTCTAAATTTCCTACCCACAGCTGCCGGTTAACCAAGAGGGCGTCAACCTGCCACGCGCTCGGAGTCGACACCGATCCCCATCGGCCACTGCGGCTTAGCCAGGTAGGGCAAGCGTGTGCTCTTTCGACGGCTCTCCGATCCAATCTCCTTCTCTCTGAAGCAGCAGCTCGTCCAGGTCCTTCCCTTCGTTTTCTTTTGTCCATCTCAACGATTTCTTCCTCTGATTGTTGTTATTGGTGGATCAATTCGATCATGAGCTAGTCCAAATTGTGGTCTTCGTGGTGAATATTCTTCGGGTCATCAACATGATTTACGTTTTGAGTCGTATGGTTTATGCCTCTTGTACTTGTAATCGAAGTTGGATCAAGAATTGCGAGGTTCGTCTTGAATTCTTACCCCCTTTTTCTACTTGGGCTTTTGATGATTTGATGGTCATACTAGTAGACCGATTTTGATCGGAGCCGCAGATCTTTTGGTGTTAGGCGAGGTTGGATTGATGTTGTGGGGTTGTCACTCGGGGAGAGATCGCTCGATCTACCAGTGCTAGTGCCGCCTAATGAAGAAACTTCTATTCTAAAGGCAAAAATAGGGTTCGAAATGTGTAATCCTCATTAAAAATATATTTTTTCTTCTTTTGGGGTTTGCATTCTACATATTTACAAATTATCTGCAGTTTGACAATGATTGCTATGTTTCCCAGTGTAGAACAGGATTTATGTGAAGGATTCTAATTAGAGAGATATTCCAGCAATGACATTGGTGATTTGTTTAGCAAGACTTGGAATTTCATCTGCTAAGTTGGACTTTGATTCGCCTTTTTTTTCTCAACCAAATGATTAGTAACATATTCTGGAAACAACAATGGTGGATTAGTCTGGCAAACTTAACATTCCATCCCAACCAGTATGCCTGAGAAACAAAGAAGATTAAATCAGAATTTGTAGTTGTCTGTGATTATATACTAAATATTTCTGTTTATTGCTTTCTTGGTTTCACATCGATTTCTGAATGCATTTATGCCATTTTTATCTTGATATAATGGTATTTATCTCATAGGATATCTCACACTTGTATTCTTCTGATTTATATTTCTCATAATTCAGTGGTGAAGTTCCAAACGTCTTCTTTTAAGCACTAATGGCTGCTGGAAGAGGCATCAGCCAGCTCCTGAGGAAGCATTTTCAGTTCCAGTCATCAGTAAGTATTTCTTTTTGAACCTAATCTATTTTGTACCTTCTCAGCAAGGTTCATATCATGTGTGTGTTAGTTGTCTCTTTCAAATTGTCAAATTTTAGGGTTCGATAAAAAAGAGACACTTTGCTTCCATGCTGTGGTAGACCACTTACGAATGAAAGTCTTGTTTTAGATTCTTTAAACATGATATGCACTTCCTCGATCTTGTATGTACAAGTTAATCTTGGATATCTACATACACATTAGAGAGGAAGAGAATGATCTTTGGAACAAGGTTTCCTTCCCCACCTTTACTCTTTTCTTTTTATTTCCATGTTCTCTCCTTCTGTCAGTCTAGGTTGACCAGATATTTAGTTATTTTCTAAAGGTTGATTGATATGATCATATTTTTAACAGAAGACAGGTTGCATTTAGGATCTGTCCAAACTGCATATGAAACTTTGGATTTCAGTGGCTTAAGTTATTCACTTGAACTTTTTGGAGAAAAATGTTTGTCCTGTAAAATTAGAGGAGCAAATTGTAATGAAGATGATACTCTTGAGTTGATGGTGTGTTAGCAAAGCACCAAACCTTCCAACATCTATTGAAGAAATGTAGTACAAGATTTTCAATGGAAATCAATCAGCATAGGAATGCCTATGAACATGCATTTGGGATATATTGTGAAACATTTCTTGTTAATACTACTATAGCGAGAAATACTTTTATGATTTTTTATTCTTAACAAGAAATCATTAGTTCCATTTTTTGCTTTCTTGATTTTTGTACAGATTATGGTATGATTATATGTAAAATAAAATTTTCCTTCCTGACTAAAAACTTATATTAGTCTTATGAGATTCTTTTATATGCAGGTTCCATCTTTTGTTCAATATATAAAGCAGGAAGAGGCTACCGGATCAGCTGGTATGAAATCTCCAAAGGTGCTTGCATTACTTGGAGTTGGTATTACTGGTGCTCTGGGTTTTGCTTCCTTGGCATCTGCTGATGAAGCAGAGCATGGTTTAGCAGCCCCAATTTATCCATGGCCTCATAAGGGTATCCTTGATTCGTATGACCATGCATCGTAAGTAAAAGGATGCTAATGGCTTTGTTTTTTTGTAAATTGTGAACTTTACTTTTTCTTGTATGCTATCAAACAAAACCACTGTAGTTCGAGTATTGTGGTGTCGCAAACTACGAAGAGATTAATTGTATAGCTGAAAAAAGTTAGTTTGGTTCTTAAATGGAGTTACCTTGTCTGATGACTTCCAATTTTTTTTTCATATTAGCTTTTGTAAGGTACAAATAGTTATTTCCACTTTATTGACAATAGCAAGGTTTTTGCAATACTGTCCAGGATGAACAGTATTTAGTGATCCAGTAGTCTATTGGCACATGAAGCAGGGTAAATCGGATGATATGCTCGGTACAGGGCCTGTACGGGGCAGTAACATTTTATTATTTTTCAATTTGTTTAGGCTTTTTCCAAAACTTGGTATGTAGTGGCATATTACCAACACATGGTATGCTAGTACAGTTCGAACTTGTACCAGTCTCAATCTGGACTGGTACAAATTCGTTATCCGAAACTAAAAATCTTGGATTATAGACTTTGTTTCTTTTGCACAATTATGTTTACCAGCATATGTGATAATTCTTTTAAGTGGAATGACACTGTAACTATGGCCTGGATCAGTATGGCTCAAGTGCCTGAGATTAAAAACCTTGAAATATATAATTTGTTTTGTTTGCACAATTATGTTTACCAGCTTATGTGATAATTCTTTTAGGTGGAATGAAACTGTATTTATTCAGCATAAGACTTATGTAGCAATTGTTACATGATATGATATGGGCAGAATTCGGCGGGGTCACCAAGTTTTCCAACAAGTATGTGCCTCTTGTCATTCGATGTCTCTGATTTCATATCGAGATCTTGTTGGTGTTGCATACACTGAAGAGGAGACAAAAGCAATGGCTGCTGAGATTGAGGTTGTTGATGGCCCAAATGATGAAGGTGAAATGTTTACTCGCCCTGGTAAATTAAGTGATCGTTTTCCGCAGCCATACCCCAATGAACAAGCAGCAAGATTTGCAAATGGAGGAGCATATCCTCCTGACCTGAGCCTAATCACGAAGGTACAATGAGTACATGCATATTTTGTTTACCTGTAATGTTCATCTTTTCCATGGCATTCTTTGTGATTCTTTACCTTTTTCCAGGCACGACACAATGGCCAGAACTATGTGTTTGCCCTTCTCACTGGCTATCGTGATCCTCCTGCTGGTGTTTCGGTAATATTCTGGTTATAGTTTAAAATTTTCCTGTGTTTGTATGATAATGTTAGGAAACACCAATGACACTGCTATAGTCTTGTTTGTTACACTTCAGCAAGCTTAACTAGTGAGGCTTTTACATGTGATCTTCTTCTATGTTCAAACTAATCTTCTGGCATCAACTGAATTTGCACTCTTTGTTGTTGTCCATTGAATGAATTTTCAAAATGGAAAGTAAATTCTGAACAAAATGTATAATGTTTTATGGTTTTTTTTTTGTGGGGTTTACTTGCTTATAACGAGTTTGAAAATATTCATATTTGTAATTTCTTCAGTAGTTTTGATGCCAATTGGTGATTCTGTCTGAAGAGATATATCATTAAAAACATGATTATGATGTGCTTATGTGTTTGTAATTCCTGTAGGTATAAAAAGTACATCTCATTGCTGTTTGCATTTGCATTTTACATTATAACTGCTAATATGCTGGAAGAAAGTAAGTTGTTGTTTATCGTTTTTTTTTTCAATTGTTGATGTAAGCAAATTGAGTCTACACAGTTGTTGGTATCTTTTAGTCAAAATGTGCTTGTTTCCTGTCTGTTGCTTTATAATTATTTAAACATATGCATTTTTTCGCTTCTTCAAGAATTAGCCATCTTATTCCTTTCATTTATTTCCTTCATTTTCTTTTCTTTCAATTATTTCTTATTATATTATTCTTTCTCTTCTGTTTTCCCTCTTTGAGTTTTCTTCTGGCTTTTCAATAAAATTAAGCTATATCTTCGTTTCTTTTGCATTGCTTTTTTTTAGTCTTCATTAGATGCATTCCTTCCTCACTTTTCTCTTTCATAAGTTCCTTTCCTCCTCTATTTGCTGCTATAATCTGTTGATAATTTATGATTCTTCTCTATTGCTTGTTTTGTTTTGTGACTAGGTAATTTGCTGTTAAGTTATTTTTAATGCATCTTGTATACTGCTATGTTATGTCCATTAGACATGCCATTTATTATACTGGTATAAAATAGAGTGCTTATATGGAAATCACTTTTATTGATGGACTTTATGCCCTATTAGATAATTCCCTACAGATAGCTCAGGAAAGACTCAACCATGCCAATAAGAAAAAAGATTGGTTTCATCATAGTAACGATGTCAGCTCAGTAGATGATAACTCACCAGCCTGTTAAGGCTATAAGCTATAAAAGACTTTGGTGACGGTTAATGGATTGATTCCATTAACTCAATCTAGTTACCTTGACAAACAGGACACAAATAAGCTTTTGTTTGGAGATATACTTTATAGTGTTCATTCTGGGCCTGGCTTTTCTTGAATTATGTCATCCTGTGTGCATTGAATCACATATTAAAGAATTTTGTGTTTAATTTATCTTGTACCTGATGTTTCTTGGGAGGCTTCTTCTCCATTAATTACTTTTAAGAGATTGCATCTAGTACTTTTCCTCCTTTGTGTTGTACCAGCTTATGGTAGTTTAACTATATCAGATATCTAATTATGAAATTTCTAGCATGATTGTATAAGCTGTCATCAGTCAGAAAGAAACTATTTTATGTATATTTTTTGCCTTTTGGTGATAATAAAAACCCATTGTGCATGCGGGAAAAAGTTAAACATGAGTGTAGCCATATACTGGTCCACCAATATAAAATTTCTCTAGGGAAAAAGCTAATGTGGGTGTAGGCATGTGTCAGTTTGTGCATTATCTGATAATGTATCACCATTGTTTTTCTTTCTCCTGTAGCCATATACTCCTTGAACTGAGGATTTATTTCTATTGGTGGTAATCACAGATTCGTGAGGGGCTGCATTACAATCCCTATTTTCCTGGTGGTGCAATAGCTATGCCAAAAATGCTTATTGATGGTGCTGTTGAGTACGAAGATGGTACTCCTGCAACTGAAGCCCAGGTAAGATTCTGCCTTGTAGCGTATCTATTTACCTTGTGATATATGTATTAGGTGCAAGATTCTGATATCTTGATGTCACCATTGCTCCAGATGGGCAAAGATGTTGTTACATTTTTATCGTGGGCAGCAGAGCCTGAGATGGAAGAGAGAAAACTGGTAACATGGTTTTTTCCTCCACACTTTCTTGTATAATTTCATTACCTGTGAGCTTCTCTATTAACCTTAAGCACTTTGCTTTGGTAGATGGGGTTCAAATGGATTTTCGTTCTGTCGCTTGCTCTTCTCCAAGCTGCTTACTATCGGCGGCTAAAGTGGTCTGTTATTAAGTCACGCAAGCTGGTTGTAGATGTCGTGAACTAATGTCTTTGTTGCTACTTGCATGTCATGGACAAAATGGAAATAAGGACCTTGGATGATGTACATTGCCGGATGGATCTCAAGCATTCTATTTTCTTCTGTCCGAGAGAAGTTCTTTCTTTTTCCCCTCGAGTTAAAATTTTGGATTTGTCAAGGCTTTAATGGCCTTAAACAAAAGACTTGTTAATTCTTTCAGAAACTTAATTTCATGTTATGTTTGACATTATGTTGGAAGGGAAATGTGCTTTTGTGATGCCAGTCATCCATTATGTTTTAGCGTTTACGCAATGGATCCAAGGAGTCTGAGAACATTGATGTAAAATGATTTCACATTTGTTATCAACTGATCAAGTGATAATTTATTTTGCATTGGAGTTTTATGCATGTTCTTGGTAGAGCCAATCTTTATTTCTTCTTTGGATTTTTCAATATATTTTTGCTTAATTTTGAGACCACCTCACTACTCTGGCAACGATACCAAAAATGAGTGTCAAATTTATCATTTGTGGTTGTGATGAAATATGTATGACATATTCTGGTTATTTGACATGTGGAGATGATTTAAAGGCAATCAAGGTCCTTATTCAAGCATGTCTCAGGTTGGTTGAAGTGTCGAGAGACTACAAAATTCGACACAGGATCTTACAAAACCATGTTGGTATATACTTGAGACCTTTGTTGGTATATACTTGACAAGGTCAGTTAGTATATATTTGAATCATTCGATTAAATGTCAAGCACAAAAGCAATTAGCATATTATTTGATCACCATTAAGTCGTATATTGAATCATCGATTATAAAATGATGGTTTGGCCAAGTCAATTACTCTGTCAAATGTTAAGTGGAAAGATCCATATAGTTAAATAAATCATCATCTGACATGGCACCGACCATATGAGATAGGGGCCTACTAGATATGTCGATCGTAATGTGTCGTCAATAGCGTAGGTTTATGATTGTCTTAGATGTCGAACAATAATAATTTGAGGTTGGATTATCTTAGTCAACGAAGATCACATCCTTGTTGGATTCAATTGTCACTGTCGGCAATGACCGATTTAACTTGCATCATCATCATGGAGAGATGCTTCATGAACAATGCAATCAGACGCTCTCGGTCAATTTGGCTTACATTATACTCGAGAGATACTTCTCAATTAATTCGGTTGAAATCATAAATACGAGACTTCGAGGTTAAGAGAGAAGGAGCGTAGAGTAGACATGATAGAAATTAAGAAACTACTTTTCATCGTAGATTGGCCAATGAATAAAAAAAGGCCATTGAAATATAGTGGTAATGTGATAGATTGAGCGACCGAATTAGTATAGAATTCATCGGATATTCACAATACAAGTAAGCATGAGATTCGAGGTATGAGATCCTATAATTATGTTGGTGGGTTCCTTCGATTAAGTATATTCAAATTATATTAAAATTTTAAATCAAACTTAAGCTAAACTTAAACAATCCGGTTTGAACCGATTCACCAATGATACAATATTGAAGGTTATAAATGATTCTGGTTTGAGGATACTCTTCTTTGGTTCGGTTAACTAGTTCAAACCAAATCGAATCAATTTTAATTTAAAAAAATCTCCTAATATTTTATCCTTGACCCTATACTCTCGTCTGTAAATAGACAGGACCTCCAAGGACTGAACACGCACGGACACACACAGATGCACGTCTTCGTCTCACAACAAACATAGTTGAGGAATTACCTCAACTCTCTCCCTAAACCATCAATCTAGTTGGTCTTGTGAAAGGATAAGAAGAGAGGAGAAAGGATCTAGTTCCTCCTTGTGACAACAATCTTAGATTAAAAATGGTGCCTTATAGATCAAACAAAAATATCTAAATAAATAACATCAAAATGTACTTATCATTAAACTACATCTAAGTATTTGATTTCAATCTTGACATAAAGGTTATTTCTGTATTTTAATACAGCATACTACGTATTTTTATACCTACTTCGGACTACATCGTCATCATGAGACACTTTTTAGCCCATGCGACATTTGATAAAATTCTTCAAATTTATACTAACTTAATTATTGGATGGATCTCGTACGGTATGTCTTGGATCTAGTTTTATAGAATCTCATTTTGAATCTCTTGGTCTCTTAACATTTCAGCCAGTAATATGTCTTAAAGAGGACATTAGTTGGCTCCAAATCACCCTCATGTATTGGACAACCAGAGTCTACCGTGATATATCCTCTTTCATAATTGGTTTCTTGTCCAATATTCCTGTCATTATCTTAACTTCATATGATACAGATCCATGTTTACTGCAATTCTCAAGTGCTCTTAAACATGACATGATGTCTGTTTTCATATAATACTGATGTTTACTGCAATTCTCAGGCCAAAAATTTCATTACTCGGAAAACAAAATTGGAAATCTTCTATAACTCAAGACAAGGAAACGGGAGGTGGACTCACAGGGAGTGTCACGTTTGTCGTAGTGAAAGTGAAGGATCTATGGATCTTAATGGAAAAAAAGGAAACAGAAAATTACCACAGTGACGAAGTTACCGATCACAAAGGAAAAAGAAAGTGTTACGGCCGCAATGCTTCAGATAATATGATGGTGAGTTTATTAGTTTTATGATACCATAGAGACGAGATTTGGAGGCGGCAGGAGAGAGAAGAACGAGTAGAGAAAGGTGGCTTCGCGAGCATCATATTTAGGAAACCAACGAATCAAACGACCAGATGGATGGAAAAGATATCTCGTTTTGGGATATGATTTCGGAAACTCATTTTCATCATAATTTGGTGACAATGTGAATTAGTATAGAATTAATTCATCAGATTCACAATCCACATATTGTATGTACAGTAGTATGACATAATTAACCATGGCACATATTTCCGCACCACCATCGAGCCGACCGCCATGCCATGCCATCAATCCTTTGCGTGCGTACTTGTTTGTTGGTGGTCTCGTCGTCCCGGCCGGATTCAAGACATCATGGAACACACAAATCTCTTTCTCTCACCCTCTCCTTTTGGGTTTCTGTGCGCGTGTAAAGAGGCATCGCCAGATTGCAGGCAGTGGGATGTGGGGCTGGTCTTGACCGGACCAGTGCCAAAAACTACGGAACGAGCCGCAAGGATACAACGCAAGCCAAACTTGGAAGTGGAAGATCCCGTGATTCCAGTGTCGCCATTGTACGTTCCTCCTCCGGCCGAGATCTGGTAACATGAGAGCCATGCATCGATAGGTCAAAACTCAACTTGGTGGTAGGTCGTTCATCATGCAGTATGACCGGCCAAACCACCGCATGACTTCACGCTCCAAACCGTCATCTGAACTCGCTATGGACGCACGCAGATGTTGAGCTCCATAAATAAACGTCGAACTCCCTCACCTATGAACCGCGCCTCTTTCTGCTTGCATACGCAGATCAACTGACGCCTAAACCTCGTTCGCCTGCTGCTGCTTCCTTGCTTCCTATATCACTGGTCACCCTCTCCCTGTCTTCGTCATCGGTTTAATTGTAGAAGCTTGCGCCGTGCAGGAAACCGCGCGCTATGAGCTCCCGCCACATCGTCTTCGTCAACGCCATCGTTCTCATGGCGTTCTTCGTCCTTGTTCTCTTCCCGGCGGTGCGCGAGGTACAAGGCTCCAGGCTTATTGGCCGCGACCGGGGCCAGCCATCAGCGGCGACGTCGACGGTTCTGACGATAGCGAAGGCGTCCCATGGGCCGAGCCTACGAGGCCCTGGCCATTAATGATGCCTCGTTGTTGCCTTGTCTTTCTTTTTGTTCTGTGGTGGCGTTGATGGAGAAGGAAAATAAAGGAGGGTAGGGTTACACACTTGATTTGGAATGGCAACTTCCGCTGCAAGTGCCTCATTGTTACACAAGGATCACGAGGATAATAGATTGTTCTTTGGGAGATCACCGGGGTTTTACCTCCGACTGACTAATCTATAAAAGACAAAAAGGATGTTTTTGATGAGATAACAAAGGCATAACTTGTCGTCACCTGTGTGAATCAATCAATGTCCATGAATGTTATGACACGACACGGAAGGTTCTCATCAACCTCGGTGATGCCTCGACACCAAAGATTACTTCTGGTGTGAGCAAAAACAATGGATTAGAGGAACAGCAAACTATATTGTATTGACTCTTCAACACATTAGTGGACAACCCGCTAATGAGATGGAGGGCTTCGAAATTCGTGCACACCTTTGAAAGGAACGGAGGACGACAAGCTTTGGTGCGCCGCATCTGCTGTCGTCTCTTCCCCATGGACAGTGCACGCATGTCTCCGGCCTCGTCGTGTGGGGATCTCGAGCACCGCGAGTCTTGCCTTCTTCGCCGCCCACTCTGGTTTCTCCCATGTGGGGAGGGAGTTCACCTCGGGTGGACGCGCAACGAAGACCCAATCGAGATGGTGCCATCTTGTGGTTCGGGCAGTGAAATATTTAGTCATCAGATGACACGAGTGCCGAGATGAGCTCTTCATGCCGAGCACAACTGCTGCTTCCCAAGTCCTCCTTCGAGCCGTCCAAGTTTGGAGAACTCCTGCCAAGAGGAGTCAACGGGGAGTTCAGTTGTGCAAGCTCGAGAGTTTCAAGAATGCAACAGAAGCAGGACTGGGCGGCAAACCTCTAAATCCAACTTAGAAGACGACATAGCTTGACGTGATAATGGAAGCAGCCGATCGAAGCTGATGTTTGGGTCGACCTCGTTTCTTCCTCGATGGCATGGGTTGGTGATATCGATTGACACCAATTACAGTTCTGTGGGAGCAGTGAGTAGGAAAGATGTTAGAAACCCAATTACAAGCAAGCATAGCAGATCTCTACCACATAACATGTTACAATGACTAAAACAGGCTATTATCACGAGGATTGAGGCTCGTTCAGGCTCCAATTGAAGAAATCAAATTTGCTTCCTAAAACATAATAACATATACATCAGATAGATGGAAAAAGAAGAAAATATTATGCTCTGATTTGATCAATGGTATCAGACTATCAAATGTATGTATTGACTTAGCCATGTTCCCTGTATTCATATCAAGTTCCATCAATTTGATTTCTAAATTTTGATCATTGCATCACATCTAACAGGACTGATCTTCAATTTGGTATATTTATGTCTGATTATAAGTTTGATTAAATTGCAACCTCAATACATCCAATAGAATGTTAAAATATAGCCAACTAATATGAACTTTTGTTACTATATTTTGAGCCACCTGCAAATCTGATCTTCAATTGGTAGGTTTATGATTGAAGCTACAATCCTTCTGATAGAATTCTAGCTGAACTCCTAAGTTATTTATTGTTATGACTATAACAAGAAAAAACATATAAAATAAGCCAAATTTGGAAACAATTATGAAAAAGAATAACTTTCATAATCACTGTTGCCGCTTACCATGCAAGTGAATACACTGAATTGAAGATATGGAAATAGACGAATCTATAGAAAATGATCTTCAAATTTGAAGGCCTATTCTTTGGCAATAGGAAGATTAAGAATTCCCCCATAGTTCTCACTAATAGAAGCCTGTTGGAGCATGAAATCAGAGAAGGGTCAGTGCTATATTATCTGCCTCTAGAATTGCTAAATGCCAGCATGACATCTGAAAGTGTTGTAACAGATCTCTCTTCTTTACAGAAATAGAGCATGATTTGAGATAATGTAAATTCTGAGCACTAATTAAGAATAGAAAGGCAAGAGTACAGCCAGTTCAGTTTCGTAACTAAAGAAAAGGCTGACAGCAAGAATAATCGTCAACATGTAACAGAGGTAATGCTAACAAACTCATTGGGAAAATCAGAGACAGATGCTACAAAGTATTAACCAGAAAAAAAAAAAAAACCGCACAAAACCAAACATCCAAACTGGAAATTTATACATAAGGCTACGATTATGATGAAAAAGCGCTAACTACCATAATTTCATGGATAAATCATGAAAATTTAGGCACCATGAGGAAGTCTATGAGAGTCCGGTAATTTCAACACAGAATGATCTTAAACTTCAAGAAATTGCTTGTAAATCTATGATAAATTTGAATGGGCAAAGAAGCAGCGAGCTCGATCTGTTTATCTTTAGCAATTTTGTGATATAAATATGCAAGTCTTGACATCAAAAGGAATGGTGTGATATAAATATGTAAGTCTTGACAACAAAAGTGCCTTCTAATTTTTAGCAATAGCGAAGGTGAAAATATCATGATACATGGAAGTGTATCTAAACAAAATTAAAAAAATCATGTTCAAGAAGGGTAAATCTTAACCATGTCAATTCATTTCAGACATCAAGAAGATAACTTCTTTGGAATATACCTGAAGAAAGGGAAGAATTAGGTCATACACTTGCTGCAGAAACTTAATATATGTTGCAAACCTGCATCATTCAACATATTTTAGTTAGATCAGAAGCTCACAGATATGCATGCAGAATAAGTGGGCAGCAGCAAGAAATATTGATATTAAAAAAATAATTAGGTAAAGGAAATCTCCTAAAGACATGCACCAAAAATCCTATTTATAGAAGAAGAATGAGGGTAGCTCGAGAAAATATTCCATTAGATATAGGCTAATGTAATTCATTCACAACCTCTATAGTCTAGGACTATCCACTAAACTGTACAAATATGAGGTTCAGTGAAAAAATGATATTGGTGGATATAACCAGATGGAGTTATCAGTATATAAGAAGGCAATAAAATTGACAAAATCTCATAATATCAATTCCTTGGGCAATTATTGGATAATGTCTTTAACACCGTGAAACTAACTTAAAAGATATATATTCAGTGTTATGAAACTCAAACTATCACATGTAACTAAAATATGGCTTCAGCAATTTAAAATCAGACGTCAAATGGTTCTGAAAAAAATAGGACATTGTTTAGCATCATAATATGAGATGTGTTGAGTTCTTAATCCCAAAGACATGCAAATTTTTTTTTCCAAAATTCCATTTGAATTTGCCAGCAAGCTAAATAATCCATAGATGAGATGTTCTTTCCTCCAATAAAGATACTTGATGATTGGACAAAAGAGTCCTAAATGGCATAAAATTGTGGCACAGCAATAGTGTTGTTGTTCCTATATCCTTCTGATCATATGTTTTAGCATATAAATGATCAACTTGTGTGAATAAATAGTGACTGTTAAGCTACCTGAACAGTATACCCAGTACACTGAAAGAAAAATCTACAAACCTAGCAGCTGAAGGAAATAGATATGAACATAGTAAAATTTTGAATTCAAAGACAAACCTTCTTAATATCCGAAAACAAACATACAGCTCCTCAATATCTGATTTGACCTTCAGTTCAATATATTGCTTAAACAGCTCAAACAAACTGGAAATTAATTCATCTGATTCCATTGCACTTAAATCAGTAAAAGTAGACAAAATATGACTTAAGGACTGAAGAGTCAGCGATAGAAGACCATTCATATCAGATCTAGAATATTGAGTTGCGATAATGTTCAACAAAAGGCAACTGCTATGTTGGAACTTCTCAACCCAACTTGGAGGAGTTCCTTCCCACAAAAATATATCAAGTTTTTCAGAATTCTCATCTTTTATGTCACAAGGAAATTTCTTCCTGGTACTGCCAGAACCATTGCCAGGAAAACTAGCTGCTCTGTGTGGAGGAAGTGTTCCAAGAATACCAATCTTCAGTTCTTCAGGTAACTCATGCAGTACTGAAAAATCTAATTGACTTAAAGACTGAGGTACTATATCCGGATGGTTGTCAGCACATGTATTAATGTGCAAATCATCATGCCTTGGATGAGAGATTGTAGACAACTGAATTTGGTGAATGTCGCTCTCCATAGCACCCTAGATATGCCAATCAAGTGATGAAGCTGACCATGGATATAACGAACATTACCAAAAAAGCATGTCAATCAGAAGATAAATATAAACAAGTTTATACAAGAGTCTAAATGGCACTTTTGCATCAATAGCTACTGCTCTTCTAAAACTAACTTCAATTTTGAAGATTGCAGAGCTCAAGTAAATGTTATAAGTAGAAAATAATCAGCATCTAGGGCTTGAACAAACACAATTCAAGTATTATTAGTTACAATTCAAATTAAGATAAGAGTTAGGTCACAAATTTCTTAGTAATCAGGAATAGTGAAAAATAACATGAGGTGTATAAGATGATTTAAAAGGTGTTTAACACATGAGGTGTTTAAAAGGGTAAGCAACACAAAAGTATAAAACATGAGGTGTTTAAGATGATTTCAAAGCACCTTTATTCTTCTACAGGATAGTTTTCATTTCAAAATTGACAATCTCAGCAAAGAATATCTCAAACGCTCATGTTAAAGGAAGAGGCAGACTTGTTGGAATAGGAACATGCATGTGCAGCCAAAAAAGATGAATAGAAAAAAAGGGAAGGGAGGAGAGAAATTAGATCACAGTTGATGCAACAATCTATCAGGAACAAAGCAGTTTTTGTAGGCAAAACATATGTTAGCAGATATTTGATAGCATCAGCCAACAGCTTGGTGTTCACTGCATGTATCATCCCAATCTTGCTGAACTCCTTGAGTTGTTAACAAGGTAGACATTAGGAATTGACATGACTTCAATCATAGACAAATTTAGCAAGAATCATTCAAGCTAAAAAGTCTACATATGGGTTCATAGATAGCCTGCTAAGCAGACAACATGACAAAAAATTACAACATAATGCTCTAGTTTAAAACTGAAAACAAGAAAGAACATGATAACTGATAGAAAAGCTAAATAGTTATAATAAATAGCACATTTGTAGAAGAAACCACACCAGTTACCTTGGCATAATCTTCTAGACAATGATGAGCTCCAAGATTCTCTTCTTGCTGGTTGCAATGTCCAAAGCTTAGTGGATCTAATGATTCCTCCAACGTTCTGTTGTTCCTACAAGAACTACTAGGATCAGCCCCTGTTATATTTTGCTCATCTTTCATTTTGCCAAATTTTAATTCTGCATATTCCACCTTGAAAAACTTATCATCGCCAACATACATAGATTGTTCTCTAAATTTTGAACATTTGTCTTCCTCATCTAACAACAATTGCTTCATCTTTTCATCCTTGTGCAACAATAATCCACTTGCAGATCTTACAAGGGGAGCTATGTGGCTCTCAGCATTCGCGATCTTCGGACTTGAGGTGCACTTAGGGGCAAAGAAAGAAGACAATTTTTGTTGTTTATATGTCCCATTCTCAAGCTCATTCAACTGATAGGGGACCCCTGAAACAAAAGCAGCAGTTAAACACTGAGAAACATATTCAAAACTAACATTGAATCATTTGTTTCTATGTACCAACATAAATTAGCATATGGGTTTACAACAAAATAGTAAGTGGAGATGTACAACACTATTGTACTAACAAACATTTACATATGAAGCATGATAAAATCAAAACCGTGGCTTGTCAGCCAGAGCTTTCGAAATTCTGCAGTACAACATTCAACAGTGAAAAAAAAAAAACAATTGGCCTGTAATTCTATGACTTTTTATGTGTGGCATGGCAGTTCAAGAGCAAATTTGACGAGATGAGAGTTAAGTCCAGCAAAATGCTGTATGGCTGTGGAGCGATGAGAATCTTAAAAAGCATATGAACACAACCCGGTAGCTGGGACAATGCTTGAAAATTTTTTACTATGCATGTAATAAAATGTGATATCAAGCTTTAGATGGCGAAGAATTTATACTTATTTAAAGAAACAGGTTTAATTGGCACTCCAAATGGAAGGCATCAACTGCTTTCATGGTCACTCATTTCCCCTAAGCAAGCATGCTACTGTAAGTTGATCGCAAATACAAAGAACATCGGTTATCGTATATGGCTCAAGACCACATTCCAGAAACCTATCGTTGTAGAAGGAATAACTTAACAAGAGGATCGAGTGTAAATGCAGTTACAGCTCAAAAGCTTATTGGCAGCCACGGAGTCCACCACCCAGGCAGGTCTGACGACTGGAAGCCCTCGGCTGAATGCCCTGAACCATAGAAAAGATAGCTCAAATTCAATGACCTTCACATCAAGGAACATGTTGAGAAAAGAGAAAGACAGATGACTCGACACAGAAATCCAATTTGTGGCGTTTCTTGATAACCTGAAGTTCCTCATTTTGTTGTCGGGCAGATGGCTGCAAATGATATGAGTCACAGATCGCCTGGAGAAGTAATTCTCGTACCGGCCACCATGCCTCAGCATAAAAACCCGGAGCTCCTGAAGCCATCGATCTAACAACGCACCATCACAACCCATTCGATCGATCTGATGATACAATTGCTTTGAAATGACAACAAACAGAAGAAAAAGAAAGCACCTGACTGGGAGGCACCGTGAATCCGTCAACGAAGATTGAAATCTCGCTAAATATTCCTTTCCCAGAGGAGGAGAAGCCGGCGTCGAACTGTTCACGAAGCTTTCGATTCTTGATCGCCATGTAGCTGCGAGGTAAATCAAACGGGGAACGATGAGAAGAGAGGGAAGGCAGGGAAAGGGAAGGACGCGGAGGATAAAAAGGGGATGCGGATGCCTTCCGACGTCGGCGAAAGGGGATCTCTTGGGGGGATTGCGGCCGGATTCTCGAGGGTTTCTGGTGCGGGATGGATCGGATCTGCTGTTCCTCTTCCTTGGATTGGAGGCCGACGGGGCCGAAGGAGACTTGGAGATCATCGTCCCAAGGGGAAGCGGGGCTCCGTGTCGGGCGGGGAAACGGAAAGAATTCAAATTGTGAAACGAGGCCCTTCGGAAGTGTGCGTTGGACGCTTCAGGAAGAGTTTCCTTTGTTCTTCTTTTTAAAAGATAAGGGTTCTGACATGGAATTTTAAAAAAAATTCTGATTTTATCCAATTTTATTTGTGACATTATATAATTTGATTTATTTTTAAAAATACAGTTTTATTTATTTATTTATTTATTAAAAATGATAAATATAAGGGATATAATTACCTTATTTTTATAACTCGAATATTGTTAGGTTCCATCGAGATTACAAAGGAATAATCTTATTAATATACTAGTTCACCGATCTATTCTCTAATCCAAATCCAAATTTAAATCTCTTATAACAATGATATAAAATATGATCTGATAATTTTTTTTTATGTCTAAAACATTGATCTGATGTTGATGATGATGTACTTAATGTATTTACTTACGAGATTTTAATTCTAACTTATCTCACGACCAACCTCTTTGGGCTTTGAATCTAAGGTAATCTTTTTCTTCGAAAATTGGGTTAGATTGGACCCATGAAAATTCATATCGATAACGATCTCGTTTTTGAGAAGTGTATCAAGTCGGATTAAACTGATAACTAATCATATTGATAAAATAATAGTGAAATAATAATTTAGTATTGTACATAATCAACTTAAAACCATTTTGTGATGAATGCTTGAGATGAAGTTTTATCCACTCTAAGTTGGGGGTATTGGAAACCTAATGATGTCATACCATCTTGATTGACTCATAACATGAAGAGCCTAGATTTTGTCTGAAATAGCTATATGATGGTTTAAAGTTCTACTTGGAGGAGGAAGTTGTTTAAGCATAGATATGCCTGTCATTAATAAAGCATGAAATGAGCCTGCAAATTCCCCTTACCTACCTACAGAGTATTCGATTGAAACCATTTCAATTACAATGCTGTAACTTTCAGGGATTCAATATGTGATTCTTCTTCATCAAAGTGCTTAAGAACGGCAGTACTGTCATCTCATCCACATATTTGGTGATATCATGCAATAATTACCATCATCTAAACTCTAGAGTCTTTTCTCCTTCCTAATTAGTGCATGCAATGCTCAATAATCTGTTTGTAAATGACAATAGTATTTGGACTATAGTATTATATCACCAAAGCATCAATGAGTAAGATGTCAAATGTTAAGAGACCTATCGTCTCCTACATTTGCAGGAACAAGAAGTGCCTCCTGTTCTTACCTCCGTGTAAATGGAAGAGGAGAGAGAGAGAGAGAGAGAGAGATGGCATGGAAGAAACATATAGAGGCAAAATGAGCAGAGTAATTAATAGCAAAGCAATATAGCAACAAAGAAGAAAAGAATTCTCAAGTATGAGCGTGTAGTAAGGTAGTGATATTGGCGCGGCTCAATCTGAGACTGGTTTACTGTCACAAGTAAAGCCAGTCATCGGATTGAACCTCACCAATATCGCTTCCTCGGTTCACAAGATCATCCAAATCCTTCTTACCTCATCCACATTCATATCACCATCTCCACCGCCATCATCTCATGCGAGTAGAAGATGACAACCAAAAGTGTTCTGTTGATGGCATGCTGCATTAATGTGGTTATCGTTATCATGAAGTAACCACTCATACAGTGGAGAAGAAGGAAGGAGAGAGACGGGGTGTTAGGGCATGGTGAGGAGAGTCTGAGAAGCCATGCAGTGAGGGGGGAGGCATAAAATAGAGGGGGGTGTCAAGGCATGGAAATAGGAAGGTGAGGGGAATGATGAAGCTTGTGGCATAACCAAAGTCCAGCTCAGCTTTAGAAGGTGTGCGATGCTTTCCTTCTTGTACTCTAACCCAGAAAGAAACCCCCATGTTTAATAGATCACCTCAACACAGAGAGAGAGAGAGAGAGAGAGAGAGAGAGAGAGAGAGAGAGAGAGAGAGCTCCTGCGCATGCTCACCTGCAATCTTCTCCCACACTCATAACACCAAACCAGCCCTTCTCCACGTCTTGCTTTAGACGTTTAAGACTACATCCCTCTTTATAGTTCATCATTCCATACGACTCTTAGAAGAAGAATATAGAGAATGAGAAAGAGATGGATGAAATATTTAAGGAGGAGGAAGAGAGAGAAGAATCTTTATAGTGTTATTTTAATGGACTTCGGGAGCAGGAGTGCAGAATGTGTGTGCCTAGAAAGAAGGTTCGAAAATACTTGCAAGCGCGCACACAGACACACACAGACTCTCTCTCTCTCAATCCATTAGTTCTTTAAACTATGACTTCAACCACAAGCGGCGACATCGGCGTTAAAGCAGCTCTGCCATGACACCAACAACGGGGACAACTCTTCTTTGGGCTGCTCACCCTTCCCTTCCATTCTTTGGAGAACACCTATACATAAGTAATACAACTCTCTAAAATCTCGACACGTTATATATCGCAGGATCTTCGCATGTTTCTCACATAAAACATTTACACTTGCATGATCTGAAGCAATATGAAGATGATGTTCTTTTCCCAGTTGGGATCTTCACCTGCATGTCTTGAACTCATGCAGCGAGAGGAACGTAGGTAGACATGTAGATGACTCATGATGTCGTATATTTCGGTACTTTTGATGCAGAAGAATGTTCATGTTCCATGATGAAGGTACGTACGCATACCACCGGTGGAGAGGCAGTGTGCACGGTGCATGTTGAGCTCCTTAGTCTTCTCAAAGAATTAGGTCAACAAAAGTGAAGTCTCGAAAGCTTCTTGACCTCATGATACGAGTAGCTCAGGCGGTCTGCCACCATCTTGTAACGAGATTCCCACGCCTTAACCTTCGACTCTCTCTCGTGAAGAAGCTTTTTGCCTTTCCTTTTTTTTACCCCGTGCACGTCGATCACTTTCTCGGAGTTCCACGTCCCATGCATGCAAATGTTGGCGTGCATGCAGCGGGTGAAGGCACGCACGCATATACTGTAACAATCAGTGACAATGATCGCATGGTTTTCTGCAGTACAAGATGAAGTATGACCCAATAAGAAAACAAAGAGTAACGAAGGCTATTTCGCAAGTCATCATCATTAAAGATCGCACGTCTCTTGGCTGCCATGCATGCTTTTTAGGCATTTTGCCTGAGATCATCTCATCTGCATGCTTACTTAGTATGACAGGAAATAAGTTAATGAACGACATAACATTCATTCTCCAGACTAAATGGAGGAGCAAATGTAGATGTAAATAAAAAGTAATTACTTGAAAATTGAGAGTTAAATCTTAAATTACCTCTGATGATGATGTTGAGCATTTCGTAAGGAGGTGTTTTCTTCTTGTCGACAATCTCCATAATTGCAATGGAATCACAATCTCCATAATTGCTTTAGCTTCACATCTAGTCTAACCTAAACTACTCCAGGAAGATATCTGTTACCAGCAACTAAGCCACCGTACATTCCACCTTGATTTGTTCTTGTCAAGATCCCTCAGTTCCATGTGACAGGAAGCTCTCAGCATATGTAAAGCACATCAATGGGCTTGTGTTTGGATTGACTGATCCTAGCATCATTTCTGGCCTTCCATATCAACCCCTCTTAGTGTTTGATCCTTCTACGGCAGTCTTGGTGGGGAAGATGAGTGTGTTAGGTAAAAGGGGAAGTTTCTTCCTCTTTTCTTTCTCCTCCTCAGTGTCTCTCTCGTAACAAAAGCTGATGGACCAACCTTGGCGTGAAAGGAAGCTTATAAAGTTTTAGAATCTCCCATGTATCAATCATGCATGGAAATCAGGCCAAGGCCCCTCTCTGCTTGTTAAGACAAGGAGTACAGCTCCTTTAAGCAAGGGGAGCTGGTACGAAGTGGATCCCCATGTTGGTGAAAGCATTCAACTCCTGGTTTGGTCCAACCAGCTTCCTCAAAAGCACCTGAATCATAAGCCAAAGAGAGGCAGCTTTGGTCAACTAAGTCCGACAATAACAAGGAAGAGAATCCATATCTGTTCAATTTCCAAGAGAAATCCTAATTTATATGGTTGACTACAGTATTGAAGTTCCAAGTATGGATTATAAAATCCAGATTTTAGAATCCAACTAGGTGCCAAATTTGAGATTGTGTATGTACCTTTGAAACTTGAATCCAAGGATTTTGGCAACTGGTAGAACTTCCTTTAACTGCAGAATTTGAGATGAGATCTAAAGGATATTTGGCTAAAATCATATATACAAAAACAATGGTCTCTATTACTAAGCAAAACAATGGCATAAAAATCAACACAAGGATGTTATCTATGGGCCTCTAGGAATCCTTGATTCCAAGTCAGGATTCATGCAAAGAGTATAAATTATCAGGGGCCTAGAACGACCAGCTCTTGCTCAAACCTGCACAAGTCATTTAGTCTCATCAGTCTCAGGCTCATTTAACACGAAGTAAAGGAAACAGGAAGTAAAGCTTCTAAATAAAATGTCTGACCTGATATCAACCCTCTTAAGAGTCAGTGGAGTTGATTCAACCTTAGCAACAAGGACTGTCCCTGCCCCCCTACTACCAGGTTTAGTAACAAGCTGGTAAACTAGAAAATAAGCACGAAAACTGGCAACAAATATGACCAACGAGCTACTGTAAACAATAACAAGTTAAATAATAAAAGGTTTGAAACTGATAGATAAGAACACATAATGTTGCACTAAAAACCCAAAACCAAACCACAAATAATTAGTCTAGTTCATAACTTAACTAACAGGAAGAGCTAGAACAAGTAGATTGTCATCAGTTGATTCACCAGTTTCTGATCAGAAGTCTTTTACAAAGACAGGAGGATTTGCTGGTAATTGCAATTGCAAGTAACATTGAAATAATGGGAAGAAATAAGCAGTGTGTTGAAGATACAAATGCTGAGACAGCACCTTAATCAAATTCAAGTATAAATACAGCTCCATGACTTGAACCTCATCAAACACTTAAGAGATTCCAAAAAAACTACTTTTCATCCCATTGTCTCTTTCATGAAGAAGAGGCTATTTAAAGAGAATTCAGTCTGTATGCCCCGTAAGAATCCAAGTAGTGGACTGACGAAAATGCATCAAGAATTAACACAGGAGGTTTACATATTTCAGTAAGGAAGATCACCCTCTGGCATCTCCCAGTTGTCATCTAAGTCATCCCTGGACTGCTTTGGAGCAGAATCATTATCTCCTGATGACGATGAAGATGAGAATCTGGGCCCTGATCTCCTGGAATGAGTGGAATAGTGAGTCAATTTATGCTTCCAAGTTAATTAAATCTCCTGAAGAAAAATGATATTTGGCAGAGAAGGTTTATCTTAGTTTAACAACAAGAAACCAAACCACAAGTGCCACAAGCACCTAAAAAGCTGGTCCTTTGAAGTTTAAACTATGTCAAACTACTTATTTATGAAAGCAAATTAGACATGGTAACACCAAAACTAGCAAGGACATGGGAATTAATAGAGCTAGATGGTCAAAGAATCCACATTGGAACGATAAATTGATGGAAGTTATAGGTATATTCTTGTCATAATTTTTGTCGCTTCATATGAGCAAATAATAAATTTATTTAAGTGGAATCTCCCCTAATATAAATACAGTAGTTTCAAGATAGTTTGTTATCTGAAAGTGCTGATAGAATATAGCTTGCAGTGGCAAATAGGATCTACAAAGCCACCTTGGGCTAATCAATGCTAGTTCACATTTACCAACTATAACTAGCACATAAAAGATCATTCTAGATCCAAGTTTTAAATGTCAACATATCATTTGCCAGAATAAGCTTAAAGATAATTCACATGAATTATGGCAGCATCGGATTTAAGAGGGCAAAGAATATTGAAAAGTCAAAAATATGTCATCAAAGTGGTACATGTGTAAAATTCTGAGAAAGATTAGGAGTTGAGTCATCACTACTCAATTTGCAAATGACGACGTATTGTCATACAATGCGGTAGCTTCAATTACTAGACAAATAAGCAAAATCTGCCTAGTAGTGCTTGTTAATAGGAAAACTAGTAGTAGTAACGCAAACATAAAACATGAATTAATATGATGCTCCAAGCATACCAAAACCAACTGGCATCATCTTGATAGTTCTCAGCCTGGATGTACTGCCCTTGGATCAAACAGGTTCATCACTTCATTTTGTTATTTGGATTTGTCTCCGAGATTGTAAATATGGATGCAGGTATGAGAAATAAAAATATTACAATTGGTTTGAAATGGTTATAACCATTTTTTTTTTCCTTTCAGCCTTGAAAAATCTGAATTCTTTAGAGATCTAAATTTATTAGAACTCAAAACATGATTTCACTCTCTTTGTCGCTGCGTAACATAGAAAGATGTCCCACGATGCTCATTGTCACAAAATATTGTCACAGAGGGGGAGTTCATTGCTCAAAACTTGATATAACTTAAAATTTTTCATCTTTTTGTTTTTGCAAAAGATAAGTGGTGAAAGCGGGTCGAACCTAAGAACTTGTAAAGGGTTAAGGTCTTTACCAGCTAAGTAGCTTAGCTAACACCTTCAAATTTTTCATCATTTGTCAGCGGGTATTATTAACTATAAGTAGCTCAACACAAATTCCCAGAATGACCTTATTTTTTATCTGAAAATCTAATCATTTGAAGTTAATTAAGTAATCTAAGCTAGCATTTTTCCCAAATATGCATTTTTTTCATGATAAAAGGTAAGTCGTAAACAGCCCCGAACTAGTACTAATAATGATCACTGCAATCTATAAACTGCTACTACCAAAAGAATGATTGGATAAATGGTCGAATATAGTTTTAATTCTTTTGAAAAAAGAAGTTATATACTTATCCAGTATACTTCTACAAGAAACTACCAAATGAAAAACAGTGACAAGTATAGCTGAATTGATTACGAGGCTCTGAACTTTCTATTCTCTAATTATACTGAATGAGAAGAATAGGTCAAACTGCTTTCAAGTCCTTAAGAACTGAGGTGAACTATTTCTACGGAACTCCAAATATATAACCAGGAGGAGGAATCAAGCAAATCACCTCCTGCGGTTCCTTCTGCTGGCCTCACGGGCCTTCCTCTTCTTCTCCTCCTGCTTGTTCTCAAAGAACCTCCTCCGCTTGCACTCCTGGATGACCCCGGCTTTCGACACCTCCCTGCGGAACCGCCTCAAGAGGGCCTCCTCCGACTCGCCCTCGTCCACCACGATCTGGACGTTGTAGCCGGACCCGAAGAAGAGCACGTTCGCGTTGTGGAGGGCGGGGTCAACGACGGCCGCCACGGCCGGGTCGACCTGGCCGCCGGAACCATACGCGGAGGCAGCGAAGAGCCGGCGGGAGGAGGAGAGGTGGAGGGGGCGGCGAGAAGGGGTTGGGAGATGGGGTGGGTATCGAGGAGAAGGGCGGAGGGAGGGAATGGGGAGGGTTTTGGCGAAGGGGAATTGGATGAGGTTACCGGTGGACGCAGCCATTCACGGAAGCTTTTTGGGCCGAGGGAGGAGGGTGGAGAGAGGGTGAGCGATACGAAGCTTATCCGCTTATATCGTCATACTGAGATAAAAGAAATGGGGAAATATTTAGGTTTTTATATGGAAAATTACGGGCGAATTCCAGTAAAATTTATGACCGAACGATCATTTATCCCTATCTCTACTGGACCAACTGTCACCTTCACTCGCCTATCACCAAATTTTTGAGCAGGTCCCTCCAATGGGACCTCACCAAACCCAACGACGAAAGCACAGCCTCTGCAAGCGTCGTAACCACATTATTTTTCTCTCCTTTTTATTAATGACATCTATGTTTGCAAATTAATGAATTTTTTTTGCAAAATTACCGATTAGATTAACTGACATTCTTAAGATTTATCGGATGAAGTTTTAAGTCTCATAAGTAAGATAATATTAAATAAATATTATAAATTAATGTCTTTTTTTAATTGTAAGTGTTGAAAATGAGGTTGAATCCTGAAAATTGTAAATCAACAATCAATATCTTTAGCTGCTTAGCCTTACATAACTTCTTCAAAATTGTTATATGATATTTCAAATAGTTAATGTTTGATAATTGAGACAATTTTAAATGAAAATTATGATTAGCTTCATATTTTTTATGGCTGATAGTAAGTAAGAATTTTCTCATTTATAGTATACAGAAATAATTATGCATCATTTGCATGGCTTCCAAGAAATCATATATCAATTGCACACTTCTTTTGCCTTCCTATGGCACATTGACACTCAGATTTAAACCTAACCATGAGAAGAAGGTAGACAAGATGTGGCTGACCTGATCTGAGTTCCCTTGTGTCTCCATCATGCACTGGATTCTTTGATTGCATTTGGAGAACCTGCACCATGTAGCAACTTAATGAAACAAAACAGTCAAACCAACTTTGACAGGACATTACTACATTAGTCTACTTGCTTGTTGATGGGCATATCAACCCATCTCTACATTCCTATTTGGAATCTCATAAACATGCATATCTGTGCCAATGAATTCGTGTATGGTAATGCCAAAACTAACCTATGCAATTTTGTGCAAAGAGAATACAATTTGGTACAGTTTATCTGTATCTAATTTCTCCAATACAGAATAGGTAAATATAGGCAGAGATTTTACTGTCAAGAAAGTCGAACAAGGCATAAGCATGTCCACAACATTAGCGACAAGCAGTTTTACAAATGCTGTTTTGAATGTCTAGTCATCTGAAGGAGTTATCTCTATCAATTCATTAATCAGATCCTTGTGGAAGACCAAAGAGAGATGCATAAGCTTCATTCACATGCTGCTATTTCTCTTCTAGTTCCCATGGCTTGCCTACATCCTGAGAATATTCACAGCTGCCTAAACAAGGAAACCAATGAGGATCCCCAATAAGCAAATAGTTGCATATGATAATTTGTGTATGATAAATATACTTTTAATATGAACTGAATCTGGCTCCTGGAAAATCATGCGAGCACAATGTATATTGAAGAAAGCAAACATTGATATTAAACAAAACAAAAGGTGTTCTCATTAACCAAGTTTACAACATAGTTTCAATGTTCAATAACAAAGATGTCAAACAATCAACTGGAAGATCATTTTTGATGTTCTTGGTATGTACATTATTAGTATCAAAGGTCCAAACTTTTGGGGAGGATCCAATAACCTCTGAATCCATTGAACTCAGTTAGCTCATAATGGACAACCAGCTAAAGCAAATTAACCTGAACAGGATTCATCTTAGGAAAAAAAAAAGGTCACCTTGTTTGTGCAACTTCTATTGGTATAAAAAGGGTAAATATGATTTGCAGATAAGTATAATGACATGTTTCAGATAGCACTGAATGTCAAAAAAGGCATCTTAGCAATCGTGTGCCATCAAGAATGGCTAAATTGTATCTGGCATATGGTTACAGCTCTGACCTTTTAGTGCCTCAGGAATGCAATTTATACTCTATTTGTAGAAACTGCTGCAACTCACTAGATAAATGTTGGTCCTTTAAATAAGGCACTTCATGAAGTTCAGCCAGTTTCCCATTATGCTATATATAACAATAATTTATGCATGAAAAACAGATCAGACAAAAATGTTCTCAAAGCAGATTCTGCATATAAAATATGCATTCTATGAAAGAGTTTTGTCGTGAAAACACAAATTCTAAAGTATAATAGGCAACACAGGCTACTCCTTGAGATGATGAATATAGGAAAGGAAATAAAGTTATGTTCTTCGGTGTAGCACATTAAAGCATCAAATCAATTTGATCTATGTATCCAGTCTACACCTTGAGGCAAAGATAGCAAGAAACAGATTCGAAAAGCAAGTCCTTCATATTAATATCATGGTATTCAACTAGACAATACATTGTTACTGTATCATGAGACTTGTCTTAAAGTTATATGCAGTCCAATCGCAACAAATCACTGTGGGGATGATATAAATGGTAAATATGCTTACCGCATTGCTTGTGCAATTCAATCTTTGTACTAGTTGATGCTTTCTTTGATGTCATCCAACTGCTCGATGATGTATTCCAATTTCTTGGAGCAGATCTCGTTAGAAATTCTGGCACTATAGTCGCATTTCTCAAATGGACGATATTCACAAGCACTCTTAATTTCTTCACGAAGTGTTGTCTGGATTTCCTGTTCCAAAAACATTCTATCAACTTTGTAAGCGGTCTACTTATTTGTCAAAAATCACAGAAAAATTTAGTAATTGCAGAATAAACACTGAAGATTTGAATGACAGGATCCATGACAGGATGTCGATAACATAGGATCTGTGCCAACTGGCACAAACCAGGCACAGCACAGAGGATGTACAACACACCTTGGGCATCTTGGGCATTCCCATACTGGGACTTGCCAGAACAAGTAGGAAAATGTTGGAATGTTTTTGGTGCAATCTTTAAAGAGAATTTTCAGTTGTATCACTAATTTTGTATATGCAGTGTATATCTTGATCTGTGATGCACAAACCTTGGAAGGTTAACCTCTTCATGAACAGTAAAGAAGAAGATTTTCTTAAAAGCACATGCAATGTTACACATATATTTATAGGAATTAAAAAATGGATAAGCATCCTCTTTAAGTAGTGAATCCTTTTCTTGATGTTCTATTTGATAAAAGTATTAGTGATAGGAGACCTATAGATGCTACAGTTAAAAGATGTGAAACTATTAATATTAGTTGTGCGAGTAGAGATAGAGGAAGATCTATAAATACTTTATTAAAATTATAAATAAATATTTAAATACTCATAATTAAACTAGGAATATGACGTTTTTATGGAGCTTAATACTAGTAAAAGATCCATGTAGCCAACTCTAAATAGTTGGGACCCTACTGACCTTGTTATTGTTTGAGAACATATGTATGAATTAATTAACAAAGAAACTCCACAGAGACAATGTCCACTCACATCTGTAACACATGGATCAGCTACAATTCTTCAACTCTATAACTTTTAGCATTATCCAAGGACACATGCTGTTAGATCAGTAAACCAGATAAGTTTATCCTACACATCTATGAACAAAAAAAAAGCAGGAGGAGGAATAACATGGCTTCAATTTGTTACAGTAAGGTCAGCTACCATTAAAACTTCAGATAAGTAGTTTTGGTCATTGAACACAGCATGGAACCAGAGATGACAATGAAAATTTGGAGATGGTGACATATTAAATCTCACAACGAGATGCACACCCCTCAACCATGAAATTATTTTTCGCCCAAGTGTTGGGCTTGTGTCTAAAAGGAGGATTACCAAAGCTCATTGCTTCTAAAGATAAAAAAAAACACACTCTCTTTGGCATTTTGACAAGCGATTCATGGGCAAGTCCATTATCTTGAATAAACGACACAATCCACACCAGAAACCTATTCATAAAACACAACCATCCCGTAAACATGATTTCCGAAAACCTCTGCCTATACCTACGACTGCACATAGCATAAAGATCATTTACAACCCTCGGTAATCTTACCCGCCTTAAGCGTCGGTATCAGGAGAACGAAGACGTTAGCGGGGGGAGAGAGAGAGGACAGAGAAGGTAACCTTGATGGACTGCATGAACTCACGGCAGTGAACGGCGAGAACGTCGGCGCGGGGCCCGGTCGAACTGGCGAGCTCGTCCATGACAGATCCGGCGAGCTCCAGCACGCGCACTATCCGCTGATGGCGGCGCCAATCCAAGCCCGCCCCCAAAATAAAAAGGAAACGGAAGCAGCACCGGCAAAGAGAGAAAGAGAAGGTGAGAGCAGCGTCACCAAAGGATCTGATACGGTGGGAAGAAGGGGATGGGAGAAGAAAGGGGTCAAAGCCAACCTTCTCGACGTTGTGAAGGCGTTGCAGAGAAGTCTGCTGTGGATCCATCTTCGCAGCAGAAGAGGCGGGTTCGGGGCGAATAAGCTCACAGTGCCGTGACGCTAACAGAATGAGATCGATCGGAGGGAGGAAGGAAAGGCAGTTAGACCGTCCACAGCTGCGAAAATAGCATATCGTCCCTTATATATATATATATATATAATGCCTTTATATTTAGTTTTTATCAAGATTTTTTTAAAAGATTCTAATAATACGCTTCTACGTAGCTATTTCAAATCACATATTGACATGTCCGATCCAATTTGATTATTTGAATCAGATGGAGTCCGATTGTAACAAATCGAATCAGACATTATTGAATCTATGAACAAATATAACCCCGAGTATAATATAAGTATAATCAGGATATTTTCATAAAATCAATTCAATTTTTTTTAAAAAAAATACTAGTATATCAATCTAAAATATTTAGTGTTATTTTAAAAAAATTATGATTTTAGGGTAAATAAACTTTCAAAGAGGATATTTTTGGTTGAATGGATGTAACCCATTATTTTTTTATCAAATTTATCTAAACATCTTCGGAAAGACTAAGGTGAGATTATAATTAGTTTAGTATCATTTTTTACAAATTTAGTGATTAAATTTTTAAATAGAATATTTTTAGGTTGAATATATGATGAGTGTAACTATTTGAATTTTCGTTAAACCTATCCAAATTTTTCTTGGACTACTAGGGTGAGAAGCTAAGATAATATTATCACTTTTTTTTTATGATTTTAGAATGATTAATTTTTAAAATATAATATTTTTATGTTGAATCGATCAAGTGTAACTCTTTGAATTTTCATCTAACTTTATCAAAACTTATTATAAACTACTAGGGTAATATACTAATATGCTTTTTTTTTAAATTTAAAGTGAATAATTTAAAAATAAATTTTTTTGGATTGAATTTATAATCACGAGTAACTCAAGTTTCTTTGAAGTTTTACTCGACAAATATAAACTTATCATAAACTACTAGGGTAAGATATTAATATATTATTATCATTTTTTTATTTTTGTATAAATTTAGGATGATTAATTTCTGAAATAAAGTATTTTTATGTTGAATTATAATCGAGAATAACTCTTGAATTTTAACCAAACCTATCCAAACTTCTCCTGAACTAATAGAATAATATGTAATATGTTATTATTTTTATATAAATTTAGGATGATTAATTTTTAAAATAATATATTTTATGTTAAATATGTGATATAGTATAACAAGTGTAATTTGAATTAATTTTCATCAAACTAATTTAAACTTCTTAAATTGTGAGGAATAGAAGCAGGAGGGAGGGATTAGTGGAGGACTAGTAGAAGGAAAAAAAGAAGGGTGAGGAGGGGATGAGGGAGGTAATCTAGGCTCATGTCAAACAAATTATTTTAATCTAAAGTCAATCAGGATCAATTAAGATCGACTAGTTTTTATTTATTTTATAGATGATATTTTGATCATAGTATGAAAAAAAAGACATCCCTTTATTACGGACTTACCTGATTTTACTTAAGTTGTACAGTATTCTTACGTATCTATCCTTAAATGGTCAATCTCTTTGAAACTTCATATGATCCATTAAAAACCTGTAGAAGAAAAGATGAGTTGGAAAAAACATTTAACTTAGGATCCACAAGCAATCGTGCCAGCAAACACTTGAGAGGCATTGCAAATTATAAACATGGGCTTCGCAATCTTTGAACGATCGCACGACAAAAGGTTTAAGATGATCTGTCGTGGTCCAAAGTGCCCACATGATACTATTACGGAATAAGATAACGAACAAGCCCTATACACTACCTCAAAGGCTCATCCAGCCATGTGCCACCAAGTAGCTTTTGGATATTATTCTAGCTGACATTTCGCACCACTCTATGGAGTTAGAAAACCCTCAAAATAGTTGCTTGGATAGCTTATTTCCATATAGTTTTACCTCTACGTGATAACTGGACATAATTTATGTTTACAAGCTTGAAACAATCATAAAAGCCAACCAAACTAAGGTTGTAAAACCTACTACAAGCCTTCTATACGATTGTAAAGTATAAATAAAATTAAAAAATACGAATATATATGAGCATTATATTAAATATCTTATTTATAGCTTTGTTCATGATACTTTGGTAAAAACTATGGTATTATTCAGTAAAACTTCATTGGAGGCTTTCTCTAGATAAATAAATAAATAAATATATATATATATATATATATATCGATAAAATCATATTAAATTATCATTTTTTATTGATAAGTTAGTGCTTCATTTTCCTAAAGTTAAATTCATAAAGATAAAGATTATTAATTCCTTTGTAAATAAATTCATTTAGAGATTCAATGTCATTATTGTGATGGCAGAGATTTTTGTTGACTATAGTGTTATATCTATAATTTTTAAAATTTTATAGGACTACATATGTTCAAGTAAATCTAAGAACAAACACAAAATCAATGATTAAAATAAGGTGAATTCTCATAAGAAGCTATTGGCTTCGACGTTTTTTTCCCAAAAAAAGGTTACAGTTATGTTTGACCACAGCATTTGATGGTAAACACAACTCAATTTCACTAAGCAGGCACAAAATAAATTCAATATCTCCAACTTCAGATGGTTGAATGATTTATTACAGCTTGTCTAACTCTGCTCTGCCTACAAAATGATGTTCTTGAGACTCGGCATGTGTTGGCAGCAGCAACAAATGATCATCACAGGGTGAAGTCTGGGAATGGATTATAGCCTGGAAGGCATCCCTCCGGCAACCACAAGTGTTTCTCCAGGAATGTTGGATGAATCATCAGATGCCAGAAAGGCTGCGGCAGAAGCCATGTCTTCCGTAGACCCGGGCCTCTTAAGCAAAGTCTTCTCCTCTCTGGTTTTTCTCTGCATATAAACGTGTTTACTTTTGGTGAAGATCGAATAAACAAGAATTTAATGAAGACGACAAAGTCTTGGATATTTCTAGACAGCAAAACTGACATAAAATGGTCCTTATCAATAGTATAAGTCAGATGAAAATTACATACAAGTGCAGTACTTTCTCAAATAGCAATAATAGAGTCCTATAAGTTCAATATCTAAAATAAGAAAAGAAGAAAAAACCAGAGTAGAAATAAAAAGACTATACTGAACTTCTCATCAGAACACTTACGAGATCTTCAATGCCAGTCATAGACTTGACTACCCTTGATTTGGGTCCTTTGGACTATCTAGACCTAAAGTACTCCAGACTTAGGTGATTTACACAATCAGATATCATGCCTATTTATAGACATACTATGCCACGTTAAACTATGCTAAGATTATCTTATATTATCATATTCACATTTATTTGATTTTATTAAAACTTTATTACCTCATCTAACTGGTCTAAAACTCAATCCTACAAGATAAAACTCTTAAAATCTCTGCAAGAGATATTACTTTAAATGTCACAAGATGTACCCAAGATTGTTATACAAATGCCAATCAACTGCAAAGATGGAAAGCCATAATCAGAAGTTTTCTGACATCAAAATATAACTAACTTCTGGTCACTTGAGAAGGCTATAACATAGATGTAGACGAGATTGAGTACTGTACTTCTGCACTATCGTTTAGATGATTTGGATGGTCTAATATGAACCTATATAAGCAGATGTGGCTTAAACTTGGTAAATTCAAGTTCTGTCAACAGATCAGAAAGGCAAGATCCTAAGGGACAAGGATAGGTAACAGTGTTCAAAAACTACACCAACATGCAACTTGCCAAGCACAAAGAAGATTTTTGTCAAATTAGCTTAAAGTGCATGAGCAAAACAGTAAAAAGAGGTAATCAACAAGAAGTAGAGAATGCATACGATGGCATCATTTTCGTGATAAAATCAGCAAAATGTGTGGGCACAAATCCAGGAGCTATACAGTTCACTCATCTCAGCAGCAAGAGCCTGCAAGAAATTTAGAACAGAATATCATGTACAACTGCATAGTCAAGCCAGCAGTAACACATACTTCTACTATATTCCAAAACATAGTCAAGCCAAAAGTAATCTGAATCAGTCACAAGGGAAAGATTAATCGAAAAAAGTGTACCATCACTCCACCATATAATGCACAGTACATAAATTAATGAAACAACAATAAGAAAGAGATAGGTGCCTTAGTAAGCTCGAGAAGAGCAGTCTTTGTGACACCATACATGGCCATGGATGACTGCGGAAGATAACCTGCAATTGAAGATATAAGGATGACGGATGATCCCCATTAGCATATAAATTATCTGCAGAATAAGATGCAGCAGCTTGCAAAAGACACGAAGTTAATATTCTCAAATAAGGCTAAGTGAAACCCCATTAGCATATAAATTATCTGCAGAATAAGAACTGAGGAATTCACACTGATCTCCCAAAGTTTATCAAGCACTGACGCTCTGGTATCCAGAATGTTATCCACTGATGGATTAGCAGCAGCATTCGACACAACTATGCCTATGTGACCATATTTCTGCAACAAAAGCAAAATATGTTTATGCAATTCTGTAATCTAATAGAAAATGGCAAACTGGATATCATGTCACTCCCTTAGAATAAGTATTCAAAGCCAAAAGCCAAAATCCAAAATCCAAAGAAAAACGGCCTCAAAAGTTAAATCAAGAATTTTGGAATGAGGAAGAGACTATCAACCTAATCAATGCATAAAATGCAAGGAACACTCAAATTTTCGGAAAAGAAATATTTTATTTATTTGGTGTCTGAACTCCAGATATTTGTTCAAACGGTATCAATGCGAACTTCCAACATACCATCAACTAGCTAACATGATGGAGGCTGAAAATTGATCAAGTATATCTTCTCACCAATGTCCTACTTCTCTCCAACTAGCCCATCATTGACAATATAAGGAGTCCATATGTTAGTTTCAGCAGCCTAATCTAGCCACAAAGACACAGACCTAATGATACAAAACCAGGCATTGACTTGACAAACACCACCCTCTTCTTTTGTCCAATTTGATTTGATCTTGGCCTCCATCTGCTGGATTCCTCTCGCCTCCTGGGTGCATCAGGATGCTACACTCCAAAGCATATTCTAGACAAATGACACCGAGCTAACGAGAGAGGCAACAAAATCAATTCAGAGGGGTTCTCCATTGCAAATAAAAGTGTGCATGGATCAGCAATTAAAACCACAAATCCCATCAAATTCATCAATTCTCTGTTGATGGCTAACAACATCCTGTCTAAGTTGGTTCAGTCCAAGAATCTGGAAAGTTCCATAGTTGTTGGTGGTCAGCTGATCAGATTAGAAAAAGGATCATGCAGCTGTTCTAAGGCCTGTCTTATTTGCTCATGAGTGTCTTAAGCAAGGTAAAAGCCTAAGGCACCAAAGTGTCTGGCAGTGACAGCTCTGAATTTTGCATGACGGTGTTGTTCATCAACATCAAAGAATTTTTGGCGCCTTTTCCCGAAATTATTCTCTGTCTCTTTCTCTCTTTCTACTTTTGTCCAATCTACAAAATTTTATTGCATCTTCAAGCTTTCTCTTCCTTGTACTTAGTTTCTTAGGAGGAGAAGCGCTCACCTGGACGGTCTTCTCGATGAGATCGTGCCGGTGATGGGGATTCGAAACGTGGCAGACCACCCCCATCACCTCGATTCCCTTCGACATCAGCTTCTCCACCGCCTCATCGACGTTCCTCTGATCGTGCCCCAAAACAATGACAACATCGACAGACCATCAAGGACGAAGTTTTGGACAGAAAAAGGAGAAGGGAGGCGGAGCGGACCTGCTTGCGGGAGGAGACGACGACGGCAGCGCCCTCGAGGCCCAATCGCTAGGCGACAGCGAATCCGATCCCTTCCCCTCCATCTCGCTCCAGTCGGCGAGCGAACGACGAGGGACAGGCGTATCGACGTTTATAGTGAAAGAAGATTGCTCCTTTGTCCGCAACGCCTTGAATACGTATCCTAAACACCGTAATTACCCACTCGAGTGAAAAAGAACAGACGCTAAAATAGAATTAAAAAGATAATTTCGTAATCTTATTCTTATCGGTCAAATAAAAAAAATAAAAAGAGCGAAAAAAATATTCAATTGATTTTTTTAATACCTTCGTAAGTTTTAATGAAAAGTGAAATACTTAATAAAAAAGATCTCTCTTATAATCCTATCTCCTCCTGATATTGTTGTAGTAAAACTACTGATTTTTTAATTATTATTTTTATAAACTTTATAATAAAAAATTAATATCGATGAAAATAATATTATAAAAATATCATTTTAATCTTGTTTTGATGTCATTTTCTATATTTGATAGCATGCCCGATATTTTCATTAACTGACATAAACAAAAATAAGATTAAATATTTTACTTTCATAAATATAAATATAAAGATCTTAATATTTAAAGATATAAGAATTAAGTTACTAAAGATATCGGGCACCGCGTTGAGTTCCACGTGTTGCTTCATCTGCCTAAATAATAAATAAGAAAGAAACTATCAAGGAAAATTAACTTCTGTTTTGTTTCCACATTAGATGATAAATAATAAATAAAAATAATAATGAAAATATAGATTTATTTTATTCTAATTAGATATTAGTCTCAAGAAAACTTGAGATACTAAAGATATAAGAATTGAGATACTAAAGATTACTAATTATAGAAAATAATATATAATTATTTTAATAATTGATGGGATGAGGAGATTTATTTTTTCTTTAATCCCCAAAATAATAGCATATATAGATAATTTTAATAAGAAAGAAATTATCAAGAAAAATCAACTTCTGTTTTGTTTCCACGTCATCGGATGATGAATAAGAAATAAAAAAGGAACATTGGAAATATATATTTATTTTATTCTAATTAGATATTGGTCTCAAGAAGACTCTGACCCCATAAAAATAAATGAAAAGCAACATCCATTCACAGTGCACATATTCAAGAAGAAGAACCATTCTTGCTGAAAGGAACAAGCTGAACAAATCAAACAAATGCGTCGAAAAATCGTTCGATGTAATGCATCACGGAGTTGAAGATGGACCATTTGGAATTCCGGATCAGTATCTGACGTTTGGACGTAGGCAAGGGAACAGCTGCAAGACGAGATGAGGAAGAAAGCAGTCAGTAATCATATAGTGCGCCAGCCGATTGATTGCGGAGCTCGAAACCTACCGCGGTCCAACAGGAATCGTCGTTTCGGTACGGCTTCTCGGCGGTGGCTGGAGATCGCGTTGGTTGGACAGGAACTTTGGGCAGATGAGCTGCGGTGCTCGCCTTCTTGTCTTCTTTAACTTGGTTGAAGATGACTGTGTAACCTGGAGTAAATTTAGGATCGGTTGCATCCCATTCACCGAACTTGGGCACCGCCGTGGCTCTCTGCCGTCCCTGTCGCCACCAAAAGCATGCAAGAATCACAACCAGAACTACAGAGACATCAGACGACATCATGAAACGTGAAGATTCAATCTTGGAAGTCTTACGGCTAGGCCTCCACGAGCGTTTCCTGCTCTGCTAGGTGATACCGGCGACGGAGAAGGGATGTAGCCGACTTCTCCTGGATTCCTGCGTGCCGCTGCATGGTTTCTACCATATCGGTCCACGGTGGTTCTCTGGCTGCTGTTTCTGGACTGCGGCGGAGCTGGTGCATATCCTCCTTCAAGTTGTCGTTCTTCCCTGCCATTGTTTGGCTTCGGCTGTTGATTCACCGGGCCTTGTTTAGGATATGGATATGAGGGTTCTGCAGCCAATGCCCCAGGCTTGTGGAGCTCCGGGCTCTGCTCAGGATCATTAGGATTGACAATGTTTGATCCAGTAGCTTTCCCCTTGCGTGCCGTTTCGAAGTATGTCGTGTAGGCAGCGTTTTGGTTCCAATCACCAAAACGTGGAACATGTCCCCGTTGCTGCAAGATAGAAACAACAATGTAGAACTTTTATTATCCACAGATCCATGGCAGTGTTCTAGTTCTGATTCTAGTATGATGTTGAGCTAGTTTTGCTTGATACAGCATGAAGATGAATCACATTTAATTGAGGCATTGGTTTAGTGCCACAGTTAATCAGTGAAATGAATGATGCATCAATATAATTGTGAGAAAAATAAAAATGACCTTCATACAGAGCACATTGGCACACAAGCTTCAAGGCATGGCATCTTGCAGAAGAAACAAGCAATGAGTTACATGCTCTTTATGGGTTGTAGGCTCATCATTTGAAGAACTAATTTGAACTCTATCAACCATCTCAACAATATATACTCACAAGTTGATTTGAATGTTTCAAGATTACTAAGACAAGACCAGATCATTTTAGTTGGACATTCTCGGATAAATGATCTTAAAGAACTTCATCAAACATCTCAACACTAATTCTCAACAACTTTTCGAGTTCTTTTCCATATGAGGAACCAATGAGAAAATATTATCATACAAGTTGAATCAAGTAATTTGGACACTTCATCAGTCAATTTGCTTATGCAGCATCTGTTTTTAATGGGCATAACCTGAGAAATACACAATTAAGTCTCCATTCATTAGCACTCAAAGCAATTACATAAATCTAAATTCACCCATTTGTCGGGACTCTTAGTTCTTGTCTTTTGTTATGGAGCCTACTAATAGCTCCAGAATAATTGATATTAGACCTCGTAAAAGCAGTAAGATCAGTCTTCTTCGACGACAAACAACAAGAATAACAAGCCATAATGTCCCAACTAGTTATTACAGATAGACTTACAAGAACCTCCTGTTATTCCATTGAGACAAGACTGACTCTACCATGATGGATCACTCAAATTTTATCCATGGATCAGATAGACTTACAAGAGATGCAAGTCCAGAATCATGAAAGAAAGCAACAGTGATTTGCATATAAGATGAATGTGGAACAACGAATACCAATTCCCGGTAATCTTAACACTAAAGTGTTGGAAAAAAGAACCAGTTTACACTAAACTAACTTGATATAACAAAATGTCAAATACTTCACTCTTAGCTAACCAGTTGTCTTCAAGAACACCTTAACCAATGATGCAACTGTAGTTCTTGACTTGTACACCAATGTATGAATCTACATGATTCTCGTAGGCACCTCTTTCATGCCATTCAAGTGCCTATGTAAGGGATGATTTGATTAGACCATTCTTCTCCATCTAAAACAAAGACTGTCCAAGCAGAATCATGAAAATGTCATTTCAATTAGCTTGATCTCATTTAGAACATACTTCCTCCCTCCAAATAATATAGATTATGCATACCATCATATTATTATATATATGATCAGAGATATTGCACTGCAGATACAGATGATTCAATCTTGAAAGTCTTCACATAAACTGTCCCTTTTTCATTGCAACTTTCTAATGTCCAACATCCAACTCAATGTGAGTTTGCAATCGCCAACCAGGAAAAAATGCAAAATCTCACAAAGTCAGCTACTGTTCATGGTATGATTTCCTAAAACCAGCTAGACAATAGTATGATTCATTAATCTAACAAAGTCATGAAAAAGCTATTTAGCTGAACCTGTATGAACAATTTGACCATGCACAGGGTTGGCCCTCAGTCACCATCTGCTGATCTGTAGTTGCAGCTACTTCTTGCCCCACCAACTATTTAAGTAGTGGCCAATAGAAACTTTGTCTCTTAAAGACCTCTAAAATACATTACCAACAATTCATTATAATAAAACAAACATAGAGTTTCTTTTTATTTTATTAACATCAAAAAATTAAAGTCCCAATTATTCTGTGGCTATTGACCATTATCTTTACCAATTCAAAGTCAACTTTAAGGCATTTCCTACTCTACCTGCTCTGCAACTTGATGTAACATCTAATGCCTTTGAATCCTAATCATTCATAAAATAAATGAAGTCAATTAAATGGTTTGGTAAAACTTCTTCAGTAATGGATGGGCATGTTCATGCCCAAGTTGCCAAAGTAATTAGATTTTTATTTCAGAAAATGAATGTTTGATGGCAAGGAGATCAAAATACAAGCAGTTTCATGCATGAGGAAAAGAACCGATGAGCACATAATTTTAGGAATATGTGAACAATAGGCTGCTAACTTAAGAGGCAATCAAGAAACAAACACTAAAAAGAGCATGAAGTATCCTTTAAATCGAAGGAACAGGACAGTAATGATGCCAAATCAACATGAGAAGACCCAAAGAATTGATATTATTCTTGACCTAGCAACCTTTATACAACCAACGACTCCCCAATCCATCATCAACACCCCAAGATAAGAAAGAATAGACATGAAGAGCATGCCAATATGCATAGAGCAGCACGAGAATTACCCAAAGAACATGAAAGTCGAGTGTTTGGTACCAAATCCCAAAAGCAAAGAGACACAGAGAGAGAACACAAGGTAAAGGTAAAGCCAGATTCAAGTGAAATCCCTCTGATACAGACAAAACTCATCGATATCCCAACTAACGGAATCGAGCTTCGATAATAACATCACGGAAGAAAGTACTAGTTTACAGGCAAATCAAAGCAATCGAAACATCCAGTGCATAAAACTTGGGACTCACAGCCATGCCGACGCGAGAAGAGGAGGTGTAGATGTTGGTGCAGAACAGGAGGAGGAGGAAATAGAGAGGATGGCTGTGGCGACTGTGGAAGAAGGTGTCAAATGAGAACGCACGCCGACGGTGTCCATGCTCGTACTCTTCAGATTACGTGAAGACACGGCGAGCAGCCCTCACGCGACCGAGCCAACGCATGCCCGTTTGGTCGTAGTCGTGGCGGCACACGACTTGGCATCACGTCCGTTCGATTCGGTCAATTCCTTGAGTGGTTCAAAGTCTCGTATTGTATATCACCATGTCATTCACTTATCCTCTCTCTCTCTCTCTCTCTCTCTCTCTCTCATTTATAAATGTAGGTGGAATTTAATTTTACATAAAAAATCAAACTTTAATGTTGATAAAAGGGACTAAATTTGTCCAAAAAAAATTAAAAATAAAAATATTTTATAAAAATATTTTTTTTTTACAAAAGATTAATGATGAATATGAGTTCAGAAATTTATGATAAGGAATTAAAATATTTATCAATTAAATTAGCAAGTACCTCCGAGAAAATAAGACTTATTGTAACAAAGGAAAAAGAAATTATCTCATAAATATGATTCAATAATTTGATAGATCAATTATAATAATATACGTAATATTTATATCAGACACTACTCTTTGATCAATTATTTTTATCTCTGAATAAATTATATAAATGTATGTGGACTTTGATTACCAAGGAAAAAAATCAATTTTCTATGTTAATGATTGCTTAATTTGTCAAAATAATATTTATAAAACCAGAAAAAAAAACACAATACATTATATAATAATAATAATAATAATAATAATAATAATAATAATATCTCCTGAAATATATGCATATCCTAAACCACCCAACCCAATTGTCCTTTCTATTAATATGCACATGTAAAGTAGGTTCACGAAAATTAAATATGGGAAGACCAAAATTGCAACAATAATTACACCTTATCTAATTAATTGAAATCTCTTGTGGTTGTACCAAAAGTCAATAATTACCAAAACATCAGCTATTATTATTGTGCTTGGTTGGATCGATATATTTTTGCATAGTTGAATCAAATAATTGGGAATAATAAAAAATTATTATTATTATTTAGGCTAAATCATTTTTTTAAACTCACAATGTTGTAGCTCTTACAAAATAACAAATAATAATTTATTTAAACGTTCAAATAATAACACATCTACACTAATAACACCCATTAAGTAGGTGTGTTGAAAACGAACCAAAACCAATTCATCAATAATTTAATTTTGAAGATTTTAAACAATTCTGATTCAATAATACTTTTCTTCGATTCGATTAATCGACTCAGATCGAACTAATCTTAATTTAAAAAATACCATACCAACCGATCCAATTCACCATCTTAAACCCTTAATCGATTCAAACTGATTAATCATGCCATCCATCTCAAAGACCCCAAACTGATGATCAAACTAGACAATTAAGTAGAAATGTTAACAAAATTTTAATGCTATAATTTGACAAATAATATGAGCTCTATTTCATAGCCCAATTTCAATACTATAATTTGACAAATGATGTGAGCTTAATTTTATAAATTATATTAATATTATTGTATAGACTCAATTAAACCAAAATTTCAATTCGAACCTATTTTGATTTAACCAAACCAAACCAAACCGATTTGGTTAGAACCGGATCGAAAACCCAGGCTTCATCAAACACCCACCAAAACCTTCTTCCAGCTCCCAGCAGTAGATCAAACCAGATGCAGCAAACAGATGCCCTTCTGATTCATGCAGCAACAAGGATTTGATCTCACCAAAAAAAGTAGTAAGCTTTTAACGACTAACAATAATGCTAAAACTGGAAGCCACTATTTGAAATGAGAGTGCAATTTGGATGCTTTCTCACCCACCATGACTTCTGAATTCTACAATCTGATTCACCATGGTTTGGTCTAACCACTCCATCTGCTTGCTTCAGAAACTGGAAATGCCAGACTTCCACAACACCCCAAAGTCTGATATCAATCTCTGTCCATCACTCAAACACAAAAGAATCATATGCATATTCCATACCATACTGTGGGTTAAGAAAGAAGCAAACAGTAATATTTGTTTCATGTCTCACTAAAACAATCACCAAATAGAGAATATAGTACTAATCTGAAACTGAAGAGACTGTTGAGGTACAAGTGATAATTCATATGAGAATATGATGATGCTTAACATGCATTGACCAAACCATTTTCCTCCAACTCAACCAACATAAAAGATTAAAACAGTAAGTGGACAATGATAGAGCTGATCCTCATTTCTGGTTAATCAACCGATGGTAAACCTCAGTTGGATGCCGACATCCATCATTTTCTACACACCCTCAGCTCAATACAACAGATGTACGAACCAGGAAAAAAGCACAAGAGCAGCTCCAACTATGGAAGAAAGAAGAAAGAAGATGCATAAACTAAAATAATAAAGTTAATTCTTTGAAGGTACTAATTGGACAAGTAGAACTATTTGGACAATGAGTATTTGGACAATGAGTAAATTAAATGCCAAAAGAACTATAATGATAACTAGTGCTTGAGACATCATGGTCAATAAAGAATCCCCATGAAACGTCGCAAGCGGCAAATGCATGATAGCAAACCAAAAAGAACTAGATAAAGAATGGTGCAGAGTTAATACTATCAAGTGAATGAAGAATCAAGTGGAAAACAATGCTGTTGGATATTCATTTGAGCATTTCATATACTAATCAGCATTCAGAAAGGAAAGAACTAGAAACATGCCCGAAATTATGCTGCACATGAGGCAAGTGCAATATTTCAGTTGCATTCACCACTAGCTTAACTAAAATGAACTGTATCTGGTTACCCACAGGTTTTGGTATTTAAATAGCCAGCAATCCATGACTCTACAAAATGAAGATGCATTGCCTTTGATATACTGCCTAAACTAGTACAAGTGGGGCTGAAAAATTAAGAAGGGATGACTATCGAAACCCTCGACTAAATTCTCTAATTGTATCTCAGGATCTTTCTTCCCTGCTTTTTCACCCCTTGATAAAAGAGCATGGTAATAAACACAGATCCATTACACTATGATAGTAAAGACTAATGAATTCAATAGTGTATTCTAACTTTTATGTGAACATCAAGCCAGTTTTTTCTAACAGAAAAAAATAACATATTACTTTAGAAGCCTATTGCAGCTTACACCCTGCTCATCCGAGCTCAACTGGTTAAAAAAAGTCTAAATCTGGACCATTTAGCAAAGGAGACAAACCGGCGAGCACATTGATGACCTTCTCTAAAAAGGTGTCACCCTCCACTCAACAATTAAGTCGAGTAGAGCAAAAATCTCAGAAAGAGAGTAAAGGAGGAACCAAGGAAGGGGTTCCTCATTCAAAACTCTTACAATCCATTCACTGCCAAAATTTCATTCGCCCAAGAACTGCCATCATGAATACATTTGCAGCCAGCAAGAAGACAGCGAGCCTCGCTATTTCGAAGCACAAAACCTGCACCTCCAAGCTATGAAATGGCCTCAAAAGCCCCATCCATATTCAGCTTGATCCACTCCGCTGCAGGACGTGACCAACATACTTGAATAGAGCTTATCCCCAGTTGCAAAGGTTGCATCCCTGCAGGCCGGTTTACAATAGAGCTGTCATACAAGTATGAAACAGCTTTATAGGCAATCAAAAGGGGACTAATACAGACATTTGGAACACTACATCATTCCGGGCTGTCCAGATCAACCATAGGCTGTAAGCGATAAGGCTAGCCGAGTAATTGGAAGAGGAAGGAAATAGGTCAGATCCCTCTTTTAGCCAGGACCCCTCCCCACAAGAATTGAAGATGTTGAAATGCAAATGAAGTTTAGCCCGAAAGAAATCCCAAACTCTTAAGGAGAAGGGATGTTCAAAGAATACGTGTTGTTGACTGTCAGGTCTAGCTGAGCCAACTTGAAAACTAGAAACCACCACTTATTCCTAGTAAACTAGAAACCTTGTATAAATGGATGGAATAGGAAATCATTGTATAAAATCCATTTTTTACGTAAAATTTTTTGCAAGAAGAAATCCAGGGCAAGTCCATTTTATGAAGACAGGAAACCAACTAACCATGCAAGAATAATCTACCCTCAAGGCAGATATCGGCCGTGAAAAATCATAAACAAGAGAAAATTTGTCTCACATAGAAACTTGGTATCAAGTATATGATAATGCAATCAATATAATCTCAACCAAAAAGGGAAGCAAAAAAAGAAAAGAACATGCTGGTAGCAAAAATATATTAGCATCATATTTGCAGATGACCACACAATCAATATTCTCCTTACAATAGCATAAACAAAACCAACACCAGCAGCTTAGATAAACTCCAAGAGCACCAGTTTTAGCAGAACAAAAAGAGGTTAAAGCAACCAAAACAGCATCCAACATCCCAACGATGCAATCATGGAATGCACTTATTACCAGAAATTATGCCCCATCAATTTGATCCTAATTGCGAACTCAATAGATTTATTGACCTTGTCTGGTAAGTAATCAAAAGATGAAATCCATAAAGAGCATTTGAGACATTACCAAACAATGCTGATGGATTATCATGTATATATATAATATAATCCAGATACTCCTACCAATCTAAATTTCTAACCTACTTATGACACAACCTCTCATCTGCAATCCACAGGAAGTCATCAAAATATTCATGGCATCAATGCAACCAGAAGAAAATAGCAATCGTTTAACATGGGCTAAGAACAACCATAAACCAGTTGAACCAGCATCTAAATGCATACATCCCTTTATCCATTTCCAGAAGATAGATCTACATATCAATACTGCCATGCCAAAAAAATCTCCCCTTGTTATCCTACAATGAACAGGATCGAACATGAAACATATGAGAGGTTAGAAATTTGATGGGGGAAAAGATAATCTTCGACACTTCTTTTGGTCTTTTTTGTCATTTGATCGAATTAGATAGATATTTGTTTGTACAAGGGAAAAAAAAGAAAAAAGAAACAGCAACAGATCTAAGAGATATCTCAGATCTGATCTGATACCACCCGATCCCTATATCCTCACCCCTCATAATAGCTTTCAGTCCTCAAATCCAGCCCCATACAAAAAGATCAAGTATAGAAATCATAAGATCGAAAGTGTTTATGAGAGTCGATAGGCGTAATGGTAAGAAGAGAAGGAAAAAAACCCATTTTTTTCCTATATTTCACTCTTCTCAACCGTGGGATTGACCATCAAAGGCGGAGAACAGTATCGTGGAGATCATCGTCAGGGAGCGGGAGGAGGTTGAGATCGAAAGGCAGCGGCGGCCGGCACATCAACACGACATCGCCATCGTCATCGATGACGGAGGAGGAGGAGCCGCAGTCGCTGTGGCAGTCGTCGTCGCCGTTGAGCACGCGCGGGGGAGGCGGTGGGTTGGCCTGCCTCTTGAGGATAGGTGGCCGGAGGCGGATAGGCGCCGCCGCAGACGGGAGCCGCGGCCCGCTGAATGACTCCACGGTGCTGCTGTGGCTGCTGGACGTTGGACGCTGAGGGGGCGGCGGCGGCTGCGGGTAGTGCTGCTGATGATGATGGAAAGAGAAGTGGGCGGCGGCGGCGGGAAGAGCCGCTGGGGGGAACGGGGACGGGGGCGAAGGGAAGTTGGTCTTGGCCTTGGGACCTCGGAGGGCGATAGCAGCGGCGTCGTAGGCGCGGGCGGCGTCCTCGGCGGAGTCAAACGTGCCAAGCCACACTCGGGTCTTCTTCCAAGGGTCCCGGATCTCGGCGGCGAAGCGGCCCCATGGCCGCTTCCGCACGCCACGGAACCGCTTCTCCACTGCGATCGCACCACCGATCTGAGCCGCCGCCAGCGGGTCCACAGCTTGTGCGCTGCCCTTCCTCATCACCCACGATGGTATCGTCGACGGCAAGGGGATGCCCCAAAAAAAAGGGTTTCTACTCACCGATCAAGGATTGGATCGGGGAAAGCAGGAGAAGAGGAATAGAAGCGGAGGAAGCCTAAAAGAGGAGTCTTGACGAAATCACCATCCTTCGTAAATTTCTCCCTTGTTGGCAGTCGATCGCCCACGATCGTATCGACACGATCGACCTAATTACTTAGCTTTCTCCTCTTGTTCTTGGTCGGCGGTCTCGTTCTACCATCCGCTCCTCTCCGCTCCCCGGCTCGCCCTCCCCCTTCTTCCACCGGCCTATTCTTTTATGGACTTCCTCCGTACATTTGTGCTGTTGTGAAATGACCATAAAACCCTTCGTTTTCCTTCTTATTCTTCAAATTTCCGCTGATATTCATTTATTTCTCGAGAAACGGCGAAGCTGCTCGATCGTCATGTCACGTAGAAACACATCGTATCTGTTACCTATGCGCTTACCTTTCCTGTGATTGGAAGGAAGGGCGGGCCAGGAGATGCATCCGAGCCAGAGCAATGGAAGGGTCGCAGAGAGAACCTGCTCGTTAGTCGTCATACGATGGAGACGGAGGGCAGGGAAGAAAGAGAGGGTCGGATCCAAACACGCGGCTCCGAATCGGGCTGGAATCCGATTCTCGTTCCAAGTGTAGCGTTCATTCGTCCGAAATTAACATGTGTTTCATTCCTCGGTTGTGATACGATCAATTTTGATCATTTATCGTATGTTGTATCACATATCTTGTATTTTATTTCATGTCTACGAGTAGAATTGCATTATTCCTTAATTTAGAGAAAATAAACTGCGATGAGAAAAGCAAAACTTTGATATCACATATCAAAAATCGAGAAATCGATCACATTATTAATTTGATTTTACAACCAAAGGTCTATGTTTCAATGACTTGTAAATATTATGTTTGAAGCTAGTCAAAGTCACTTCAATGTTGATTTTTTGCTTTTGATGGAACAAATGAAACCTAAATGTTTATACTGTTTAAATACACGAGAAACTAATCGAGTCTAAGGTCACTAATTCACTGGTCGGACCAGTGAGTGAATTGGTCGAACCGTATTTTTCTTCCCAAAATATATTAAATAATAATAATAATATAAATTTACTTCAAAAATATAAATAAATAAATAAATATGAAAAAAATAATTTAATTTTAAGAAAATATAATGTCAAATACATATCAAATGGGATGTCTTAATGAAGATGGAAAAAAAGAAATTAACGGGTTCATTTTTTTCTCTCATTAATTTTAATTTAAAATTGATATAAATCTCTCATAAAACAAATAATAAAATTATTTAAGTGAAGGGTATTTAAATTATTGTTATAAAATTGAACTGGGATTAAAAAAATCGATCTGGTTAGTCAAATTTAATCTGATTTTTGAGAAAATTAATTCAATAATCGGACCGTAGCAATCTTCGATTTTTCCGGTCCAAGGATCGGATCCGAAACGAACCGTCTTGATCTACTGAAATGGATCCAAGCACACACCAACGGTCGAGATGTTCCGATATACCAATTCAATTTCTTGATTAGATTAAATTAACGATTAATTTCCAAGACCGGTTGAGTCCCATTCGGACATCATCATTGCCTATTACCTCCCCGGAGAGTCGAGGAAGAGACAGCCACCAAACCCGGCGAGAAGCCCGGCTTCGATGCCGATTGCTTAGTCTTCCTTCCCATCTCCCCGTAAACGACCGCAGAAGCTTCGTGTGCGGACACGAAACGACCACTCCTAAGTGAAGTCCAATCCGTGCCGTCCATTTCCTCCCGCATCAAACAAATCACGACCGCCCACCCGTTGAGCTCGGGCGCGCCACGAAACTCTCCCGATGTTGAATGACGATGTTACCCTCATCCTAAATTAACTGGCAATCGGGACCCGATCGTCCAACCCAACGTAAAATCGACTCGGTGATTTGGACCGACATGTGAGGTTTCCACGTCGAACGCGTGGCAAGTGGTGCGGTCGCGGTGCCTTCTCCCTCACGATTCGAATAGAAATAATATCGCCACGCGATAGCCGGATGCACCGCCTCACCCACTACTATTCCCCCTTATTTTGATTCCCTCGACTCAGGCCAATGGAAGGGTGGTGGGGTCAGAGATCGCGATCCCACCGCCACCCACGTTGTTGCTTTGAATGGGAAGCCGCGGGGAAGCTCGTCTTTTCAACGAGGACAAAAAGGTCTCCTCTCCCGACTACTGGAATCATATTACAGGCATATGTATGCGGATGGATTGAGAGACGGATTGGGAGCAGTGGCTCGTATGGCCTCCACGTCGCCTAGTGTTCGGTGCCTTCTGTTTTTGGGCTAGTGGGAATTGCTGGAACCAAATGAACGAGTCGACGCAGCAGCTGCACCATCACCACCACCTCCTCCCTCTCCTCCGCCTCAAAGGGGGAGGAAATAGTACCCCGGGCAGGAAAACGACGCCAAAGGTTGGCGTTGGCGTTCAGCCCATGGCGGGCGTCTCCACCACGTCGTCTTTTGTGTGTTACGACGGGAAAAATTTTACTTCCTTTTTCGTGTTATTGACCGGCCTGCGCGCTCTCGTGACTGCAGCAGCGCATGTTCGCGCATTTAGTGTGCGAGGCAACGGCATGGGGTGGCCGGCGCTGGCTGCAGCTGAAGGCTTCAGAGTCGCAGGCTGGCCGGACCCAGCGGTCCGAGCCAGTGGAAGGTTGACACGTAGGCTCGTAAGCCTTTCTCGTGGGCCGAGGAGACACCGACCAGTCGTGGCTGGACCAACAGGGGAAGCCGACAGCCCCCAGCAGTCGCTGTCCTGCAAAATGGAGTCTGTTCCTTCTCTTCTTCGTCTTCTCTCTTTTTTACCTCTCGCGTTCGTTCACATACGGGGGTTGAAGAGTAATTTCGGTCTGTTCCTCGAGTATTCAACAGCAGTCACATCTCGTCATACGTTCTGCTTTCGGGTTATTTATTATCAGACGCAGAGGGGGAGGGAGATAAAGAAAGGAAAAGGGCGGTGGGTGCAGGAGGTGGGAATGAGTGGGGAAACCCGGGGTTGGTGGTTGGGGGATGGGGCCCAACATCCATCGCGTCTCGTGGTTCGCTCCGTCCGTCTGCTAGGTTGACCGGTCTTTTCATCCTCCTTTTTCTCTTTAACCCGCAAACTTTACCGTAACGCTCGCCGACAACCGTGCCGTCCCCGCCGGGGCCCACCGCCACTCCTCTCCCCCACCGAGGACCTGACCTTGTGGCTAATGATGGGCCAACGGACACGCGTCCCAACCTTTTGTTTCGTCCTCTTCGAGGACCTATTCCTCCTGATGGTCATCGCCAGCTTTGCACGGTCCTCACCGGCGGGACGGGACGCACTGCCAATCTGAGGGGAGGAACGTGTTCCCTGGCTCAGCTGAGACAGGCGAGCCCGTGGCGTGGGCCGTGGCCCGCGTTCTTTTCAGCCCAAGCTGTGCGCTGCCACCCCGTCATTAATGCGCCGCAGTCATAGTAAAAACCGACAGCGAAAACAGAGGTGCGTGTGCTGGCAACGTCAGGGCGGCATCACATACGTTTCCAAGTGAAAAGGCCAATCAAATAAATAGTCCTCTAAGGTTAATATTCTATCCAACACTTCAACATATATTTGTATATTCAAGTATCTCTTAAACTAAATGGCATCGATATTAGTATATGGAAGGTATGGAGTAGCAAAAATTAGGACACGAATTAGGTCAACATTTCCTCCATTGTATTAGGCTTTAATTGAAGTATGATGCTACATGCAAAATTCTTATGATAAAGAATCTGGACCGTCAAATCTCGTAGCACCTCATCCGTTGGTTCATCACATCCGTGAAAATACAAAGCACACGTCAGCGGTAATCTTCAGCGTCCTGGGCCCATCGCAGTATATTTTCCTAACAAAACGGCATCTGATGGCCATGTGTCGCGCATCAAGAATACACCGCTATTTTTGAACGGTCATGATGAGCCGGTGAAAGAAACAAATATTTCATCTCATTAGGTCAGGGTTCGTTATGCAGAAACTACACCCATATAAACCCCTCCCTCCTTCGTCTTCTGTTCGCGCTTAGCGTCGACGAAGCGGAAGGCGATCCCCTTCTTCCACAACTGATCACTGATGCCGACTAAGGTTTCATTCTCTCAGATCTAGTATCTTGTCGTACCTTACATGGCTCTTTGGAAGAAAGGTTCGTGGGGTTCTGATGCGACTTCTAGACTAGCCATTGTTCCATGTATTTAGTTGTGTTTTTGAGATAATAATCCTGTGCTTCGGTTTACTGCTGTGGATTTGGTGCTGATGATTGCTCGGCGTTTGCTTTGGGGTTCTGATCGTTGTTTTGTGAACGATTTGATGCATCTTTGTTTTGTTCGCTTTACTTTTTCCATGACGATTTTGTTTGTGCGCTTTACTTTTGGTGGGTCTTGATGATTCGTTCTCCATTTCGGTTTATTGCTCCGTAGATGTCTGGTTGCTGATGAGATGAATAGATTTGCTTTGGAGAAGTTACCCTCCGTTTTGATAGTGGTTTGGATGTCCATGAGATGCCGAACCTTCTTTGCATGCTGATTAATTACTAATTTTCACTTGGTATCAATATCCCAATTACAAGTCCGATAAAGTTTGTCCACGAATTTTCTCCTTATGCCCTAACCATCAACAGAATCCTTATGTGATCATCTTACATCAAATAATCATTGAAAAGAAGACTGAACTGAACCAGGAATCATGTAACAGCAACGTAGTAACTAACACATCACAAAATCAAAAACGGTGCTTCTAGAAAACAGAACTGTTATGCTGAATTGGATAGTGTAGTGGACAGTAGTCAAGGAGCCAAGCAAGTCCGTGTCTGAGGGAGTCCTTATACAATATAGCCATAATTGTCATTAGTAAGTTTCAATTGAAACATGCTCTAAGTAAATATTTTTAGACAAAACTGAGGGAACGATCAACATTATATTTGATGCAGTGAGTGAGCAAGCAATTTGATAAAATTTGGGAAGAACTCTCAAGCAGAGAGATTGATCGATATAGTGCTTAGTAGGAAACACAACTACTGAGCTAAGTAGATAATTTGTAGATAGCTCAAGACTTTTAGCTACAACAACACAGCATAGTTAGGTGAGATAGTCTAATGGAGTAAATTAAGTTAATTTATCCCTTAAATAATTAAATTAATTATTTTTTAATAGGTTAATTATATATTATCCTCTACATTTGAACCCTATTAGCATTACGATCCTGTACTTAAAAATTTTACATTATAATTTTTATAATATTAAAAATAAAATAAATAATCTTAATTTTCGTAACACCGTTAGTTATATTGACGGAAAATATAATACATGACGTAAAAATGATGGACAAAAAGATAATTTTATATCTCTTTCTTTTTTAGTATGTGAAATGTTGAAATTATCTTTTTGTCGATAAAATCGTTAAAAACAGAAGGAATATTAAAATTATCTTTTTGTTGATCATTTTTGTACCGATCATGTGGTGTCTCTTGCTATGTTTTTCGTAGATCCAGTTCATTGACTTTAAGATAAATAAAATTTTTTATTTTATTTTTAAGATTATATATATCTCAATAATATAAATTTTTTAACTATAAAAATAATAGAATATAAATATAAAGGATAATCTATAATTAATTCTTTTCTATACATCTACAAGTAGAAACCCAAGTAAAATTTATTCTCCAGTGAAAATCGTGTATCATACTAGAGATGTTAATTTTTGGGAGTGCTAGACATTATTTCGAGACAACAACAAGATGTCTAGAGGTACAAACCTTTGAGAGTGCTTGACATTGTTCGAAGACAGCACAAGTCCTAAAGGAATAAATATTAAGGTGTTCTAAAGCAACTTATCATTGTGAACAAACATGCATCTTTATTTATTATGCCCTTTTGTCTCTGGGTTTGTGTGCCGGTCACACACTCGTTCTTTAGTGGTTGTCACTTGAACCATGCTGACTTAGATGGTGGTCCCACTGACTTCCTTGGATTTCACTCGAGCTTTGCTCCACTCGGGGTAGTTCGTCACTAAACATGGATACTTGTGTTGATTGATGCATTTGTGCAGTTATCTTGCTAATGCTTTTGAAGGCTGGATTTCATCTAGTTTCACTTCTTTCCGACGCTATGAATATGGCACCCTGTTCTGGATATGTTTTGCTGGTCAACCCGAATCTGCAGGATCATAAATAACCGATAAAATGAATTTAGTAAAAATAACGGATCGTAGTTCTAATAGAAGATAAAATGAAGAAAAAATGTTAAATATAATGTGACTCTGTTGGGCGAAAATCCACAGATTTCTAGTTAGAGGAGGCAAGTAAATTAAAGTTACTAACGGGACAAGTTACCAAGATCTGAATTGTTTATAAACTCCTTAAATAGAGAATAATAGATGGAAAAGGTTCCACATAGGAAAACCAAAATAGTTGGTTCACAACAGTTTGTCTTCGTGTGAGCAGTAGATATCCTGGTACAAGGAGAATTCTCTTTATGATGGATACTAGGGTTCTCTGCTATGAGCCATAATTTCATGACTCGTTTCCTATCCTTCATGTCATGAAATCGTTGTAATCCCTTATTTTCTTTGCCTTTGTTTCAGGTGGACTTCAGAGAGATTGGTAGTAGACTTCAGAGAGATTGGTCGTAGGAATCGATTTTAAGTCATCCCACTGGCTTTCCAAGCGCGATCACCGTCTTGGAATCCGTCTGTTAGGTCTTTGTTTCGGTACAACGCTGGGTCCTTGTATTTTGACAATGAATAGTAATGCCTTCGAGGTATGATTACTTCTGGTCGCGGGGATTAAGAAATATGCTCCAGGTTTAATTTGCAAGCGTTAGATGCACCGGGTGGTCGAATTTAACTCATTCCAATTCCCAGATGGCTGCTTGGCTTCGGCTTTGGTTGGCTGGGAGTAGGTAAAAATTAAGGTGTGTATTAAAACCACAATCAATCTTTAGAAATTAGACTCAAGCAAACAATCAAAAATAAAATAAACTCAAATTTTAATTAGAAATATCATAAACAATCTTTATATCAAGCATATCATCAGAACAAAAATCAACTCGATCTTAAACGAGAAATCACAACTTATTTTGGATGGGAGGCTTTTAGGCGGGAAAGAGGATGAGCAAGTACGCTACTTCTCTTGCCCACCGCACCAGCTGGCTTCCACGTGGCGCTCGCCTCAATCCGCACGCCATCATGGTTGGCTTTGACTTCCTTGAGGCACTTGTCCACACATTTTTATCATTACTCTCCCATCATTTTACGACTATTAATCGAGTCCGGTGCCCTGCAAGTATTAAACAATGCCTTCTACTGCCTTCAATCACTCACACTCCCCCAACCCCAACCTCTTCTCCCTTGTGAGAAGCCAAAGCTTCTGATATTATCTTTATTCTTTCTTGCCGTCTTCTTCCGATCTATTTCGGCAGTTGGGCATTTAGCGCTGAGATTGAATGGAGAGGTGCGGAGGATAACGACGAGGCGGCGGCTGCACTGAGCTTTGTAAGTAGTGCTCATGCTGGTCTTCCTTCCATTTGTCGTTGCTATTTTTGTGTGCGTGGAGTTCCAGTAGCATGCAAGAGTTATAAGAGGCGGAGCGAAGCAGAGCGGAACCCAGAAATGGAGGCGGAGCGGATCAGGAGGAGAAAGTGGAAGAGCCTCAAGGAGCGGTTGTCGCTTATGGGCTGCTGCGCCAGCGGTTGGGGGTTCCGCGCCTCCAATCCGACCACCATCACGATTAACGACGAGGAGGAGGCGGAGGGGTACGGAATCCACCGAAACCATAGAGAAGAGCAGGCGGAGGAGGCGGGGTCGGGGGAGGCAGTGGAGATGAACCTGGCGGCCGCGTTGGCCGCGGAGCGGCAGTACCGGGCGATTTCCGCCGCGGCGGACGAGAGGCTGGAGCAGGATGAGGCGGAGGGAGTGGAACGGGTGTCGCTGATGAGACTATTGGAAGAAGGAGAGGAGAATAGAGGCGGGGGAGGAGACGGGTGGTGTTGGTGCTGCGTGTGCATGGGGCGGCGGAAGGGGGCGGCGTTCATACCGTGCGGGCACACCTTCTGCCGGGTGTGTGCGCGGGAGACGTGGGTGAACCGCGGCTCCTGCCCCCTCTGCAACCGTCCGATCGTCGACATCCTCGATATCTTTTAAATCAACGGCTGCTGCTGCTTCACGCCCCCAAATCCCTTTCTGCTTCCGCTATGCTACGTGGTATGACGAAAAAAGATGAGACCAGGGAAAAGTGATCTCCGATTACTTCTGTTTTGCTCTCTGGTTATTGTCTTTGTTCTTTCTTGAATGAATCGGATTAAAGCAGCCGTTTTATCATGTTGGGAGAAGTATGACAAGTCATGAGAGCACTACCGCCGGATCCAATCTGGCTTTCCATCAATATCAAAGCTCTCCATCGGAGAAAGGATCAATGAATGAAATTGAGAATTCAATCCAGTTGGTCCCTTGTCAACTTAAACAATTCGTTCAGATCTGATTTTAGGCAATCTTTCCGACCTAATCCAGTCGTTACACATCTGTTCTTACCTAATCTCAAATAATTTTGTCATGTCTAACCTCCAAGCTTTCCAACCTAGTTTTAACTTCGTTCTTGCTTTTTCCCTATAAATTACACAGGGATTTGGGAGTTTTCTCAATCTTATATGTTGATATCACTTTAAATGTAGTAGAACTAAATATTTTTCTCTAGGCCTAAATTCCAGTGCTATAGATCATCATCTCTTTTACCTACTTGCACGCAGCGACGTTTAGCATTGTTTCCATGTCAAGCCCGACAACGGCAGCCGATTGGATGGGTCGGTGTTGGGCTGTAACATATTTCAGTGAACAAGAACGGCCTGTTTCTTGCAATTCCAATAATCATGAACTTGTTCCGGAGGAGTTGATCTGATGATTCGTGGAGTTAAACCTTTTAAAGTATCTGAGCTTACGGCTGGAATTCCTAACTTCGACTGTGGTTTTTTGAGATATATGTCAATCGTACTCGAACCTCTAATCTGATTTCTCAATCTCCTCAATTCTCAATCTCATCATGATTTTGAGGATTAATTATATATTATCTCCCTAATTAGTTATTTTTTATTTTTATATTTTTAAAAATTATATTAAGTTTTTTATACTTACGAAGATATAATATTTAATCTTATTTTTTCTTATATTATCGATCTTGCTAATGGAAATATAATGTGTGTTCAAGGTGCATTACTATGTAATATACTCAAGGTGCATGACTACGTAAAGAGAAATCCACTATCGTAGAGGCATAAGATAAAATGTATTTAAGGCGCATGAGTCGAGAAAACTCGGCCTGCATAAAGAAAAATCTATCATGGTAGAAATATAAGATAAAATGTGCTCGAGGCACATGAGTCGGGAAAACCTAACTCGTATAAAGAGAAATCTGTCATAACAGAAATATAAGATAAAATGTGCTCAAGATACGTGAGTCGAGAAAACTTGATCCACATAAAGAGAAATCCATTATGTTAGAGACATAAGATAGAATGTGCCCAAGGTGTTTGAGTCAAAAAAAACCTGACTCGCATAAAGAGAAATCTATCACAACGGAAGCATAAGATAAAATATGTCTGAAGTGTATGGGTCGGGTAAACTCAACCTGCATGAAGAAAAATATATTACGACGAAGACATGAAATACAATATGCCGAAGGCATATACGTCGAGAAGATTCGACTTGTAAGAAAAATTTTCTAACGCTCACATGTCGAATGAAGTAAACATCACACTTTAACTCCCTCTCGAAAGAGCCTTGAGACAATCACAAGCTTTCTTCTTACTGTTTATGATTAAATGATAATTACAAACTTCTTTCTCACCATTTATAATGAGAAAGGCATCGTAAACTCATTCATGCTCTTTACGATCAGGTATAAAAACTTATCTTTAACACAAAGAAAATAAAAAACTTGACTATTTATGTTCGCACTCATATATCTCAGGTTACTAATTTAACCATCGAAGAGATAAGGTTGGAAAACCTTTTCGGACCTTAGTCACGTTTTTACCTCAAAGGCATATCGGATAACTTTATGCATATGGTCCATACCGTATCGGACTGATCAAGATATTAATGATATTTTTTCTTAATAAATCTAAAGATAAAAAAAAAGTTATGGAACTCGAGAAGGTCCAAGATGTAAGTGTTATATTCGTAGGATAAAATAAAATGAAGAGAAATCTTCCCTGTTCTCCCTCCCTCTAGCAGAGGAGAATCACAACGCACCTTTAGAAAAAGTCGAGTGACTTCTTTTGGTGCCAGAGGTTAGGTTGGTAGGTTTTTTTTATCGCTAACCTGCACAAAGGTGCCACAAGTGCTCGTTGAGTTCGATCTTGTGATGCATTCGTTAGCTGTGTCGGAGGGGAAAGCATTGCAATTCTAGAATGGAAGTATATAAAAAGTCTCTGAACAATCTCCGAGTAAAAATAGACAAACGCAAGAATGAATGCTCTTTTTAACTCTTTGTTTTCCTTTTTCTTTTTTTTTTCATCACTCACGTGGCACAGTCAAGCTGCATGCATGATGGTCATTTATCACTTAGGACAAAAAGAAAAAGATCTATGCGGGATTAATTATATATTATCATTTATAATTAGTTATCTTTTAATATTTTAATCTTTATATTTTTAAAAATTATATTAAATTTTTTTATATTTATGAAAATAAAATATTTAATCTCGTTTGTTTCTTCTTACGTTTTTACTGATGGATGAAAGGAAACGAGGTTAAATATTTTACTTTTATTTTTAAAAAAATATAAGATCTAGTATCCTAGATGTAGCTAATTATAGAGATAATCTATAATTAACCCTCTATCTACCACAAGACTCATAATGATATGAATGCTAGTCATTCATCACCTAAGACCAAACATAAAAATCATATGCACTAGAAGAAATATTTACTCATAACGATATGTCTTAACCATCCAATTTAATGGATATCAACGAGTGATTGTAGTTATAATGAGAAGATCATGTAAAACTTTTAAAGATCAAACTATTATTGAACTGATACAAGCCAAACCGGTTTGGATAGTCCCGTTCCGATTCCGGTTCGGTATTTTTCTTCGGCTCTGTATCTCCATCAGATCACCCGAGCAGTGCCATGTGCAGATAAAGAAACAAGTACCGATCGGAATAACAAGCCACTGCAATTTCTCCGAGTCACGCTACAACAGTAGCTCTCTGCAATTCGCACATACAGACACCAATCCTTCCAACCTCACAATAGCAGCAGCTACGCGCGAGGCTTCTTCCCCTCCCCCACCCCCCATCACACCGACCCAAAGGTCGACGACAAAGATGGTGGGGGCTCGGAACATGGGATCCAATACTCCCACCACGAGCGCTGTTCTCTTCCCCGGTGGCTATATATAAGTAGCAACGTGGCGTGACGAGTGGGAATAGACAAAGGAAATGGCGTGCTCCTTCCCGGTCCTCGACTTGGAGAAGCTCCGTGGAGAGGAGAGAGAGCAGTTCATGGACCTCCTTCGTGACGCTTGCGAGAAATGGGGCTTCTTTGAGGTGCTCTCATTCTTTTACGTGAACAAGTTGATGCCCACGAGCATTTGAAGCTAATTATCATGGCTTTCCATTTGCTTGCTGACGTAGCTGCTCAACCATGGGATCTCGCATGAGCTGATGGACGAGGTGGAGAGGCGGACCAAAGCGCACTACGAGCAATGCAGGGAGCAAAAGTTCAAACAGTTGGCGTGCAAGGCTCTCAAGAGCGGACCCGGTACGGATGTCACCGACATGGACTGGGAGAGCACCTTCTTCCTGCGCCATCTCCCCGTCTCCAACATGTCCGACTTCCCAGACATGGACGAGGAGTACCGGTACCGCTTCGATTTCCTTCGTTACAGCGCACCCCCCACCACCATCGACTGTAGTCTGCCCCGACTAACCTTCGCCTTCAGGAAGGCGATGAGGGAATTCGCGACGGGGTTAGAGAAGCTGGCGGAGCGTCTTCTCGATCTGCTCTGCGAGAACCTCGGCCTGGAGGAGGGTTACCTCAAGAACGCCTTCTACGGATCCAAAGGTCCGAACTTTGGCACCAAGGTGAGCAACTACCCGCCATGCCCTCGCCCGGAGCTGATCCACGGCCTGCGAGCCCACACCGACGCTGGCGGCATCATCTTGCTCTTCCAAGACGACCGCGTCAGCGGCCTCCAGCTTTTCAAGGATGGCCAGTGGATCGACGTGCCGCCCATGCACCACTCCATCGTGGTCAACCTCGGAGATCAGCTAGAGGTCTTCTCTCTCTCTCTCTCTCTCTCTCTCTCTCTGTGCGGGACAAAAGATCAAACAACATGAGGGCGTTCATGCAGGTGATCACGAACGGCAAGTACAAGAGCGTGCTGCACCGGGTGGTGGCTCGGAGCGACGGCAACAGGATGTCGATCGCCTCCTTCTACAACCCGGGCGGCGACGCCGTCATCTACCCCGCGCCCTCCCTGGTCCAGAAGGAAGCGGAGGCGTACCCGAGGTTTGTGTTCGAGGACTATATGAAGCTCTACGTCACGCAAAAGTTTCAAGCGAAGCAGCCCAGGTTTGAAGCAATGAAGGCCACGGTTACAGTCACTGGTCAACCTACGCCTACACGTTAGGACACCACGACGTCTCACGTGGAGCTGCCACCATCTATTAGAATGTGGCATCCAAATTGTGGAAATAAGCGACGCACTATGAAAGTGGCTTTTTTTAGTCTCGAGGGTTATGTCGTCGATCCAATTTTCCACTTCTTTGCCAACACTATTTTCTAATTAAATATATCAATGTTGACTAAGGTCATTTTTTTCGCTTCTTTGGTAACACTAATTTCTAATTAAATATATAAATGTTGAATAGCTCTAACTATAGTTTGATTCAAATCGGGTTGAAACTAAAACCGAATCCATCAACCGGTCGTTGATTTCAAATTGAATTGAAATCGAATCTGGATGATTCAATTAAGGTTCTTAGGTTTGAGAAACCAGAACCAACAGTTCCAGGTCCAATTCAAATCATCGATGACATGATAAAAAAAAATAAATTATATTTTTTTGTCTTCATATTTTAAATCATTTTTAAATTAATAATTATAAAACAAAACATCAAAACAGAGATGTTAAATATTGTCAATTAGAGTAAAAAAAACCACTTTCAACTTATTTTAGTCTAGATTGGGCAATATTCAATATGTTCTTGACATACGAAACAAAGTGAGAAAAATGAATCTCATGGTAACCAACATGTCAATTGAGAATGCAAGAGTCTAAATATCTAAATCATAATTCATCTTATTGATCTGTACCGATTAACTATTGATAACTATTGATACAAATCATGATACAGAATATATCGACAGATCAATATGCGTACAACCCGTAACAAGCAGTATATGGTAAGTATGACAAATCTTAATCTAGACTTACAACTACCTATGTACTATATCATCATGTAGATAATTCTTTAAAATGAACTTTGATGGTATCATAGGATAAAAACAATTAAGTGATTAGGAGTGCAGAACAATTTAGAGCAGATAAAGTAATGATATAATTCAGCTTCTTTAATGTTGTCATAAACTTCTATTCTTATCCCTGTGGAGCAAGTTTTCTGAAATAAGAATTTGATGAGCAATGTCGAACCCATTGCAGCTCTTAAAATAAGAATTTTAGGAGTATCTCATACTGAATTATCATCCAGCATGAGATACTCCTAACTTCAGCCAGGCAAACATTTTAAGTTGCACAATGGTAAACTATAGACGATAATTCTATATAATATGACTTATGGCAACATAAGGAATTCTGCTGGTGGATAAGCTGTCAGATGATCCCAATAATTTCATGCACTATACTCAACCTCATGCATTTTACCAGTACGATACAGCAAGTAAATCCTAGGTTTGAACTACAAGTATTTGAACTGTAAGAAACAAGTATCTTTAACAGTTAGTTTAGAGAAGAAAATGTACCAACATAACAAGTTGTCTCATGGTTTTGAAATCTCAGTACATCCCAGAATGTTAGATGAAGCTAACAGAAGTAGAACATGTCTCACCAAGACCACCATTGCTATGGAGTACGGCATGATCAGACAATTATGCAACATAAATAACTGGCTAAAAAGATGAATTTTGACAAACAGATGATGAGTACCTCAGCACATCCTAACATCTGCAAACACAGCAAGCTATTGTCTCTGAATTGTCTCAATACATCCCAGGTGATATCTACATCAAAAATCAAATGAACACTATCTCAGAGGCACAAAAGAAATGACATAATCACTGAGAGAAAAGATACAAGCCTTTTTAACAAGATACAGAAAAGAACACCATAACTTACAAAATCAGAAATCCTCAATAATATTAACTTACTAACCTACTAATGCTTAGTGACCCAATATACAAGGAGGATCTAGCAAGCAAATAATTGATATTTCCATCATTCTTGTTCATTTTCAAAATGCTTTTTGATGGATAAGATACTCTATAAAAGCCAGCCAATTCTTCCACCTGATATGGCAGAAGCACTAAGTAGTGCCGTATTGACCTGCTATGATGCTGTGCAACTCCAGAGTCTTCATGGTTAGACACACAACAATTTGATTCTTAGGCAAACAATGCTATAAAATAATTCCTCATAGTAATTTTAAGCCCAGAGTTACCCCAATAATATAACAGAATAGTCCCCCATTCATACTCTTTGGTTCTCCATTAATGTTTATTGCCTCCAAAAATTTTGCAAAAGATGTATGCTTTAGAAAGGCAATACTTTCAACAAGAAATAAATGATCCATCTCATTCACTTCATTTCTCGTTTTCCAAGTTATATTCTTTATCAAAATCTCAAACGGCATAGAAAACAAGCTTGCTTTCACCGTCTATAATGACAACCAAGGAAATGCATGATCTATTATCACCTATGACATCCCAGTAAAAGCACACAAGTGGATACATCACTTGCAATAATTTATAATAAAAAATATATTAAAGAATCATGAGGATCCACGTTCCACTCTTGAGAGGAGATAAATGCAATTTAAACGAGAAATGCATACACTCCTATTCATTAGGTTCATGTGTTAAGTTTTTGTCTCAATCAAGAAACAAAAGAGGTTTCATGTAGATCTTTTTCGAGACTAAATACCTCAGTCAAAAAAGCACCAACTTCCTTCAGCAAAAAGCAGAAGCATTGAACCACAAGGAAAGGCAACATTGCCACACCAGGGACTAAGAGAACCTTGCTGAACTGTTAAGATAGTCCTTCATCCAAGCCAAGAAGATCTACCATCTCAATTTTAAAACTCTGTTATAACCAAACATGCAAGTCCTACGATGTCAATTCTCCAGCATGTGCTTATCCTCATCTTTGGAATTTACCTCTGAAGCAGTGGTGCTCGAACTTGTCACTTTCTTCTCATCACACTCGGCTTCAGTTTCACAGGAAGCATGTTTCTTCAGAACTGTAGATATGTCTCCTTCAGAAGCCCCAGCTAGCGTAAATCTTTCAACAGCAGCATCAAGATTCTTTTTCCAGTTGCCAAATCCAAGCTTAAACTCAAGTTGTGATCGCTCAAAGAGCATGTTACCCCAAAACAGATGTATCTGAGACCTCATTGCTGCAGCTTGCTCTGCTGCTTCATCGGCTGACAACTCAGCCTGACCATCTATTGCTTTCTGTTTCTTCCTCTTCTTTAACAACTCATCCTCCTTGCTTTTTCCAAGGTCTTTAAGCTCACTAATCCTTTGCTCCTCCACTTTCTCCCACATCTCAGTAGCAGACTTCATCTTCTCCTCTGCACTATCAAAAAGTCTGATTGTTTCTGAAGAGTCCCATGTTGACAGATCCACATTCTTAGCCAAGACAAAGGACCAATGGAGCTTTGCAGTTTCAAACTGCTGCTGCCCCAAAGCAAGCAACCCTTCATAAAAGTCGGGCTTGATTTGAAGCGCCTCCTCATACTTTTGCCCAGCAAGAGCATATCTCTCCCGCACCCAATCATATGCTGTTTGAAGTTGAGCAGCCATAACTTCTTTGGGTGAAGCCTCATCCAGGGGGATGCGTTTTCGTGCAGCACACATGTGCACATTCCCCCAGTTGAAGAAGGCCAGTGCTGCCACCTCCTGGAACTTAGCAGCTGCCATGTCAAAGAGTCCTTGGGCTTCCTCTCCCGTAATTGTCTCCTCGAGTGCCTCAGAGCACAGTTCCATTCCCAGTTCGTGCAAGTCTAAGTGGGCATCAGGGTCTATTCCAACTTGATTCCTGAACAGATGAGCAAATTCGAACAACCAATCATCAATCTCAGCCTCCTTACACTCAGCATGGCCGCATCCGTTGTTTGCATCCTCACCGTTATCTTTTGCAACTTCTTCTGCCTCTGAGCCTATCTTTACGACATCATTGTTTACTGCTTCAGCAATGGAGTCCCCATTTGATGAATCTGACACACTCTGATCAGTCTTTATCAACCCCTCATCCTCCGGCATCTTCTCCTCTTCTTCTTGAATCAGAGGTTCTTGCTCAGGGAACACCTCCACGATGTGCAACCTCAACAGTTGTAGTTTATCATCCATATCCATTCCAGTACCATCCTTTTTGTCTTTCTTATTGAGCTCATCGACAGAAGACTCGGCCAATCTTAACTCGGCAGTGCTGGTCACAGTCACGAGATCACCATCGGCATCCTTGTACTTGATCAGCACCGACTTGGACGATGGAAACCTATTCGCTACAATCTCCCTTAGAACCTTGAAGCTACAATACGCTGGCATCTGACCAAGCCTTATATCATGGTCATACACGAGCTTCAGCGGCCTCCATCGGTTTACCACCGTTCTCAAAGAAGGCTCCTTTCCAGCGCTTTGCTGTGAACCGTCAACGGGTGAACCAACCAGCACTGGTTGCGATGAGGCCTCCGCACTAGACGGCTTAGAAAGAAGCTGCCGAGGGGGTTTAGTGTCAGGACCATTAAAAAGAGCAGGTGAGGTCGGTGGGTGGTGGTTTTGAGAAGAGGAGGTCGGCTTATTGGCCGTCATGGAATTCTGTGGATTCTGTGCAGAGGGCGATGACTTCTTGGGGCGGGCGGGGAGGCAGGGTCCGAGACCCGCGACCGGGGCGCCAACTCGAATAGCGGAGGCGCCGAGGGCCGCAGGCGAGGGACGACTACCGGGATCGGCGGCGGCAGGGGCGGAGGGGGCGAGGGCGGCGCGGAGGCGGCGGGCAAGGTCTAGGGCGTCGGAGTGGGAGGGGTCCTGGTCGAGCAGCGCATGGACGTCCTGGAGAGCGACGTCGTAGCGGCGGAGGGCCTCGAGAGCGCGGGCCCGCCGGAGGAGGGCGCGGGGGAAACCCGGTTGCGCCTGGAGGGCGAGCGAGCACTCGGCGGCGACGGCCTCGTGGTCCACGGGGCGCATCTGCATGAGGCAGGCCGCGCGATTGCTGTGGAAGACGGCACGGTCTGCGTGGCTGCGGGGGGTGAGCTTGAGGGCCATCTCGTACTGCCGGAGCGCGCCCGCATAATCCTTGGCCTGGAATAGCCGGTTGCCCTCTTCCTTGAGACCGTGGGCGCGCTTCAAGAGGAGGGAGAGGTCGATCTCCACGACCCCGTTGGAGGAGGCCGTCGGTGGCGGCGGCGGAGGTGGCGACGCTGGGGCGGCGGGGGCGGGGGCGGGGGCCGGGGCCGGGGCGGTGGCGGTGGCGGTGGTGGCCACGGCAGGAGCGGTCGCGTTCTTCTTCTTTCGGCCACCGGACTTCCCCATTCTTCTCTGTGCCGATAATTGGAGAGAAGGGAACGGGGTTACGGGTCAGGAGAGTGGCGAATGGATCCTTCCCTATATGTAATGTTCTCTTTTCTCCCTATTTATAGAATGCAAGTGTAACCCTATCGAACGAATGGGGGAGATGACGATGATGATGAAGCTCGGAGCGGCTGTGTCATTTCCAGAACGTTCCCTAGGCTCGGCCCAAATCGCACACTGGTGGTTCCATTCTGGACTCGGATCTGATCGAGGTTGACCCAACTCGATCTGGCCCGAATTGGATCATACTTTGACGGATTGGCTGGCCCTAATTGTGGCGGCTTAAGAATTTGGTTCGATAGATACCAGACAAGCCACTTATGTTACTAAACCCGACTCCGAAGTCCCATATCCAACAAATTGATTTAGATAGGTTGGATTATGTTATCATTCTGGAATATCTGTCGATAACATCCCATGATATGATTCATCATAATCTTATTATAAAGACTGAAAAATGAAAATGATTTTATATAAAGCTTCCATGAGTATGTTACAGTTAACAATAAATTAAATATTTTAGGCACTCGTCAAATCGATCAACTATACAAGCAAGAATTTGCAAGAGAGATTTAAGGAAACGATGAAAAGAGAAGGAAACATGAAGTATACGTTGTAATGTGTCCAAAGAAATCCTGATATCATATAGAACGAGAGATGAATTTAATACGTTGTTTACGAAGAGATTGATCAAAAAAGGTGAGCCCTGCCATAAGACACTCCAAACATTTCATTTACTGAAACCTAAAAGCAAAAAGAGAACAGCATATATTGCTCACAGAACTTCCCTAACGCATAGATTAATATAGCTGCATCAATATCATTTGTACGGCTTAATAAAATACTGCAAACATCAACAAAAAACTGCATCTTGAGGATTTACGCCACATGATTAACAAAATTATAGGTAATAGAAATGTATCATCTCAACACCAAACAACAAATTCCAAATCATTCAGTAACAGTTTTAAAAGTCTGAAAGCATCCGATAGGACACAGGCTATGCCTAGTCTTTAGTAGTTTAGGTGCTCCTAAATAGCAACACTAATGCATGAAATCAATCAACCTTTTTGAATAATAACCGAGTTGGCAAGTCCTGCTTCCTCAATTGTCTTACCGACATCATTCAGCTGCTTGGGTGGAAAACCAACAGTTTGTAGCTGGTAAGTTCTCGCTGAACCAGGCCTTGATGCATCGATGAATGCCCGAATGTCACCTATTGTATGATGAGTATTAAAGCGTGCAACCATGCGAGTGCCGTCCGCTAACCTTAGCTGAATTGAAGTGGACGGCATAGATTCATCAACTGAAAGGCCGAAAGACGAAGGCACTGCACTGGACGCAGCATTATCCACAGTAGGTTCAGTCACAGAACTGTCAGAAGATCCACCAGCAAGTGTCCTTCCTACACCTTGGAATGGAGTGAGGCGTCTTGCAGGTTCCTGTCGAAGAGTGAAAATTTGGGGCATGATACCTCAGTGTATAATGAAACACGTATAAAGTCAATATTCAAAGTATACATACTGGGCAATTTTCTTCCCTCCGAATGAGATTGACATTAACCATAGACCTCCGATCTGCTGGTTCAAGTTCTTTAGGGCATTCAGACTTTCTAATGCTCTGCAAATCAACATCGTGGTTGTGATCTTATCATTAGAATAGAAATAACAGGACAATTCTTGCAATTTCTTTTGAAAATCTTAGCAAACTATTCAAGGATTGAAGCAAATTTGGTCTCAAGGATGATGTGTTGAGCAAAGTGCTAGACCTATAACATTCTGCGTACAATGTATATTAAGTTGTTAGCACATAAATTGCCGATCTATTAGGAAATTTAGCCCTTATTTCTGTTTTCTTTGTAATTTTGAACTTGAGTATCAACAAGCATTCAATCAGCAACAGAACTAATTAAATTTGCCTCACTGGTTATTTCCTTTTAAAAATTGACTTAGTTAAAGGTGTGGTTTACACAGCCACATGTGACACACAGCCTTTTGAGATTATCTTCCCCACTTGAAACTTTTGAAGATCATTTACGAGGGACGAGGCCAAAAGTAATTTCCATCTGATAGTACACATACAGCTTGTAAGGCATCATTTATTCTCACATTAAATGCAATTAACAGACTGATTGGTATGCAACGAGAGTTTCTACAAGTCACTTGGGCTTGAGTATCTTGGGTTATGTGGTGAAAAACACATTCTATTCATAATATTATCTAAATGAACACGTAAATTTCATCAATACAGGGCCATAACAATTAGTATTGTAGTGATTATATTACCATGAGTATTGATGGACAGTCCAAGAGAGATATTACGGAGCAGAGACATCACCAGTGCCCAGGGTTTCTGACACCTATTAGGGAATGATTACAGGATACAATTTGAGCCTTATAAGGACAACTTAATTTTTAAGGGGAGATACTGTGATGTCCTTATGTTTTCCACATTAAAAATAAATAGGGGATTGGATCGGCAGAGAAAGCTTAATGGACCTGCCACTAGTAACTAGAGCTTCAACATTTTTAGCCACATGTTCAAGGCTCATCCTATCTAAATGATTGAGATAGTAAGTCCATCTGGTATAGTCACACTAGTACTATTTTCTGAAAGATGGTTTCATGATAATGAGAAGCCTACATCAATGACATATGAGACCTACCCCGGTTTAACAAAGAGGTGAGATTTGATTTCTGTTAATTCTGTGCACATTTAAGTTGACCTATATAAATAATCTTTGTTGATTCTGTGCATGTTTAGTTGATATTTTATTACAAAAATTGTTGGATAGCAATGTGGAACACACTATCCATGACCTGTAAGGCATTCTTCTTGTTCCTTATTATAATGTGATATCATATTCATTGATTCTCTTTCATCTAGAGCACTGTGTAACCTCTAAATTCCCCTTGATCTTTCTCATATATAACTGTTACCCTACACTAAACCTATTCAGTATAAAACCCAATGTCCTTACTCTTTCACATCAGAGTCCAATAAGTGAATGACATTGTTAAGAAAAGAAAGTAGAAGATAACCAATCTCAGATTTACCAGACTTTGACTGAATTCATTTTTCAATGACCCATAAATAATGCTGCTTCATTCTTTGTTAAAAGTCAAACCCAAATGTATAATGATCACATCAAACTAAAGATGATTGGAACTAACGTAAGAATTCAAAGCATCATCCAATATATGAACTTTATGCAGAAGAAGATGCAGATCTAATCAAGATTATAGTTAACATTACATCACAAAGAAGATCACTGATCCTGATTCACAGAATGACAACCTGCAACTTTAAAACCTTAAAAGGAAACAGTTTTAAGAAATAAATAAATTGATTAAAAACAAATCAAAAGAATAGGATATGTATTTATTTTACCTCTAAGAAGGACGCATTCTCAGGATCATCAAACCTCCTTAATGGACCATCATTCACAGTAAATCCATTCCTCCAGAAATAGATATTGTGCACAACATTTTCAGGCTGTTGGGGAGCAGGTGGTACTGATTCACCTGTCAATAACCTACCAGTTCCAGTAAAACTTCTAGAACTAGAGGATTGCTGAGGCTCAAAAGGTCCCTGCATGGCTCCCATCTGCCTAGCTTGCTCAAATATTGCATCAACATCATTGCCACCTTTTGAAGGATCTTGAACAAGCATACCACTGCACAACAATTAAATGGAGTGAAGCAGAACCATTGGTATTTTTATATGCATAATAAGTTTATGAAGTACTTGTGTCTAAGGAATGGTTATATTTTGGTGATCATGTTAAGCTTTTTGCAAGGAATAGTACCTACAACATATATATACATCATTGGAACATGAAGCAGATCTATTCCACACAATACGTCAGGCTAAACACAATTGCATTCATTTTCATCTTCTTTTATCAACAATTTATTTTGACAACATAAATATTCCCAAATATGCAATGTGCAAGGGCCAAAACTTATAATTTCGTACAAAAATATCTTATAAATATAACACTATGCTAGAAGTTATGCAATCTCTCCAGTACTTAATCCGTCTCTCCTTATAAACCAAAAGTTGGAAATGGGTGGCTTTATATGCTCTCAATCGGAAAGATATGTCAGCATAAACGCAAGGTAATATCATAATGTAAAATCCCGTGGAACGTTCCTGCGTTCATTTCTCTCCCAAAGTTACAACACTTCACTCAGTTCAATAATTATCTTATATCGTCATTCTAATAGAATACATAGCTTGAGATCTTAAAAGAACATATCAATAAAATTTGTTTGGAATACGCATCAAATTAAAACGCTTTCCTAATTTTTGATATCCTTCTTTACCCATTTTTTTGGTTTCAGAGCCTACCAATGCTCGATGTCCCCAAACAACTGATCTAATATTCACATATATCATTCCTACTGAAATCAGGTGAAAAAACAGATTAATGGAAATTGCAACCTCTTCTCGCCGCCAGTGTAGTACTCTTGTGGTCCATCGGAGTCGCTATCGGAGCCCGGATCAGAACTCCGGTTCAGATCGGCTAGGGTTCGGATGGTCGGCCGGCTGCCGGACGGTTTGGAAGGCTTCTTATCCCCTCTGGAACCCATCGCGGTCGAGGATCCACTAAGAGCAGCGGCAGAGGCAGAAGAACGAGTCACCCGCGCGGTCGGTGCAGCAGCGGCGCCGGTGGAACGAGTCACACGCGGGGGCGGTACGGCTGCGGGAGCGGCGACTTCCTGAGGTATGTAGTCCTCGTCCTGGTCGGCGGGGTCGTCGTCGTGGTCTTGGGGTTGGCGGTGCTGGTGGGAATCGGAGTTGTCGTCGTAGAAGGAGAGGATGGCAGAATCGAGGACCCAATCGTGGCTCTCGAGGAAGAAAAGAGCTTCCTCTCGGGTAGAGGCGGTGATACCCAGGAACGTCTCTACCAGGCTTCTCTTCTCTTCATCCTCCAAGCTCCTGCCACGCCCCTCCATCGCCCCCCTTACCCTTATTCTCTCAGCCCTCGGCCCTTCTTGACCGATGGAATCGTGTTTGCTTGGATCTCACGGCAGCGGTACACGAGAATGGGCCGTGGATCGATGCTATTGGGCTGGTCCATCGCGTAAGTGCTATTGCACCGTATCCGTTCCAAGGAAACGGATCAGGGCTCGAAATGGGATATCAGTTACGTGTACGATCGATCTGAACTTGACTTAAGGGGTTGATTGTAAATATCGCAGCGGATCATATTTTGTCGTTACTCGGATCTACACGACCCGATTAAATCGGACTTGCGAATCTTTTGAAGATAGAATTCAAATTTCAAGGATGTCAGCTAATGTAATTGGTAATTGATAGTAACCATTTAAAATATTCAAATGGAAAAATAAATGCATGAGGGCACTGCAGTTTTGAATAAAAATATATATACTTCAAATTCATAATATCCGCATCAAATATATAGGTAGGTAGTTGATTTTGAATTAGAATATAATATAATTCGAAACTGGATTTTTTTGGAATATTTGTGCTCATCCGATTTGTATAAATTGGATTCACAATTTTTTTTTTTTATGAAGTTTGGAATGAATTCAGATAATAAGAACAGAGACATTTAGATAATTAATTGAGTTTAAATTCAGGTGGAATGAAATTCCAAGTTACCAATACATGTTGCTATTCTCAATTGAAAGTTTTAGTATTAATCTGTTGTTAACCCAATGGTATTCAATCTCAGGCAGATACTTGCAGAACATAATTTGTCAATCTAGTGGAAACAATATATATGACCAGATTACTATTTATTGGATCAATTGTAAAGAACTTATAAAAAAATAATATGCCAAATAAAATCACCACTATATTATTTCCTAATTAATGAGCTTCAATCACCTTAGTTAGTGATAATAGATCTGTCATAATCTACATGAACTCATAATCATCTTTCTACTTTCCATATGGGAGTAAATTGGAGAGTGGAATTAGCTCCATCCAGAAACAGTGCCCATCAATATCAAAACCTTATTCCAGAGTATGAACAACTAGAGCAAACAGTTGAAAGAACTTTGATACATACAGAACTGATCTATCATAACCAGACGAGTAGACAGCCTGCTAGATTTTTTCCGACTAAAAGGATACCACCGCAAAATAAGGGCATATATGTGTCTCTTTCAAGAGTATATTGATACTTCCCAGGTTACATAGACCCATCTTAAGCAATTAAATTCAGACATCTGCAGGATACATCCATGGAACATTTGGATGCAATCAAGAGCTCCTAAACTCAGGCCTTGCACTTCCATAGCCTTACATCTCATGCTACCGGTATACTGATACACCATGTGGGATGGTAACCATCCTGTAGGAAGCCCCATTAATTCAAAGCTAAAACTTCGATAACTTGCAAACCTCCAATTCAGTCAATGTTCTTTCTGCACCAGCCACACTCAAAATTGTCTCAATGTCAACAGGGTTAGCTGCACACGCAGGATTGCCAAGTCACCAGTGCATTCATATCGGTAGAAGTTCTGCTTCCTTTTCACTGCTTAATGACTCATCATCAGTACCGCTTTCACTGTCACTGTTGAACTCGGCAGTGTGTATTCGGGTACCAGGTTGTGGGAAGTCTGCATTCGTTATAGGAACCAAATCCGTAGCTTCAGAGGCATCTGTAGATGAATCTGAGACACTTAATTGGAGCTTTTTCAGCTGAGATCTCTGGCAGACAACACGGCCCTTGTTCCATCCAGGAAAATGGAATGATGAAGATACATTATCTCTTAGGAATGAGTATACTGCCTTCGGAACAGGTAACCCCCTTGTTACTGAACTTTTCTCCATCTCCCCACGCCTGATTAACAAATAAAAATTGTCAAAATGAGCATTAAACATCACGTCATAAACAATAAGAAACCTTAATAACTAATCCACTATATAATGCAATTGGAATAATCAGAGCCACCCTGAAAAATATTGTGTTCAATGAAAAATCATAAGTAGAAGCCATCAGCTAGTCAAGATTGCATGGTCATGATCAAAATTCTTAAACATATATCTTGCAAGGATATAATAGGCAACGTAAGCTGCAATCATTTGATCAACTAGGTAGGAGTGAGATAAAGTCCACAAGCGTTAACGAATTGTCATGAGATATCATAAGAAACTTTAAAAGAAACAGCTTAAGGAGGATGCAACAAGCTCACACTACAACAACTGTCGCCAAGTTAGGAAGATCATCCCCTCGCTTGAATCTAGCATGCATGTCGCCAAGCCACACTGATACAGCAGTAAGAGCGCCACCAAAAGACATCCTGATGAGTGAATAAAATCTTAAGTTTTGAACGTTTCCGAACTTGTATGAAAGTTACTGTATCCAGCATTGCTGTAATGCAAGAGATACACAACAAGAATAAGATAAAAAGTACATGGTACCTATGGACATCAAGAGACCAAACTAGATTGCTTTGACGGTACAGCTCAGGAAAGAGCCCACGCTTGGTTGCTTCGTTGAGTACGCGTGCACCCCTTTCTTTTTGGCCCAGCCACCAAAGTGCTTCTAGGAGTGCATTGTACAATCGCAAACCGTAACCACAACCTTCAGAGTTATATTTGTCAAAGACATACTCCACCATTTGCCAATTGGATTCATCATCATATTCCCCATTGATCATTGAAGCAATTACTTGATGAGTATTAGAAACCCTATTCGTTTTCATTTCTTCCAGCAACTGGTAAGCCTCATCCCACCTATAATATGGGTGAAAAATAGAATATGCCAAATTGGTGATAATGATCAAAATCGGGCAAGAAAAAGCTCTTCAAGAGATAATATGGAAAGAAGCAATCATATTCTACAACTCCTGAAACTGAAGAATGGAAATAAAATTAAAGAAAGAACTTGTAAATACTGAAGAGAAGCCAAATACAATAGTCTTGTTTTAGTCATGTTTGCATATAAAGAAGAAAAATATACAAAGCAAACTAAAGCACAGAAGCAATATACATTAATAAATTAATATTCTATAAACGATCATCATAGTAGGCTAACCAAGATTCACATGTAATGTCCTTTCATGGAAAAGGGAACAAAAATGGACACTATCTCTAATTTACATCAAACTTTCAAATAATATCATCAGCAGAAATTGAGCTAATTAATTCCATACACAGAGATAATTAATGAGAATGACAACTACGAGACTGAAGAATGGTGTGCAGTTTATAAAATTCCATGACATAAGTAGGAATTGGTTGAGTAATACGGTTGAAATGAAAGACAGAAATTATCATAGTAGATATTGCATATCAGATTTGATAATTGCACCATTTGATACGCTATGCTATGGTACAAGTTAAATATACTTAATTATAGTTTTCCCATTGGGCCAAGTCTGAGACCTAGTATTAAGTACTTGTAGAGGCACAACATGATGTGAAACCACAGATGTACTGGGTTTACATGCCCTGCTAGGGTAATTCTAAGTTATGAACCTCGAAGATATCAAGACTAAGTGGGACGTTATGACACCCTAAATTTGAACTTGTATCAAACATGGAAGGAGAATTAAGTTGGTCTAGAGAGTTAGATACAACTACTACTATAAATATGGGTTCAAACATTTTGAGTGGTTCATATTTGAATTAATGGATTACACATACATACATACATGCATATATAATTTTTAGAGCGAAAACCCACAATTTCCTTTTTATTCTGAAGCCCAAAAGCTATAATATCATGGTTATGCAATCTAAAGCTCACTAGCTATCATATCATAGTTATGTGGTTGTTTAAGTCTATTTCAAACTCTCATAAATACATGGACCATATATGAAAAATATGCTAGAGAACTAGCATCCTAAAACAACAAAAAAAAGGTAGCCAAAGACATATTTCAGTTATTACCTGTCATTCTTAGCATATATGCCAAGCAACATGCAGTAGGCCACGACACTAGGCATGACCCCGAGCGACTGAATTTCTTGGAACTGCTCCTTGCTCTCATCAACAAGCCCAGCGATGCAGTAGACGTTCAGAATTCCCTCCAGGGTCCACTCATTTGGTTTGCATTTTGATTTCTGCATTTCCACATAAGCCTTCAAAGCATCCTCAAACTGTCCTCCTTGACAGTATGCATCAATGAGGGCATTGAAAGTATCATCAACTCTCTGAACCCCAGCTCCATCCATCCGTGCCAAGATCGCCTGTGCTTCCTTGAAGAGACCCCCTCTAGCAAAAGTATATAACAGGGAATTATAAGTCTCCACTGTCGCTATGCTCCCAATTTCATGCATGGTGTTAAATGCGACAAAAGCTTCCTGCAAAATAAATGAGTAACCAAATTTATAGGGCTGGTGTGATGACCACTGGACTAGAAGAATTAACTCGAGCACACGAGTGTGGCAGCTGACCTCATATAAAGCTGCCTGTCCATATGCTTCTACAACTCCGGTATAGGCCTTTGAGCTTGGGACAATTCCCTTCTGGTTCATGTGGGAGAGCACCGCCTTGGCTTCTTGATGAAGACCCCCCTTTCCGCAGGCGAACATGAGTCCTTCATAGGTCTCCATATTGGGCTCTACGTTCTCCTCCACCATGTCATGGAACAGCGTGATCACCTCCTTGAAGTAACCCCCCTCCCCAAACACACTAATGAGGATGTTATATGTGGAGGCATCCGGTGCGGTATTCCCGACCTTCATCTCCAAGAAGAGGTCGCGGACGTCCTCGTACTGCCCACTCCTCCCGTAGAGATTGAGAAGGATGCTGTAGGTCGCGGCGGTGGGGGTGCACGCTGCCGCCTGCATCTGGCGGAGGACCCCCATCGCCTCCTTCGTTGCACCTGCCTTCGCGTACGCCTCCATGAGCACGTTGTAAGCAACGGCGTCGGGAAGGTGGCCGCTCGCTTCCATTTCCAACAGAAGCTCCGAAACACGATCGAGTTGGCCAAGTTTGGCGAATGTGTCGACGAGGTAAGTGTGAGTTGCGTTGTCGGGTAAGACGCCGGCCTCAAGCATGGTCCGAAGCACCATCTCCGCCTCATCGGCAAGCCCCCGCGCCCCCGCGGCGGCAAGGAGGGTGTTGTAGGTGACGAGGTCCGGATGAATTCCGTCGTGGCGCATCTCCGCGAACAGGCCGAGCAGAGAATCCCATGGGAGCCCGCCACGAGCGCACGCGTTGATGACTGTGTTGTAGGTGAGGGACGTCGGAGCCACGCGGTCGTCCTTCATCCGGGCGAGGAGCGCCAGCGCGGTCTCGTGGTCGCCGTTGCGGCCGTAGGCGTTGATGAGCGCCGTGTAAGATAGTGCGGTGCGCGGGACCGAATGAGCCGGCATGTCGTCGAACACGTCGAGGCACTTGTCAAGGAGGGCCTCGCGGCCGAGCACGCCGATGAGGATGGCGTGGATGTGCTCGTTGGGGCGGCACCACGACTGGCGCTGCATGTACTTGAAGAGGCGGAGGGAGCGTTGCCAGTCGCCGCGGCGAGCGAACTCCTTGAAGACGAGGGCGAAGTCCGCGAGGGAGAGGCGGTGGCGGAAGGCCTCGAGACAGCGGGCAATGCTGCCGCGAGGCGGGAGGCTGCTGAGCTTGTTGATGAGGGTCTCCACGTCGTAGCTGTACTTGCCCTTTTCCACGGCCACCGACGGGTTTCCGAGCACCAGCTCCTTTGGCTTGCTCCGCCCGGCCGCGGTTATGCCCGCCCTCGGACGTAGGCGCTCGATTGGGGCACAATTAAGCCGCGACGGCGGAGGCTGCCCCAGCCGCTGTGCTCCCAGGAAGGGCTTGCGAAGGATCTGGGAAGAGAAGAATGTGGAAGTGGGAGTGGTGGTGGTTCGGGGAGTGGGGAAGGGGTGAGAAAGGATGGTCATTTCTGCGACCAATTTGGCGCGGAATGCAACCACGGAAGGTGGAGGAGACCGACGGGATGTGGGAGAGTTTGGGATTGGGCGAGTAGGGGTTTTAGATGGGGAAGAGAGAACAGAGAGGCGAAAGGTTTCGCCTGCCGCCGCCGTGGAGTTGAGGCATGGAGAGGATTTTTACGGCCCGTCGCGGTGTGGATAGCGGTGGTTGAACGCGAAAACATGCGAAACGGTCAGGACCCGAATCCGATTATTGTCGAATTCAAACCATAATTGGATCCACAAACGATCGCCAAAACATCGCTTGATCGCACAGCCTGAAGTGGATCCGACCCGCAAACTTCTTATGTTGCTTCCGATACCACAGCGGGTACCATAGTGGATCCGACCCGCTAATCCTAAACGGCACTTTTGGCAGTTGGATATAACTACTACCACAACAATAAATCCATACAGTTCAACGATTTGGGATAGGCTACATTAATTTTTTATCATCATTGAGATTTTATAATAATTATTTAATTAAATTAAATATATTAAAATTTTTATTTTATTATTTTTATTAAAATATTTTTAGTTTTTAATTATTTAAAAATATTTAAAATTTTATTTTATATCTTCCTCTCTCTCTCTCCTAAATAATCATTGAACATACGTTTATACAATATTAAATGACTATCTCTAATTTTATACCTTATTGAAATTACACCTAATTCTTGATGAATAAAATATGTTTTTCTTATATTTCCCAGTAGTTTCACACGTTCATCTTAATATTTTCTTCTCACCAACATAATTATATATATATATATATATATATATATATATATATATATTTTCTTTCTTAATTATTTAATATATAGATATATAAAAATATTATTGGTATAATAATTATCATATAATTTTTTTTAAAATCTCAAATATATCTGATGATCACATAAGTATTCTTTCATCATATTTTTAATTTATAAATAATATATTTATTAAATTTTTTTATTTTGTTAAATATTCATTAACTGAGTTAATTTTGTCGACTCAATGTATGGATGTAACACAAATGTGCTAATCTCGTGTTGGTATTATATTGATTCCAAAACTAATACACCTTAAGCTTCATTTGAAATTAGGAGGATATATCAAATTTAGATTTTAATTCATGAAAATAATTGTATTGATCGTCAAAATATCTCGAAGAACAATCATATGGACGACTAAGATCGATCATTATAATGTCATGAATTATTATGATTCATCTTCAAATCATCTTTTTTATTTCCCGAACAAATAAAATAGTATTATTACAAAATATATATATATTCCTGACAACGAACCATCACATTTATAGCACATAACATAATTAGTTATTGAGATTGTAGCCATATAATATTCTCTATAAACATGATTAATTTTAAAGTCTTAATTTTTTAATCAATGTTATATTTTTTCTATAAAATGTTGATAGAATGCAATCTGAACAAGTTTTGAACATGGGAGCTATTGCCTTCGTACCATCTTAATTTTTTTATCAGCATATTCTCAATAGAGGATATCAAAATAATATAACATTTTAAAAAATAATTAGATTAATAATATATCAAGAAAATTAAATGTAATTACTGAGAATATGAATGCTATTAAAATAAATTTTGACAAATTCGATCGTGTTGACTAAATTTTGAATTTTTAAGAGTCTAATAAGATAATACATTTAAGATGTGTTTTTATAGTATGGTTTTGGACTATCACACTAATAAGATATAGTTTAATATAAAAAATGATAATATTGTGTTGGGTGTAATTATGTAATGGTATAATAATGTTTCGAGAGAGGGTTGACGATATTCTTTAGCTTATTAATTTTATATTGAGTCTAGAATTTTGATGATAAAATCAATTGATGAATTTGATAAACTAACATTATGTTAAATGATGTAGAAATTATTTCAAATTAAAGACTATTGAGGGGCAAATATCAAATTAAAGAGTTAAATGTTATGTTATATTATTATCATATTAAAAATTAAATTTCATGTTAAAGGTTCGAGCAGTACATCAAAGGATTAAATATCACATTAAAAAGATAAATATTATGATGAAATCGATATGTCGGATGACTAGAAAATTTACCGAAGATATGTTGAAAGTTTGAATAAAATGCTAAGGTGACAAAGTACCAAAATAAGTGGTTGGTATTTTGAAACCTTATTTAAAGATAATTTGGGTTGAAATTAGGGTTATATTTGTACTAAATTAGGGTGGCATTGAAATAGATTGAATTAGCTTTTATTAGGATAAATAGTAATAGCACTATTATTATCCAAAATAGTAGATAATCCAATTGGCATAATTTTAAAATATTTTTCATGATATTATTATCCATCAGTACTCTAGATTTTATGTAGATTTTCATGATATATTTTATTTTTTTGACTTTTGATAAGCTATAAGTACTTCATTTATATATGACTAAAAGATAATAATTAAATCCGATCTTACTTAAATTATACAGTTTTTTCTCTCCTCGTAGTGTTATACCGACCTTAACATCATCAACTAAGCCACGTTAATATTCACATAATATAAAATTACTTTAAAATATTATTCTTACTTTGTGAAATATTTCTTCTAGCTTAATCAGTTATAAAAGGTTAGTCTGAAAAAATCTCTTTACTCACTTGAGGAAAATCCTCTATTGAAAAAAATTTTTCATCTTAATTTGTATAAATAGGAGAAAGACACATTAATACATTCAAGCTTCTTCAATAAAACTTATTCAATAATTCTTTTTTATTCTATTCAAACTATAAAGAAATATATTTTTATCTCTTAATTGATCCTCTCTCCAAACCCTAACTATAAGCAGCTAAAAGAAAATCACACATAATATTTCTCAAAAAAAAAAAAATCAGATCCTCTCTTGTTAAAGACATTTTAGGTTTCATTTAAACCTTCGAAGGCATCATCAAATCATCTCAAAATATAAAACAAATAAATAAATAAAATAAGATCAATACATATTAGTCTAAATCCGAAATAATTTTTCTTATATGAACTCTTCAACTTTTTTTTATTGACATAAACTTCATGTATTAGGTTCACCTTTCGACATTGAAAGACACAAATTTGACCTCTTACACTCAACGTGAAGAGAGCAATCATTCCTATTCATAAAGATCCAAAAATAATAATATCCATCCAAATCATGATGATTGTTCATTTGAGCAATAAAGTTGTTGTCTCTCATTCAAGCTCGAGATCGATGATTATTCATTTAACCAATAAAATTGTTATCTCTCCTTCAAAATTGATATCGATGTAAGACTGAATCATGATAGCTTAGACGTCGATATAAAACGTCCTCAACTTTAATCGGTTCTTTGCTATCATCTCAATCATAATCGTTGATTTAATCAAACGTCGATCATGACCGTTCCCTTGATTGTCTAAAATTAGATCACGGCCGTCCATATACACAGCGCGGAGAACGTAGATCGACTTCGGACGGATGGCTGAGATATAATCTCACGCAACTATAGTCGTAATATAATGAGAGACACATCCTTTTACTATATAATTGATCATTTTAATCGAGACTATATACCCTTCACTGATGATAAAACACGTGCCGAGACACGAATTAAATATGCCACTCGCGTGGCGGGTCTCGTGTGGGCCCCGAGTGATATAAGAAACAAATGACACGCGTCAGCGGGACAGACGCCTTCTAAGACACCTACGCCCTCGGAGGCCGACACCCGATCCCCCGGTGCGGACCGTATCACGAGGGACGCGTGGACCGGCCGCATCGTGGGCTCACCGCGTGGGGCCCACCGACGCGCTTCCGGCGGGCCCCGCCCTCATGATCGATCGCTCCCGCGAGTCGGTTTCCGGAAGAGAAATCTACGAGACGAAGCGCCTTCACGCACAAAAAATGTGGTTGTGGGGGACAGGTTCGAAGCAGATAGGTGGAGGCGGGCGACCGATAACTCGAGGGCTTCTTTCTGCTCGGCTCGCGATCGTCGAGGTCTGCTGTATCATCGCCAGGGATTCGAGTGGGATCCCGGCCCACGGAGGAGAGCCATGTCGCAGAAGCGGCAGCCGGAGGAAGGGGAGGTGGGGGCGTCGTCCGACGGCAGCGGATCGCCCGACGAGAAGCGGCAGAAGATTCGCTTCCATAGGTCAGTAGCTCCGCCACTTTCACCCTAATTGCCCGATGACGGCGTGGGATTTCTCGCTGGGGTTTCGCTTTGGCGTGTTCTTGAAGTGATTCCTTCTGAGATGGTGATCATTCTTTCAGGGTGGTAGAGGAAGCGATGCAGAAGCACAAAATTCAGAAGTGTCTCGCGGCAATGGAGCCGTTGATCCGGAAGATTGTGAGAATTAATCTCAACTCCATATGTGTACCTTCTTTCCCTGCAATGTTATCTGTAATTGCTCCATACTTCTGCAATCAGCTTGGAGTCAATTGGAAGAATGCAAAGTAACTGGGGAATTTCTCTCTTAGTGGTCGATTGCCCTTTGGTTATAAAAAGCTTATTCGCATGACAAAATAAGACGAAAAAAAAGAAGTAAAAATCAAACAGTGAAGCTAGCATGATAATAGTTGGTACACTTTAACTGCTGGTTGGCTGAACAGTTTGATTATATTGGAAATTTTACTTAATAAAAGGTAATGCATTGTCTAATGCATATTCTTATTGGGTAGACTATAGTAGTGAGTCAATATAAATTGTGCATCACTCCATCCCCATTGATAACCCAGTTGGTAGGGTCATCGCCACTATTTGTGAGTTGGTTGGGTTTGAATCCCTGGACCGTTGTCTAAAAAGAAAGTATTACCTTGTGCTATATCTATGCTTAATATCAGCTGACATCATTTCATGGACAAAGAGTGATCAGTCTATGTGCTTACTGATCATCTCACCAGGTGAACTGTGGATAGATCAACAAACTAGACAGGAGGAAAGCATGATGCTGCACAGTCAAAAATGTTTCTGCTAGTCGTTGTGGGATATGTAGTTGGATTGCACGTTTTCTAAATGTCCATACTAAAAAAAACGGAGATTTTGGCAATTGACACAAAATAAATGAGATCAGACCAAGCTAATTTGCAGAAATTGCTGCAGGGGATAGATCTCTGCTTTTAGAGAGCACATGGAGATTGATCGGATGAACTTTTATTGCTTCCTATTGGATTATTTCTCTAACCGTGACTTGGCAATGATACGGAAGGGACATATTTACATAATTCTTGACATATTTACATAATTCTTGATGTTATTGAAGAGCCCTTATATATCATGGAGCCAAAGATCATTTTTTAACAAATAACTTTCTGCTGTGGCTCCAACTCACCTGCTGATACTCGGTGAAGAAAGTTACCTACTACTTCAATCACTCTCCTTTCCCTACGATGAATTTTGATCTAAAATTTAGAATTCTTTTAAAGTTACATGAATTGAACTTCTTTGACAGATCATCACAATATGATGGGTTCGAATCCGCCTTCGCCACTTATCCTTTGCAAAGAAAAAAATCCTTATTATGCAAATATTCTGTCTATGATTCAGTTTAATTTTATCAGTGAAAGATGTGACTTGAGAGTTATAGATGGAAGCTAAATAGATAATGATCGAACAATCAGATTAGTGATTCTTTAGTAGTGTTCAATTTTTCTATGCCAGAGAGATTTTATAAACCCATGACGTGGTCAAAAGAATTCCCTTTCTGTCAAAAATTCTGATTATTGTTTCATGATTTATTTATCGCTATTCACTTTTTGTCTGTATTACATGATCTAGCCCCTAGTTTAACTTCTTACGTTTTTTTTTTGAATGATATTCTTTAAACTTCTTGCAGATTAGGGAAGAAGTTGATTTGGCCCTTTCGAAGCACTTGGCTAGCATTACAAGGTAAGAACCGACTTTTTTTAAATGAATATTAATCTTTTACTTTGGAATAATTGAAAATGCCATCATTTGCTCATCTTCTCTTGGAATTTACAGTTGATAATAATATCTGTCATCAATCAGACAATGTGAAAAGCAGGTTGTTTGTTCTACTACAAGAAGTCTACAACTTCAGTTCAGGAGCAAGCTCTCTCTTCCCATATTCACTGGCTCTAGAATTGAAGGAGAGGATACTTCTGCCAATTTTGTAGATTTAATTGATGCCTTGACTGGGCAAGTTGTCACAACAGGTCCTGAATCATCATTGAAGGTGGAAATAGTTGTTCTTGAGGGAGACTTTGAATTTGGCGAGGATGGCAATTGGACATTTGATGAATTTAAGAATAATATTGTGAGAGAAAGGGAAGGCAAGCGCTCATTGCTGACTGGCGATGTTTTCGTAGATCTTAATGCAGGGATTGGTATATTGGGAGAGATTTCATTTACAGACAACTCTAGCTGGACAAGGAGTCGAAAATTCAGGCTGGGAGCAAGGGTTCTTGATGGTCACTACAATGGGATCAGAGTAAGAGAAGCCAAGACTGAGCCATTCATGGTTAAGGACCACCGTGGTGAATGTGAGTTTATTGAAACATTTAGTTCTTCTATTATGTTTCTGTTATATATTAACAATACATTATCGAATGATGCTATGTAACTCTTTGATTAATGGTGTGTTACTTCATGAGCAGTAGCTAACTTATAATGAATCTAATTTGGTTGATATATCTGATATTGTGTCAATTTCAAGCTCAAATATACAATTATCTGAAATATTAGTGACAAACAAGTTTTCGATTTTTTCTTTTTTCCTTTCTTTTGACCTGTAATTGTAGTCTGCATATTTTCTTCCTTTAAATTAAAAAAATGGGTGCAATCAAGGGTGTTGCGTGTGTGGGTGTTTACTTCTAAATGTGTACACACAAACACTCTATATTATCATGGTTGCAACTAATTATTCAACACCATGAAGATGGTAATCCCTTCGCATTCTCCTTTACTGAGCATCTTTTGATTCATTCCAAGATTATGTGCTTATTAACACGTTTTTCGTTATATTTCTGCATTTTTAAATTCAAATCCACTGTGAGACTGTTTCCTTTTCTGAGTATTTTTTGATTCATTCCAAGATTTTGTTTGTGTTTATTAACAAGCTCTTCATTATATTTTTTATATTTCAAAATTCAAATCTATCCCGTAAGACCATTTCTATCATTGCTTTTATTTTGCATTGGTTAACTCTTGATTTTGGATAATTGAAGAGACTTGTCTAGTTGGCTTGATAATCATACTGATGCAACGAACGATGAAGCCTGTCCTTTTCAACTCTTATGATGCTTTCCATGATAGATTCATGGAATGTCACTTGGAATTTGAAGCTTAATTGTATTTGAACATACAAAAATAGAGAGGTCAATTCGAAGTTTCAAATCTCGATCCATGTGTCGTTACTGGACGTTAGGCAGATCGGTAAGATACTGGTATGCTTGTGCATACCGTGTGTCGGTATGCCCTTTTGCTTAGCAGTACATGTCTAATCAGGAGAGAAAAAGGGGAGAATTGAAAGACAGAGAGACGAGAGGCATAGAGGGAATGGGGGGAGGAGAAGCTGAAGAAGAGGATGAGGTATCCTGGACTAGGAAGAGGACATGGTGGGGCAGGAGGGGAGGTGAAAGCAACAGAAAAGGAGGAGTGAACAGTGGGAGAGAGAAAGAGATTGAAGTTAAGACAGCTGTCATATTCTTATAGAAACAAAAAAGGGAAATAAATTTTCGGGTGGTAAGCCTAAACCAGTATGGTGAGTTTGCTAGGTGGTAAGATTTGTTTTGAAACAAACTAGGTGAATTTGCCTGGTCCAGATTCTCCTTCCACTTTCGATGTAGGATTAAATTGGGGGTTTTGCTATATTACTTAAGGGCTTCATGTTCTTTTCAAGGCGCAAATATAACCCAAAATTAAATCATAGCATAATGTATGTGAGGCCTACTCCAATAGTGGCTTTATGCCATGACGTGCTTATAGAGATTGGTAGTCCTCATTTCTCACTTGGGCCCTCATCATTTCTAAAGCTAGATCATCTCTCTGATACCTACATTTCGTTGCCTTTTTGAGAAAGGGCTTAATAGGTTTCAAATGATATTCAGCTCTGCTGCAATAAGTTTTGAAATGTAGTTGCCAGTTTGATTAGAAAGTGAACCTTAAACTTGTTGATGGCTGAGCCTGAAAAACAAAAGATTTAAAGAAAATGGGCGTCCGATAGTCAACATAGATTAGGTGAGTACCTGAAGAGATGTTTTGAAACAAGAGCAGGATGACAGAAGTTGAATCATAGGAAGAAGTTGCTAAAGTTGAACAGTAGAACAAAAGATTAAATGACAGAAGTATGTTTTCATCATGCTTACATTGTAATGGGTTATGGTTACAGTTCAGCAAAGATAGATTAGGATCAAATTATTTCAAGAACCCATGTTTGAAGTTACAGTTATGCATGTGGACTGGATTAGGAGAGTTAATCTACTTGGTGGTTTCAGACTTTCAGTACTTTTTGCTGAAGGTATTTCTAGATGAGATTAGTGCACAATCAATGTGATCTTTATTTGCTCTCATGAGAAGAATGACATGAATTTAAAAAAAAAGGGTTAAAGCTTATTTTAGCTCATGTGGTTTTGGTCATATATCACTTAAGTCCTTATGGTTTACTTATGTCTAAAATAATCCTTACATTTTTAAAAACGTAGCATATGAGCTCATTCCGTGAAGTCTGAGTTAACAGATGTTAGAGTCTGCTTACATGGTATGCTGACTCATAATAAACTATTAATATAATGACACGTATAATTTAAGTTAAAAAAATGGTCTATTTTAGCCCCTGTGGTTTTGTTCATAAACTACTTAAGCCTTTATGTTTGTGTCTAAAATAACTCATATATTTTTTAAAACGTAGCATATAAGCTTCTCCTGTCAAGTCTGAGTTGACAAACGTTAAAGTCTACTTACATGACATGCTGACTTATAATAAAATATTAATATAATGACGTGTAATTTAAGTTTTAAAAAAATATCTATCTTGTCGAAGAAGAGGAAGCGGCAGAGGCCGTAACGATGGACGAAGGTAGAGAGACAAAGGTAGGAGAGGCCAGAGGCGAAGGTGAGGGAGAGCTGGACCACCACGTCGTAAGCACAATGAGTGGGAGCACAGAAGAGGACGAAGTGGGAGGCGGTGGGGACAAAAATGCCCAGAAGGAGGAAGAGGGACTAGGAGCCATTGTATACCTAGCGTCGGATTGATTGATACATATCCACTTGAGGTAAGACCAGAAGCTCCTGTGCTTATCATCAGCATAGGTGAGACTGCATTCGTATGATGCCCTACTATGCAGCAGCGGCTCGTTGCTACTACTGGTAGTCACTTCTACGACGACGCCTTCTCTTGCCATTGATAGTGGTATCAAATTTTTTAATTTAAATTATATATGTTATTATATTAATGGTTTATTATGAGTTAGCATGCCACGTAACTAGACTCTAATATTTGTTAACTCAGACTTGACAGGAGGGACTTATAAGGGCTTAAGTCACGAGCAAAACTATAAGGGCTTAAGTGGTCCATGATCAAAACCATAAGGGCTAAATTGAATCTTTTTTTAAAACTTAAATTATATATCATTATATTAATAGTTTATTATGAATTAGCATGTCACATAAGCAGACTCTAACATCTGTTAACTCAGACTTGATTGGAGGGTCTTATATGCTACGTTTTTGAAAATATAAGGGTTATTTTAGACATAAATAAATCATAAGGGTTTAAGTGGTTTGTGGCTAAATCCATATGGGCTAAAATGGATCTTAACCAAAAATCAAAATAAAAAATAAACTTAAAATAGGAGGAGGATTTGTTTTGGCAAAATTCACTAGGATCGTGGAAAAAAAAAAAGAAACATTCAGTTGTGCTTTCTGACATTTGATTATGTGTTGGATTGGTAATGAACAAGCCATCGTGGTTGGTCTCAGCTTGAATCAGGTACCAAAGGGATGGAGCAATTTTTTTTCATGATATACATAATATTGTAATGGTATAGGGGAATAATAAGTACACAGCAAATGAATAGATGGGTAAGAATAAATGCATTACTTTGTAAAAGCATGTCTTTAGGTGTATGAGACTTTGGGAAAAGTTTAATGAGGCACACGACTAAGCATGTCAGTGTGCCTTGTGTCTAAGTGCATCTTTAATAGCTTTGTTTGGAATGAAGTTTTGAGTCAACTCTACTGAAAAGTTTGCAGTCTAATAATAATATAGATTTTTTTTATGTTTTTGTTTCTAAGAAAATGTTGTTGAGTCTTGGGACAATTTTTTTGAAAAGAACCAAACCGATCATATATTTCATGTCATCATGTATGCTTGTAGTGCTCATGCTAAAATGTTACTCAACAGTGCAAATGAACATTGATGACACAACAAACTAATCTAAAACTAGTGGTGGCAACTAATCATGAGGGTTGCGATTTTTATATTTTCGTGCTGCAACCCTATGGAAAAGTTAGTACAATGAAATCATGTGTCAAAAGGGTACACATATTTTTAACATTAGATTGATTTTCTTCAGAATTCTCTGAATATATCTGATATCTGCTGATGATGCAATAATATCAATGTTCTGCCATCATTATGGAGAAATACATCTGGACTACCATATATTTAATATCTTTTGAGTGTGTCCAATATTCTTTTGGGGTGCATGCTTATTGTTTTTGCTGACTGGTTTGACGTCAGTTTTTGTCTGTGATGTTATATCCAATGTGTTGGTCAAGTGGATCTTTCAATGGATCATGTACCCTAATTACGTTAATTGTATTACTTATTCCTAACTTCTCATAAGAGAGTATTAGTTTATGTTAGGAATATCTAAATTTTGAGTTTGCTTTACAGTGTACAAGAAACACCATCCCCCAGCACTTAGTGATGAAGTGTGGCGCCTAGAGAAGATTGGCAAAGATGGTGCTTTTCACAAGCGACTGAGCAATGAGAATATTAATACTGTCCAGGATTTTTTATTTTTACTGTGCAAGGATTCTACAAGGCTGCGAAATGTAATAATCTGTCTCTTTATTGTCATTTTCTATTCATCATTAATGTTTTTTTTTCCTTCATTTTATTGCTTTCAGCAAGTATAGCTGCTAACCAAGCAAGTTGCAGTTGTCTCAAAGGATGTCAGCATATTTGATTATGGTTTTTTTTTTCTATTAGCATATGTCAAATGATGTCGTATACATTTTTGCTAGTCTTGCCATCATACTGTTCTAGCTGTTATTGTATAATACACGACATATAAATATAATAGAGCATTAAAAAATATCGTATTAACTCTAGAGAACAAGTTAATTTGTTATTAACTTAAAAACATTATTTTGAGGCTTCCCTACTATTAATAAAGGTTTGAAAAACAAATTACTATTCAATGTCAAAGATTATTATTTCTTTAAATTATTTTAAACATACATAGTTATATTTTTTAAAATTATATATATATATATTTCATTTTTCCACTGAGCATTGCATAGTTTTTCCCCCCTTTTAGTTTCTATTGACACTTGGAAACCTGTGTTTCACTTGCAACTTCAGCAGTGCTAAAATTATTAGCTAATTTTGTGTTAACCGTCATCTTTCCTTGCAAAATCTTTATGCAGATTTTGGGTAGTGGAATGTCAGCTAGGATGTGGGAAGTTACTGTTGAACATGCCCGTACATGCAATCTCACTGACCAGGTGCATGTGTACTACCCAGATAGTCAAAGGAAAACTGGTTTCATCTTCAACGATGTCGGTGAAGTACTTGGGGTGCTTTCGGAGCAGCGATTAATGTCAATCAACGATCTTCCAGACGATGAAAGAGTGTGTACTGTCCTTGTTCCTATTGCTGTAGTAACTAAGTCATATGTTGTGTTCCTAACTTGTCATTGTTTGTATTAGGCAGCAGCACTTGATCATGTAAAACAAGCATATGAGCACTGGAACGATGTCACTACTTATGAGACAGCTGATGTTCTTGGTATCTCATCACCAGCACCGCAAACTTCATCGTTGGGATTGGAAAACATGTACAGCAATTTTCCAAGTCCTGTCAAGGGTGATGGCTTTGGTTTCACTTACTCAAGCATCCCATCACCAGATATATTCTCGGTTGGGGGTATGAGGGGCTTGGATGCTTATACTCTGGAAGCTATAGGCAGCATGGAGCCTCGATATGAGCAAGATAGCCAGAGCACTTCACTATACGACGGGTGTAGCAGCCAGGCATTGTTCAGTAGCATGCCTCAGTATAATTCTAGCTTTTCCTCGCCATCTATTGGCTTCATTTCTGAGTCACCAGCTGACTTTGGGGTTGCCTACAAGGGCTTCATCGATCCGCAATTAGCAGCAGCAGCCCCTGTAAAACCTCGCAGGGGTTGGAGGAAACTGTCATGTGTGTTTAAGTTCATAAGTAAGATTGTGATGTCGATGAAGTCAAGGGTGCATGAAGCATAGACTTGGTAAGATTTTACTCCTGGAGAATAATAGAATGGCAAAGAGAAGGTTTTAGTTGGCTCAGATGAAATGGATGGAGATTTCACTCGCTCCTCTGTTTATTCTTGTTGTTGATGGTATGGGATTCTTATGAAGAATAACAGAATCACAAGAAGAAGGGAACGTTTCAATTTGCTCAGATGAAATGGATATGCGTCATCCTTGTTTCATCTTGTCAATATTCTTCTTCTTGATGGCCAGCGGTATAAGATTGATAGAATGGTGTACAAAATGAATGATACTAAGACACCAAAGGGTCTCTTTTATCGGGTCCTTGGTTGCTGTGCATTACTGGAGAACGTAATACACATATATAAAAAATGATAGGATATTGTTGTTTATCTTAATCCTTGTTGGGTTCATACACTTTCTGCAGGCAATATGAGGTTCTTTATTCTTTACTGCATCTTTGTAATCAAAACACGAACTAGAAGATTACACAAACCCAAATGAAAAAATGAATACAGGTAACGGCTTTTCTCTTTGTTGAAGAAGGGATATTTGTTTTGTGATTGATACCTCTGATATTGATGTTCATATCACGTCTGTCTAGGGAAGTCATCCACTGAATGAACAAACTAAAGTTGATTATTTTTTGAGAGGGGAGTGGCCCTCTCATTTTCTAAATTCTGATATCAAGTCTGAGTAATATGTATTTTTTCTTTGTACCGAGGAAGAATATTGCAGGAATGGAAACCAGAAAGTATGCAACTCATATATATATATATATATATATTCAAAAGTATACCTCTTAAATATTAACTGATGGGACTATTCGAACAAGACAGCTATTCCTCGTTTCCACACAGCGGTGGCGGTGGAATCTTGCCTGCGAAACTTGGGGTTGGGACAAAGATCAAAGAGTTATACAAAGATCAATGTTGATAGAAGTTTTTTTAATCCGACCCCTCCGACGTTTAAGTTAGTCTGTCTAACCCTTGAGCCAAGGTCAGGAGTCGATTTTTATACTTGACCGACTGAGGAGACCTTTTGTAACGATTTTAAAATCCTTTGAGGTTGTCAATACGAGGACAAGTTCGAACGATCTCATGTGAATTATTATTCACGAAGACTGACAAACTATAACCACCCCCACATCATCGATCGATGGGAAATGATTAGACTATTTTCTTCTACATCAACACCTTTGGAACAATTAATGGGTGGATGGAGATTGACTATCAAGATATTTTCCATCACCCATGTTTGCGACGCGGGTCATGTCTACGTTGCCATGAATCTTGATCCGAAAGCATCACTCGCCATCAAACCAGTCCGCTGTCTTCCTCTCTCCCTCCTTTGCTCAAAAGGATCGTCAGGGTTAGAGGATTTGATTTTGGGGGCATTTCCAGGTTTTGATTGAGACGAGCAACTCCTATGGTGAAAATTTCTTTCTTTCTTTCACAAATAGCGTCCCAATTCACACGCATACACATGTAGACAAGGACGTACACGCACACATGCTGACACATATATGTATACGTACATGCGTGATGATCGTGCACGCACACACATGCATATAAGTTGATGATCGAGAAGTGAATGGTTTCACGTGTGTGTACACACGCGTAGACATACGAATGTACACACACGCATCCATATATAAGTTGAAGATGATGAAGCGTGTAAGGTTTCAAAGAACCTTTAGGATCACACGAGGGAGGTCAAGTAAAGCTTCTGAAAACATATTCATGGCCTTCTGCCTCAACAAAATTGGAATCAATTTCACACCATTGATTCTTTCTAGAGTTAAGGATAAAGTTTGTGCACATCTTTGTAGTGTGAAATGCTTTAATCCTTCTATTGAGAGGATCCTATAACCAGACTCAAATTTCCACCTTATAATGAAGCTAAAGAATATGACAATTGCTACCTTTCATGATATTTAATGTTTTTTAAAAAATATTTAACTGTGCAAGTGAAAAAAAAAGCAGTTTTGAGGATACATAAATCCATTTTAATTAATTATTCTTTCGTTCTTCAGAACTGGAGGAAGAAAAAGTCTAGCAATTATGGTATATTATCAAGGTGAACAATATCCATGGTATTATTAGAACAACATGCACAAAGACACAGACATGATTAACTAAATGCACTAACACAAATATGCAATAAGCATGTTTGATGAGCACTTTGCTAATATGTGATGTCCCAGATTTCATTCACAGGATGCCCATGTTGCTGGCTGTGTTTAACTAGTTAAACCCGGATACATACTTCCTTGGACACATTAATCCTAAATATAACTCTTCATTACATGAGAGTGTTCACCTTTGATGTGGCATACTTTCAAATGCACCAATCTTTTTATATAAATATCCATTAGAAAAGACATTCTGAAAGATAATATGTGAAAGGGTTAATGACTGCAGAGGCAGGCAATCAGATTGCACCGCACCTTTAACCTATATGTCCAATCGTGCGAAATGTTTTAGGATTAATATTCGCAGATGCTCTCACGTCTTACAGACTTTGTCGTTGCTGCATGTTTCACCCTGAATCCACCAAAACTTAGACATATAAGAACAGGAGGACTGTAATTCTTGCCAACAGGTAAGTTTATAGAAATAGAAGAGATAAAAAGAACATGAACCAGCAGTATAACTACATATTAAAGGAACAATTTTCAACCATAAAACAGCCAGCGTTTAAGTAAACACAAGAAAGAAAAGAAGAAAGACACACATGGTGGAAGATGTTTCAAGCTCCAAATACTGAAGCCCTTGCAACATGACAAATAATTACAAATGTCTTACCGAATTCTAGACGTTCATTTAATATTATTCTTTTTTTCTAGGATGGGATGAGTGATTTGTGTGATATCAAATTCAAAGAAGAAAAACAGAACTGAGGATTTAGACTTCAATCTAGTACCAATACCAATTGTTAGTCGTATTGGTGTAGTAGCGGTTCTGGATCATATCATCAGTACAATGGGATGCAGACGATCTTCTTGAGCCACCAGGGGAGGCTCACATCAATTTTGGTGAGGGAGCACAGGCTGTGTCGATAGCCTTGTGGTCAAAGTAGTCATCAAGGAGGTGGAGTGGATTTGGGCAACTTTAGAGATTGCAGAGACCGTGGGGACGAGATGGGCCCAGTGCCGGAGGAGGCAGTCGCTGCACCACAAGATCAACTTCCTCAAGATGTGGAGCGATCCACCGAGAGAGGCTGATTGATCTCAATGAGGTGGGTTCGGATGACCTCATGGTTGAGGCAATCACTAAGGAGCCAAAGGACAAAGTGGGGCTAAGCAACTTTGGAAACGACAAGAGGCCATGAAGGTGATGGTCAGCCGCTCCACAAGATTGACATTAATTATCATGGCAGCGGTTGAAAACATCAAGAGGGGGCTGCTTGAAGGTTTATGAAGCATCGAGGAGATGATCTTGGGGAGGCTGGGAAGGATTTGGGGCTGGGAACAATCATTGCCTTCAGGGAATTGGGAAAAAGGAAGTCTTATGTTTATTAGTTGGAACATTTGGTCCAGTAGGTGTACCAAGTGGTACAACCAACATGAAATCAGGCTAGCCAGAATTGACTGGTCAACATATCAGTTGGTCATTAGATCTGTAGGTACCAGCATGAATCAACCAGTAGCTCAAACATGTTCAAGTTGGGTGACAAACTAGCAAGGTTATTAGACAAGTGCCTCTCTTAAATTTATCTTTAACAAAAAAATTTCTTATTTGCTTGTCGGCTAGGCAAGCCATATAACTTTGCTACTCTTATAATGGACCACTGTTGGCATCAAACTATGTTGATGGAAAAGGTTGTGCATAAGTTTAGATGTCTAGGTAACACTGACAATTGCACTCACCACATTTTTCCTTCTTAACTCCATAACGTCTTCCAATGGAGGGCGTCCTGCAAAAGGGATAGCACATCACCAAGTGTAAACTGAAACAAGATTTGCAAATTCTAAAATTCAAATTAATAATCAGAAGCTAATAAGTATCACTTGCTAGATTTGAGGCTTAGTTTCATGAACCAAATAAGTTTATAAAATCATGATATACAATAAGCTTTGAGCACCTCATATATTTCAATACAAAACTTTCTCTAAGCTTACTGCCCAGCTTTTCTTCAACTTTGTTATTGATGACAGAGGTAGGTTACAACTGGCAATATAATTTCAATCAAGGAGGCAGAAACAAGGAATGCAATTAGATATAAATTGTTCTGTGCAAATTTGAATTTCATGGCAGCCCACCAGTTTGTCTATGTGCTATTAGGATTTGATGTCAACAACCGGTGAATACAAGATAGACTACAAACTGAAAGGCCATGGATCAGCTAGTCAACCACAATACCTGTAATTTGCAAACGATATTTGGCCCAAACACTATAGATTGCATTTGCTACAGTAGCCATCTGTATCATCGACATACTTATGTCAGAAAAGATAATTTTATCTTGTTGAAAATGGTATTAGCATGCTTTCGAAAACCAAAAAACTATGATATATACTTGAAGCATGACCAAAGACCAATATATATTTAAATAATAAAAAAATACAAGGAGTAACAATATAGACATGCATTGCTGTGAGATAAACGGCTAGACCCATAATTAACTGATTTAAGCACTATTAGCAATGTATCATTATTGGCTGAAAGAAAAAAAAAACTCAAATTAGACAAAACCTTCAAAATTTTAGATATAAGACTCATTCCTTGATACAATCTTAAGGTTTAAATAAAACGTTAATTGCACTCAGAGTAAAATTCTTTCAGAGAAACCAAAGGAGAATGGTAAACTAAGGATGAAGAAGGCAGCTAAAGGAGGTTTAACATAGAAAGCATGATAGCTGCTAGAGTTGATTAGCTGTTGTAGCCTCAACATATATTCATGCTGAAATTGGTAAGATGTAGAAAGTAGAATTGCTTCATGAAAATATAAGATGGCACATGTTGCATTAGATGGATCAAAGTATTGAGCAACATGGCAAGTAAATAACATAACCTGCAAGGGATGTTAAGCCTTTTGATGGCAAGATAAACAATATAGAAAATGAAAGAAAACTCAAAATTGCAGAGCAAAGATTGAATTTTAGTGAAATGGTCTGAATAATAGAGAACAAGGCTCATGTCTGGAGGAAGAGTAGACAAATATAAATGGGGCAAGAAGACCCAAAGATTAGTAGGAAAGAATGTATGATGATCTGAAATTAACTTTAATAAAAAAATGTACAGCACCCTTGATATAAACATATGGTAGAGAGGTATAATTGAAAAATACATGATTTTGACCAATGTCAAAATACATCGTGTTCATTGAAATCTATCATTCATCTTCTTGTAGCTTGCAGATTCATTTTTAAAATATTTTATAAAGGTGAAATCCTGAGAGTTGGTTTTGTAGGACCTCTTTAAATAGCTAAAACAACAGATGTAGTACAGCAGTCAACAGCAAATACATCTGCAACCCAAGATTTCCCAAGCTACGGGCAGTGGTACCAACTGTATTCTTAAAAAATTAAATTCAACACTAATAACATATATATATATATATATATATGTCAAAAGCAAATAGTATCAGACTAAAGAATCATTTAAATTATATAAGACGGTGCCTTTTTTCTAATTATCCAAAGGCTTTAGCGTTCAATTGGCATATGCATTTCTGAGAACTTTTTGTTTCCAAATAAAATATCTCATCTACCATGGATCTGCATATTTATCCTTTAGAAGAGCACTCAATGGATATTATTGAGCAAAGACGTGACGGCATGACTTTTCCATGGATATGTATACAAATAAGAAGTGTTTTGGGGTGTAAAACCCGTAATGAAATTCTTATTCAATGTTAAAAACATGACAAAGGAAATTCAACTTAAATGTGGAAAGTCACAAAGCCAGTATGAAGACATGACATGACATAACTTAGAAACATGACAAAGGAGATTCAACTTTAATGTGGAAATTCACACTCAAAGTTGATAAATATGAAACCCAAAATTTAGAGTAAAGACATGAAAACATACGTGACTTTTCCAGGGATATGCATACTGATAAGAAGTGTTTTGGGGCATAAAACCCATAATGAAATTCTTATTCAATGTTAAAAACATGACAAAGGAGATTCAACATGAATGTGGAAATTCACACTCAAAAGTCAGATTGAAGCATCACTTCCTAAAACTTGAGCCCATCGATTAATGAAGGGATGGTTTCGGATCGAAGTAAACTTACAGGCTCATATTTTGTTATAGCGTAAACCCAGCCTAAGCCAACTTCCTCATACAATCTTCGAAATGCCTGTGAGCAAACATTCAAATTAGAAGCAGCACTTATTGAGATTAATAAAATCACATTAAAAGTTAAACGGCAGATCCCCAAAATAAAATGTTTGCCTCTAATTTCATTTGATTGACATGCAACCTCTTTGGTAAAATTATTGAAATAGATTCTATCAACAAAAAAAAAATCACAGTAGTGCCCTATACTGTACAACTTTTGGTTGGTTGCTGACTTCATTGTAGAAAATAAGTGCTAATGCTTGTTTTCTCTGTGACCAAAGAACTCTATTCACAAGTTTTAAGGTGGTATTTTACTCAATCTATGACCAGGAAACAAGATATAAGTATCCTCTCCATGAATACTAGATAAAAGCATTTGAATAATTTCTGGTTGCATTGATTTAGCAGTGAAAATTGTGACTCTTATACTTCTGCCGTTCTACGTAAATATAGGTGCACTTAATACGATGACCATGAGCATGTCATCAGCATGCTTTATTGGTAAAAGTGACTCAACTACCACAACTTTTGTCTTCTCCACAAAAGATATTAAAATCAATATCGTATCAGTATTCACCAGTCTTGTATAATTGTTTCTGCATGTTTTAGGACTATGCCAGCAGAATCATGGATAAGCAACCTATGTAGCATCTGAATTTTTCATTCAGAAGTAGTTGGCAATGCACCTGCATCTTATCTATGAAAATAAATCAACTCCAAGTGTCTCTTTGGCAAGCATGTCTGCAATTATAACATTTGAAAAAAAAAACCTGTGTCGAAGCAAAAATGACAAAGTCTATAATAATGCTCTTTTTTGTAGGACATAACGTATCAAAGAATTTATATATGGACAAAGCAATTATCAAGGACATCAATATCAATTATCAATATATCTAACCAGAAAATTAGAAAGCTAAAAGTTAAATTTTACTTTACAGTAGAACCAACAGCTATTAAGATCCTAATTGAATGAAGCTTATACAACTTTATTGTAGTTTGACTATGACATACTTCGACATCTCTAAGTACAGTGCCATCGGATTGAATTGCATGGATCCTTCCCATCACCTACATGAACAGACAATTGTATTCAATAAAGGGGAAGGACATAATATATGCTACACATAAACTTCATATTTAATTTCTCTTATCAAGCCTTGTGGACTGATTATTTCTACATGTTAAGATTTCAAACTTTGTAATATGATTTTCAGAAATGTAAAAGAAAATCAAATCATCCTATTTCAGAACTTTAGCTTACTGTGCAATTCTTATATCAACAAACTTCCCGACTATAATACAATTAGTGTTTCATTACAGCCTAAAAACATAAATGTTATTCACTAATCTCATGTGCTCTGGACAACTGAACAAAATCCATATTTATGACTATGGATACGCAGATTACTGCATTGAACTTTCATGAAATGGTGGTTCAGAGACCATGGAAAAATCATGATTATTAAAATCAACAAATTTTAAACTTAAACAAGTAAGCAGCAATATCTTTGAAACCATGAATTTAAACAAGCTACAGTTTTTCTACAGTCATTAAATCAAAACTTTTGTTTAAATCATCTAGAAAGATAAGAGGATAACTGATATCTAACTTTCCAACATCTACATCATGAAGATGCAGGCAAGAAGGCAAAATTTCAGCTATCCTCCTTACTCTTACTTGTTTTATTTATCTAGGCACCCCAGTATAAGATTGATGCTACTCAGCCATCTGATAGATCGCAGTCTATCTCAAATATTTTAGTTGAGCTATATATTCAATTGTCAAATATTCAACCATAATATTTATAACAAGTATAATTCTGAATCGATGAAAGTTGAAACAAATGCAAGATAACTTGTCAAAGAACCTCAATAAAAGGCAAGAGATCAACAGTGAACATCAACCTTCTGCATATATAAAAATGTCACCAAAACAAACAAACAAAAATCCGAATGCACTATAGGTGGCAAAAGTACTATAACTGCTGATGCTAACATCATCGAGCACTAGACTATGTACTATAGAGACTTCATATATGCATTCCACATTGGAATTAGGAGAAAAAGTAGAATCATCACTTCAACAGACACAAGACAGTTTTTCCATTGTCATCTCAGGTTGACCTGCAATTGCAATCATTTTTCATCATTCATATTCATTATCAAACTCTTGGAAGTATTAAGAAAATACTGATGAAGCACAGTATTCTGTAAACAGAATATCATACAATAATAATGACATACAGTTTCATAGTCAAGACCCTGGTTCTCCTCAGGAGAGTAATCTTTTGAGCTTATGTCAACAAAATTTATGGCTCCATATGATCTATTCCTTTCCCTGAGAAAATTAACCTGAAAAATGAAGCAAATAAATGATTATGTTCACCATTAAATTGCAAGTTGTTAAAAGTTGACATAACTCCCACATCTTGTGGATTTGCGGGTAAAAATAATATCATGTGTGTCAACAAGGATAAGTAGACCTCACGCATACAAAGTGGGCAATCTCCATCATAAAGTATTTTGATCTTCCATGTGTTAGAAGGACAGGCGTCCTCCTTTACTTGAGTCACATTTCCCAACTTGGCCTCTGAATGAACCCTGTATCTGAAAACTAATGGAAGAGTTGACTAAGCTATATATTCATTAGTCTTTAACAGAAAACATGAAAAAATAAGTTCAACAATTTCAAAGAAAACTAACAAAAGCTTTCAAGAAACATAGCTATAAGATAAGAGTTCAGAAAACATGAAACAATAAGATCATCAATTTTAAAGACCAAATAACAAAAACTTCCATGAAATATACAGCTATATGGTAAGAGTTTATGTACTTATCACAAACATAACCCATAAAAGTTTGACACTCAGATTCTCATAGCAAAATTATCTACATCAACTACCACACGATAGACTAAGGCTAAACTAGGGCACTGATATTTAGATTGTAATGACTATTTTAAGAACAAGCTTCTCAGTAGCTTCCTACTCCTAATCCACAATACTAGAAACAAATTGCCGAGGCCATCAAGAAACTGCACCTAATGATCTGTCACAACTTAAAATTTTCATTATCCATGTACATATCATCATATATCTATCTAAAATCTTTGCTTAAAGATAATCTACATAAAGCCAGTTTTCAGTTAGTGCAACATTGATAATGTGGACCTTATATCTGTAGGAGATAAGCACAACCTATTGCATGATGCTCCTATAGATAGATCATCTAAGGATGATTTGTCTGCATTAGTCTTACCCATGTAAGAAGAGAAATCCTTTGTTATTAAAAAATCAAAATATTAAAGAATTATGATAAATATTCAAACAAACACGTCACAAATAGAACTGGTAGGCTAGTATTTTTTTGGGACAGGTGCTGAAGTCATTCAGTATACATGATCAGAAGCTTGCCTCATATCTTCATATCTATTGTTCCTGAAACAAACAGATAATTTTGTTTGGCATGGGAGATGAGTTAACAGTTTGTTAGTTATATCTCTTCTAGGTTGACTTGCATGTCCACTTAATTGCATTCTTTACAAAGATTATTGAGATTTAGTTTTGATATTTGCAACATATGAATATCAGCTACTTTTGATGATAGCTTAAGTAAAAAAGGGTGGGCCCGCACATTGAGGCCCCTATCAATGTGGGGATGATAACCATGATGAGTGAAACTGATGTGACTAAATATATTCATCTTAAATGTTACTGGCTTTATCATCCAAATGGGCAATCCAAAATGGAAGAGGTGGTCTATCCAACATTGGAATGACGAACCTACCATGCTACCAAGGTGGGGGAAGAACTCTCGAACAATAACACTTATTAGAATGATAGCAGAATAGCTTTTAAAAGAAAGGAACCCTGAGCACATGTCATTCACCACATATCAACATGACTGCGACAGGAGCATTCAATTTAAGCAACGGCCTTGAAACACAACAAGAATGGACTATGAAGTCCAAAAGATCACTCCAAACGAATGATGCCCTAAGGCCTCTAAAATTTCGCACCTCTTCCCAAAGTCGAGAGCAGACAACATGTCCGCGAAAGCTTCATGTGAACGAATGAAGAATTGACAGTACTGTCGCACTGAAATCGACAGGGAGAAATGCTTGCTAGGATTCACCGTCTATGATTTCAACCAAGTGTCCAAGAAATGACCGACATCTCGACGAGATCCAAACGACCATCAAACGACAGGAGAGAACATATCAGGATCGGAATTGTTACCACGGCGGGGAGGGAAGGCGGAACGTGAGATTTGGGACGGAAAGGAGGAAGCGGGAGGAGAAGCCGAAATCGGAGCCCGGAAAGCAACGCGGGGAAGAGCAGCTCGGCACGCCATTGCGCGGTCCTTCTCTCGATCTCTCTTTTCTTCTTCTCTCCTTAAAGTAAAATGGGTTTCATCGGGTGGAATGGGAGGCGATTCGTGTCGCCATAGCGGCCTCCAAAACGTCTTTGGACGAGGCGAAGGCGCGCCGTTGCTTTCTGCTTTTTCTCCGACTTCTTCGGACTGTTTCTTATTTTTACGTCATTTTTGTTTCTTAATAAAAAGAAAAACAAAAGCCTACAAAATATAAAAAGAACATTATTTCAGGATTTTTTACATGCAGGCCGGTAGGCGTTAGAGTTACTTATTGATCAGTCCTCGTTTTATCTAATTATTCTCAAATTAAATAAATACAGAAACCCATCATCTAATTTATGTCAGCCATCTCAACAATTTGTAGTCTAACATAACCATGAGGTGCGAATAATCTTTTCTAAAAGTTGTATTACTTATAGATCCCCGTAATTTTTAGTTAACCACTGATCAGCCATCACTATTACAAGGAAGATACAAAGAAAAAGATACAGATGGCCACCATGCAGCACACGTGTCCTGGAATCTTGTTTATCACATTAATCTTTCATTCTCATGCTTTCTAGAGTTCTCATGACCACGAAATCTTTATCTGTTTCAGGGACGCTTTCCTCATGGAAGAACAGCCTTCACCTCTTTCCTATCTGCACCGAATGCCTGTAAGAAGAAGAAAAACGATTTATTTCAACCACGGCCAAGAATAGCAGTGTCGAGATTGGCTATATGCATGTAACCAAGTTGGCATGGTTGGATTTGAGCCACAATGAACTTCTCGAAGACATCGTGAAGCACTAGCTGCATCGATAGGATTAATTTTGGATCACTGATGCCTCCTGGTTTGCTTACCTCCACGCCGAAACCTTTTACGTATACGTTGGTGAATAGCTCAAAGGGATCAGGCATTGGGCTTTCCTGAAAATTAAAGCAAGAGGATATGATGATCAGAAGGCAAATGCTAATTTAATCGAGCTGAATGCTATAGCTAACTTTCAGTATATTAAGCACCTTTGCCTGAGCAATGGCCTCATCTACTTCCTTCCTAACTTCTTTCTCGATGTCCTGCACAAACATTTGCGAGAAAAAGACAATGAAGACTCCAGTGAAGAGAAAGTATGACCAACTTCTATCTAGTGTAGAAGTTCCTTGAGAATATTGTAGGGATATATACACACACCTTAAGCTCAGAGGCAGTGGCTAGCTCATAGGAGACTATGAGCTTCCTAACTCTTTCAATAGGATCACGCTCCTACAAGTGTTACCGACATAAGTTATGGTAAGTTAGAAACTTGCACGAGTGTGGCCCAAATCCGACTAACCTGTCTCACACCAGTAATCTCATCACGAGTGCGATAAGTGCTCCCAGGATCTGACATGGAATGACCATGGTACCTGTAAGTGTCCATCTCAAGAATCTGCACAATGAAACAATATATAAGAAAACATCAGCTCCTTGATTAATATTAAATTACGCATAAACCTTCGCGGTCTCTATGATACAACACATTGCCATATGAAACATGTTCTTGTAGAAACAATGTTTGCTAACGGCTAATGCTATGAAACAACACATGCCCTCTAATCATCCAATGGTTATCAATCAAGGCAACTTGATGCCTAAGATACATTAATCATAAAAGTATACATAGCCAACTAAACTTCATGCGCAAAAAAAATCAAATTTACCTGGAAAAAAAGGATATCACATGTTTGTTCTACTAGCAGGGTTGAAATAATACATGTCAATGACTCTGCAAAGTGCAAAATAGACAAATGTGGAACTCTTTCTGGGATTTAGATGGCACAGATCTTGGTAAAAAGAATTGTTCTTTATCAAGATCTTAAGTGTGAAAAATTCTCAGCAGTTCAATCTATAACATATCTAGACAAAATTACAAGTGATACCAAAGTTCATTGTAAAAACTTCCAGACATGATAAAAAAGCAGATAAATGTATGAATTCAAACTTGCACAGGTAATCGCACAGTTTATCGTGGTAACCCTACCCATACCATCCATGGATGTTAATACATAAAGAAAATAGAACACTCTATGTTGCTGAACCTAAAGAGTGATAGATCTATCAACTAGAACTTTTCCAGAGAATTTAATTTATCTTCATTATTCATAGCAACAAACCTTGTTTTATCATAATTATTTAGTTTGTTTATGCCTATAATCTATATCCACATATAACTAATTTGTCTAGTTACAAAATTCAATCACAAGGAAAATATCCACAAATATAGTAGCAGAACAGCAGGAACATATGTATGCACCATGGATAATGAAAAACATCAGACCAGCTTCATAAAACAAAAACAGTCAAGTATCGATTGTTCATAGTTTCAAGTGTCACACATGAAGATTATAATATGTAAATAAAAAATATATCGATTGTTTATAGTTTCAAGTGTCACACATGAAGATCAAAGTATAATATGTAAATAAAAAAATATTGCAGTTCCATACACCTAGAAGTTGTAGCATCCACCTTTTTAATGTCCTTAAATGTAACATTAGCATGCAACTGCCTTCAGATATTCAGCCAATCATTCTCCGAAGATCAAAGGGTCCAACTTAAAGTTGAAAAATATGCTTATAAGTTATAAGTGCAAACATTCTTAAACCTGTAAACATGTGACAAACTTCTAGCTGATTGGGAGTGAGGTTCAAAAAGATGGTACTCACGATGGGTCCATTTTGCAAGGCATACTCTTTTGCAAATTTGCATGCCTGCTTCACAGCAAGAACATCCATTCCATCTACCTGTCCAGACAAGCATCATATTAGAATAATGTAATATAATTTCAAACCACTTAATTTTCAAATAATGTACTCTTCATTTGAAGCCTAACAACACTACATTTATAGCAAACACCAAATTTACCTTTTCCTTCTGCAGCTGCTAAGACAGTTGGTAACCTGATTATTAGTAAAGCATATTTTGCAGATTTTAGTATTGTACTCAAATCATCCATAGGGACTTCAACATGCAAAGTATCCATGTAGTGTGCAAGGATTTTAGTGCAATAATCCTGGACCATCATGGGGACTAGAAGGCACAATATTACGTGCTATGATAGCTGGTGTGCTCAATCATGTGCCATACTCAATTGCCTAGTCTGTAATCACAATGTTGTGTTCTGCATCATGGCCTACCTGAATAATATGCAAGACCTTCCATACACCAACAATCATTAACATACATAATAAAGGTTTCCCACCCTCCCAATCATCCCAACCAACAAAAGAGAAATAAGAGAAAATTGAAAAAAATAAATATGAAGGCTGAGAATTTTAAACATTTCTTATAATCTCATTTGCAACCGTGGAAACACATGGTTAAAAAATTACTAAAATCGTGAATGTTTTTCACAACCAATAATCATCAATGAACAAAAGTTTTACACATTATACTTGCTTATGATGAAAGTTCGCCAATGATAAAAAGTTAGCACAGAAATTTGTACAGCATGATGAGAATATGCACAATATTTTTTACATAAAATTTCAAAATTAAATATCGTGATGTCAACTTTCTCGAAAAGCTTCTAAAGAGCAAAAAAAAGTAACCTCAGGATATAATTAAAAGAGAATATTCTGTAGATCAAATATCTTAAGCTAAAGAACTCTGGAAAAGGTAAGTGTCAGTATGCACTGGAAGAGGTGGCTGATTGAGCAATATAACAAAATGATATACATTGTCATACATACAATTGTTAAGAGCAGCTCTCATGATGCAAATGATTTTTTAGATGAAGCACATAAATAAGATCCTATTGACCTAGAACAACTTCAAGTATTTTAATTTAGGTACGTCGTAGAGATCTCTACTTTACATAGTTGTTTATGTGTTCATTATAATAACATGTCCTTATTAAGTCATTCCTTTTAACAACTTGATGTCTCCAATCATTTAACCAGAATTAGAATACCCCCCTCCCCCACTCTCCTAATCATCCCTTCTTTTTATTTATTGATGAAGATCGATCTAAGCCCAAATTTCAAAACTGAGTTATTTAGGTTTTCTTCGAGTCTAGAAGTGTTAGGTTCAAGTTTTCCAATTTTTATGTATTTTTCCCAATTACCTTTGTTGGCATTATTTAATCTTGAGCATTAGAGGATTTTCCATTTATATTTGGAATTATTTTTATCAAAAATTACGGATATTAGGTTTTCATATTTTCTAAATTTTGGGCAGTTCAAGTAACAAATCTGTTGTTGTCCAAAACAACAAATTTCAATGAGCCAAATGTGACAACAACTCAGCAAAAAAATAGTTATGAGATTCTCTAGACAGAAGTCTTGGGGAAGATAATGAGTTATATGAGATTTTCTTGATGAAACTTCTGATTTATGGGATGGCCATGATATTCCTCTTTTCCTACTGTTGTTGAGATTCTTTATACTTCCGACCATGTCTTTTCCTCCTCTGGTCCCCTGCCTTCCTCACTGTGCACTCTCTGTATCCTATGTATTTTGTCTATGGAACAATTTATATCAGAATTATGGATGCATCATCTCCCATTCCATAATTAAATAAGGGAAACCAAACATGCCCAGTGTGCTAAAATAAAGCAGAGAGTCATAGTTATTTCTCTAAGAAGAGAAAAGTTTCTATAAGGTCTACTTCCAATCATCAAATAGCAGGAGACACTGGAACTACTTCTATGTTTTGAGAATATATAACTGTTACTAGATATGAGAAGATAAAAAATTCGTGTTATAGCATCAAAAATTGTATGATCTGAGTAAGTGATACCATTTGAAATCATGATACTAATGAGACAAAATACCATTTATATTAGACTCAATTGTCAGATACTTGGTTTCTACATCTCCTCCTTAAAGTTTAGAATTATATATCACACAAAATATCAAAATTATGTCAGTGTAGATGATATACCCAGTAGACTTCTAACTGTTCACAAAAAAAATAAAAAACTTACTTTTGCCACCAAAAAATTCAGATATCTAGTTTATCTACAAATTGATGCCTCTTTGTGCATGCACTTGTATACATTTTCTCGATGGACCTTCATTTGCCCCTGCAGAGACACTATGGCTTGTTTCGTATCTTCCATTTCAACCCACATAGTAATCGCCACATCGTTGATTTGATTCCTAATTGGATAATTTTACATGTCAGTTATAAACAACTTGGCATTCACCACACCAGCTCGTGTCCTTATACTGACATTCCATTAAGCAAAATCATTTCATAGCGAAAGAACCTACAAGTTGCAGCACACTGTTCTACTACCAAATATGATAAAAGAGTAAGAGATGATGCTAGTTCTCCACAACGTTAGTAGTTCATGAGTTATAAAAGTAGAATCACCCAAGCATAAGGCTAAAGAATTCAAGCTTTCTATAACATCATCTTCTATTCAATCGATGATTTTGTAAAATTCAACACCAATTTTACTGTTTTAGTTTGGACAAATGAATTAAAACAGTAGAAAAACATACGGACCTAGCAACAGAGTCAAGTATTTTCCAACATCCAAAGGCATAGATCAACAACAAAATGGAAAAAGGATTCCATCCGTCTCACCTTCAAACCAGGGACATAATCCCCACGTTTGTAGTAGGCAGGACTCTTTGCAGCCCGCCATTCAGCTGTCCCCATACCATCTGCAAAACAACAAACACCAAGAAACACATTAGATAAATCCAACAGACGGGAAATCTTCTTTTTACCTCCTTTTGCATCCCAGCCCTCTTGTACTCACAATGATTATTCTCGCAGACCAAAATGACTGGCAAATCCCAAAGTGCAGAGATGTTAAGGGCCTCAAACAGCTGCCCTTGGTTAGCAGCCCCATCGCCATATAGCGCAAAGGTCACAGTCCCCTCCTTGAGGTACCTCTGGGCGAAGGCGAGGCCGCACCCTAGTGGCACCTGCGCGCCCACGATCCCATGGCCCCCAAAGAATCCGGATTCCTTCTTGTAGAAGTGCATCGACCCGCCCTTCCCTTTGGAGCACCCGGCGCGGCGGCCCATGAGCTCAGCGAAGGACTCGACGAGGGAACCGCCACGGGCAAGATAGATACAGTGGTCGCGGTAGGCGGTGATGATGGCGTCCTTCTTGGTGATGGACGCCTCGAGGCCGATGGCAACGGCCTCCTGCCCATCGTAGAGGTGGCAGAAACCGCGGATGAGCTTGGACTTGTAGAGGGAGTCGGCGGCGATCTCCATTCGGCGCATCAGGGACATCTCCCGGAAGAAGGATAGTAGCTCGGAGGGGTTGGTGTCAACGGAGCGCGAGGGAGGTTCGATCTTATGGCCCGTGAAGGGGACGCTTGTCTCGACGGTGAGCTGGGGTTGGCCGCCAGCGGAGGAAGCGAAGGGACGGAGGAGGGGAAGAAGGTGGCGATGGTCGCGCCGCAACAAGGAGCAGGAGACTCGGCGGGCGGCGGCGGCGGCGGCAGCCATGGAGGAAGACGGGAGCGAGATCCGCGGGCAGAGAGGAAAGGAGGGAAGGCGGTGGGTGGGGGAAACGGAAATGGAGGGGAACTAGGGATGTGTGTGAGTCTACACATACCATCTAACGGCCACAGTTGAACTACCAATCATAATTATCTAAGTTCTATAAATGAATTTTACATCCAAACATTCACCCGCAATATCTTACCGTCAATTTTGATTTCCTGAACATCCTACGGTCCGGCATGATCAATTTGATGTCTAATTGCAATATCTAACCGTCAATTTTGATGTCTAATTGCAAATTAGACATGATCAATTTGCAATCGAGAAATCTGTTCGTTGGCAGCAGATTCCGTAGTTTGTCTGTCGTCGTCAGGTCACGCGGCGTTCCTCCTTAGGATGTGGAAATTTAATTGGTCTTTTTATAAATATTATTTAGTGAAGTTTATAGGATGAATTAAAAAAAAAACTATCTTTTCAGATTTTTTTTAAGAAACATCACGTATTTCTAGAAATTCGAAATAAAAAATACCTCCAGCGACATACTCATGTTTCTCCTCTTTTCTTTTTTTTGTTTCGTAAGATGAACCAATCTGATTATAATATAATATAATATAGTATAAAAAAAAACTATGTTATAATATTTTAAAATATTTATTAAAAATATTTTTTTGTACTACATTATAATAATTTTTAGTATTACTGAAAACAATATAACGTAATATAGAAATACTATAACACACAATATTTTTATAATAAAATATAAAAAAATATTATTATAATTTTAAATTACTAAAAAATTATAAGATAGTGTAAAAAATTATAATCAGACAGGTTCACTTTATGAATCGATTAGTAGGAAAAATAAAAAATATATTCCAGATGATATTTTTTAATATTTATTGAAAAATATGTTTATTCTACTTTACAGTATTTTTCTAGTATTACTGAAAACAGTATAACATAATATAAAAAATATTATAAACATAATATTTTTATAATATTTTTTTAAAAAAATATATTATTATATTTTCTCAATATTATTAAATAAATTATAACACAGTATAAAAATATTATATTTGAACTGATTCATAGAATTAATAGGAAAATAAAGAAAAATATTATTCAGATATTATGTAAAAATATTATTTATTTTTTTAAAAGGGCTGTTCTCAACGAAAACGTGAACAAAAAAAATCCGTGAAGATTTTTTTAGTAGGATCATTTCATGGTACGTGCTACGCGTAATTCTAGATCTAATACGTGTAACAAACCCCGACTTCCAGAAGGGATGCATTTATTAGATAAAAGTCTAACGCAGGCTTTGCTCACTGCTCCGATGATTCATGATAACTCGATGGATCGCACGGCCCTCGTGCCGGCAACGCATCATTCAAATTTCTGCCTTATCAACTTTCGATGGTAGGATAGGGGTCTACCATGGTGGTGACGGGAAATTGCCAGGAGGGAAGCGGATGAGGGCCGGCGATGCACCTCGGTCGGATGCGAAACGACAATTAGCCGGTCCGTCACTCGACTCGAGGTGCAGATCGATGCGGGCTGCATCGACGGTCGAAGCTTGGACGGATCGTTCGTTCGAGGGGACACCGTTGATGCGGTTGAGGACATGACGCACGCCATCGGTGTGCCCCGCGGGGTACACACGTGACGTAGGCATCGGCTAGTGGACTCCCCATTTGACCTGTCTTGAAACACGGACCAAGGAGTCTGACATGATAGTGTTATGAAAAAACCTTTTTTAAGGTATTTATTCTTTATTGTTTTTAGAATTATCGGTGTAAACAACCTTAAGCCGTGGCCTCGGAGCCGATGCGGCTCGGTTCGGGTCCGGATGACGGGGGATCTTCTCGGGACGGCCTTCGAGTTCGCTGAGGTGATCTGATGCGGCGGTCTAATTGGGACGGGGTCACCATTTCCTGCGGGAGGGGCTCCTCACCTGGACGCACTATGGGAGGTGCTCTGTCTTCGTCCCTACACACAGGTCAGGTCGGGAAGCTCGACCCGACCCCTGCTACGATCAAGTTAGTAGATAGTGGCAGGGGATTTCTTTAGCTAAGTTGTATCTTCTTCTCCCCCTATTTTCTCTGATGAACGCAAGGGTATTTATAGGGAAGGTTACCGTTGCCCGATGCGCCCGCTGGCAAGGAGCTGGATCGTACTCCTTGTAGCATCTGACACCGACGTTGGCGTGACATGAGGGATTGAGCCTGAGCAGGGTGTTAATATGCCTCGGTCGGCGTTTCGGTCTGCGTTGACCAGGTGTTGTGAGGCGTCATTTGGGCCAGCTGACGTCACCCGAGTCTTATCGCAATTATTATCCCTATCATATTCCCCTCCGGAAAGAAGCTATGCGTCAGTTGTTGTAATGGGAGTCTGATGCATGGCTTTGGCTTTCGAGAAACTGTCCCTATCGAGTGTTTGCCGGTCCGTTGCCAGAGGTGCGGGGATCGTGGAGTTTAATAATCAAGGAGGGTCACGTGCGCAGCGGTGACCCTGGGTAGTGTGCGGCCGAGGAGCACAACTCAGTCGAGCAGGCCGAGCAGAGGCTGTGGTCTAGAGCGACACGCGGCCGAGGAGCACGGCTTAGGTGGGCAGGCCGCGCAGAGGCGGTGGTCTCGGGCGGCATGGAGCCGAGGAGCACGACGTAGGCGGGCAGGCCGCGCAGGTGTGGTCTCGGGCAACATGCGGCCGAGGAGCACGACGCAGGCCACGCAGGTGTGGTCTCAAGCAGCATGGACCCGAGGAGCACGACGTAGGCGGGCATGCCTCGCAGGTGTGGTCTCAGGCAGCATGGAGCCGAGGAGCATGACGCAGGCGGGCATGCCGCGTAGGTGTGGTCTCAGGCAACATGGAGTCGAGGAGCACGACACAGGCGGGCAGGCCGCGCAGGTGTAGTCTTGGGCAACATGCGACCGAGGAGCACGACGCAGGCGGGCAGACCGCGCAAGTGTGGTCTTGGGCAACATGTGGCCGAGGAGCACGACTCAGGTGGGCAGGCCGCGTAGGCGTGGTCTCGGACAACATGCGGCCGAGGAGCATGGCGCAGGCGGGCTGCGGTTGAGGGGTATGGCTCGAGCGGTAGGCCGCACAGGCATGGTCTTGGGCAACATGGCCGAGGAGCACAGCGCAGGCGGGCTGCGACCGAGGGGTGTGGCTCGGGCGGCAGGCCGCACAGGCATATAGATACAAAGGGGGTTAGGCCGGGGCTAACCACGAGCCGGGAGACGGTCAGGTAGATATTGAACCTTCGCTCAGAAGAGACTAAGGCAAGGCCTAGATTTCTTTTCACGAGGACTACATCGGATAGCCACCGCGGGTGCTTGACCTCTTCTATGGAGCCCGCTGCCGAAAGTCGTCCCTTCTCCTCACGGCCGCCCAGCCCTCCGTCGCGATGTATTGGTTAGCCCGCTGGAGTATATCTGGTACCGTGGTGGGGAGGTCGCTCCACGAGGGACCAGAGGAATCTAGAAGGTCGCAACGCCTACATTAACAGAGAGGGATGAGCGTCCGACAACCCCCGAATTTGTGTTGTAAAGCGATTCACAAAATGGGAGAGAGGCTCGTCCTCCCTTTGGTTGAGTCCGAGGAGCAGTGCAACAGACGACTTCGGCCGGGCGTAGGCCAAGAAGTTAAGCTCGAAGTCTTTGACGAGCTGATCAAAGGATACGATCGTCCTGGTCTTCAGACCGTTGTACCATGTGTGGGTTGGCCCCCTCAGAGTCGTGGGAAATGCCCTGCACATCAAAGCGTCAGAGGTTCCATACAACGCCATTTGGGCACGAAAAGCGGCTACGTGGTCCGCTGGGTCGGTGGCGCCGTCGTATGCATCCAAGGAGGGGAGCCAAAAGTTCGGGGGGACCGTCTGATCCTGTATCTCGAGTGTGAATGGAAATCCCTGATGTGCGTCCTCCCCAAGCTTTCCCTTGGACCTGCGAACCTCTTTCTACACCTCGTCGAGTCATTGGCTGACGATGCACAACTGGGCCCGTAGGGAGTCTGTAGAATCCGAAGAGAATGTATCAGGTTCCGGGCGACCGCTTGGGTTCACCATCACTCGATCCCCGAGTGGGGCCGGTCGGCCCCGAGGTGAAGTGGGGAGCTCCGGAAGTGGCATGTGGGCCCGAATGGGCGTCTCGTGTTGTCGTAGTGGTTGGATCGCAGGCGGGTGCACCGGATGAGAAACGAGCGGGATAATGGTTTACACCATACTCGTCAGATCTCGGACTTAAAGAGCGAGGTCCTGAAAGGCCTCGATGATACGGGCGATGGGTTGGCTGGGGCTCCTTCGGGCGGCGACAAGCCCGGGTCGTTGAATATCCGCCAATATCGCTCTAAGGTCATGGCGAGGTGTTCGTCACGATGACCTCCGTGCGGGGGATGTACCCCCGAGGCTCCAATCGGGTGCGACCTCTCAACCGCGGGCTCATCTGAGCCGCTCGGGTGATCACCCAACATTCCAGCCCTCCTTCTAGCGCCAAAATGTTGGTGTAAACAACCTTAAGCCGTGGCCTCAAGGCTGATGCGGCTCGGTTCGGGTCCGGATGACGGGAGATTTTCCCGGGACGGCCTTCGAGTTCGCTAAGGTGATCTGATGCGGTGGTCTGATCGGGACGGGGTCACCGTTTCCTGCGGGAGGGGCTCCTCGCCTGGACGCGCTGTGGGAGGTGCTCCGTCTTCGTCCCTGCACACAGGTCGGGTCGGGAAGCTCGACTCGTTCCCTCTAACGATCAAGTTAGTATATAGTGGCAAGGGATTTCTTTAGCTAAGTTGTATCTTCTTCTCCCCCTCTTTTCTCTGATGAACACGAGGGTATTTATAGGGAAGGTTACCGTTGCCCGATGTGCCCGCTGGTAGGGAGCGGGATCGTACTCTTGGTAGCGTCTAACACCGATGTTGGCATGACGTGAGGGATTGAGCCTGAGCAGGGTATTAATGTGCCTCGGTCAACGTTCCGATCTGTGTTGACTAGGTGATGTGAGGCGTCATTTGGGCCAACTGACGTCACCCGAATCTTTTCACAATTATTATCCCCATCAAGAATCAAAATAAAAATATTAATCATATACTTATAGAAGAATAATTGAAAATCACGAAGGAACTCCAAATATTAAAAAAAAACTTTTTTTCTTCGCCGAGTAGAGTAGTCATAATTAATTTTGTACAGAGAATTAAAACAACTTTCTTTAAATTACTTCAAACTGAACTATGTAAAACATTTTGAATTAAAACTCAATGAAACTTTCCAATGGAATATAATTATCTCATGAGTATCTCAATAATAATCATGAAATTAATATGAAATAAGTCTTAAATTTTTGGTTTATTGGAAAACAAGATATCAATAATATATTGAATGTTCTTAATTCCAGGCATGACAACACATGAGATTTACTAAAATTTGGTTTCGAAATTTAAATCTAAAAATAAATGGTAGAAGACGGTGAAACTTTACGGATGATAAGTCTAGGCAACCAACAAGTCACGTTGGGTGTCCGAGCTCAGTGAGACTGGAGGCTGACCAAACCATAGTAAGATCCTGCGGGCCCCTTGGCCAGAAGTGATTCATGGGTCCCTTTCTCCACCACCGATCCTTTCTCCAGCACAGCAATGAGGTGGCAGCTGCGCACAGTGCTCAGCCGGTGCGCCACCACCACGCACGTCCTCCCCACCATCACCCTCTCTAGCGCTGCCTGCACCACCTTCTCCGACTGGCTATCCAGAGCGCTCGTCGCCTCGTCCAGCAGCAGCACCGCCGGGTTCTTCAATACCGCCCTCGCGATCGCGATCCGCTGCTTCTGGCCCCCGGAGAGCTGCGCTCCCCTGTCGCCGCAACACGTGTCGTAGCCGTCCTTGAGGCAGCTGATGAAGTCGTGGGCGTTGGCCGTCCTCGCTGCCTCCTCGATCTCGCCCTCCGTCGCCCCCTCCGTGCCGTAGGCTATGTTGTCGCGCACGGTGCCGGCGAACAGAGTCGGCTCTTGTCCCACCAATCCGATGTGCTTCCTCAGTGACCGCAAGTGATACGACTTCACGTCCCTGCCGTCGATCCTCACTTCCCCCTTCAGCGGATCGTAGAAGCGCTCGATGAGCCCGATGACGGTTGATTTCCCGGAGCCGCTTTGGCCCACCAATGCCGTCGTCTTACCCGCCTCGATGGCGAGGGAGAAGTCTCTAAAAATGAACACGTCTGGCCGCGACGGGTATGCGAAGTCAACCCCATTGATGTCGATTTCGCCGGCTAGCTTCTTCGGGCGATAACCTCTGTCGTCCTCGGGATCGATGTGGGTACACCGATCCAGCACTGCGAACACCGAGCTGACTCCATCTGCTCCCTTGGCGAGGTCGGAAGTCATGCTTCCGCCCTCGGCGATGACGCGGCCTGTGCTTATTAGGATCAGCACGTTCTGAAACAGAGCCTTGGCGGTGATGTGGCCATGAAACATCAGCCTGCCGCCGTACCAAAAGGCCAGGGACCAGCTGCACCTCATGAGAGCCTCGGAGAGGCCGAGGACGATGCCGGCCACGCACGACTGCCAAACGCTTTTCTGCCGCGGCCTGTCTTGGGTTCTCTCGAACAGGTGGATGATCCGGTCCTGCGACGAGAAGGCAGTGATGGTTCGCACGTTTGCGACGGCCTCGGTCGCAACCTTGCTGCTCTCGGACTGGGACGCCCTGGCCTTCTTGGACATGCTCTGAAGGATGACCTTGCGGCAGTAGTAGCAGACTATTATCAGGGGTTGGATGGCGATCAAGACGAGGCCCAGCTTCCATGCGATGGCAAGGCCCATCGTCCATGCGATGGTGACAGCAGAGACTGTCTGAATGATCAATGACATCCGATCACCCACCAACATCCTCACCTGCAACAGGAGAACGACAGTGAAGTGATACTGAGATTTGAACAACAAGAATTGCTATCGATGGAGAAGACCACCGACCACATTGGCATCGTTGGCGAGCCGAGAGCAAACGGCGCCGGTGCAGTTCTCGTCCCGATCGAACCACCCGACCTCGAAAGTGAGGACCTTGGAGAGCATCCTCTCTCTCACCCGCTTCGTCAGATACTCCCCCATGGCCCCGAAGTTGTAGTGCAGCAGAATGTTGACCAAGAAGGAGAGGACCGACAGGGCGACGAAGACGAGGCAGTACGTCGTCGTGTTCGATTTGATCTGCTCATGATCCGTTAGAAAGAACATGGATATCATGCTCCCCATCACGAAGGAGTACAGCGGCTGCACGGCGCCGAAAGCCACCGCGCCCAGGCTCCCCATCACCGCCTGCCGCCACTCTGGCGCGTTCAGCAGCAGCAGCCTCCGCAGGGAAGGAACCGGGCGAGCAATCGCCTCGAGCTCATCGTGCGCTTCTTGGTGCCTTGAAGAGGTAGCAGAGTTGGATCTGCTGCAAACTGAGAAGCTACGGCTCTTGCGGTCACAGAGCAGAGAGGAGGCTACCGGTGCTACCGACGATGAGCTGGAGTCCTCGCCCACTGTTGCTCTCGTCGTCTGCTGGAGGCGAACGAGGGATGAATAGAGTCCGTCTTCATCGCGAATGAGGTCGTCGTGGGAGCCGAGCTCCATGACTCGGCCGGCCTGCACCACAGCGATCGCGTCGGCGTTCCGGATCGTGGACAAGCGGTGGGCTACGACGATGGTGGTCCGGCCAACCGACGCCAGGTCGAGTGCTTCTTGGACGATCCGCTCCGACTCCGAGTCCAATGCACTTGTGGCTTCATCAAGAAGCAGAATCTTTGGCGACTTCAGCACAGCCCTTGCGATCGCTATCCGCTGCTTCTGACCTCCTGACATCTGAATGCCTCTTTCTCCTACCTGCAGAGTAGTTCCTTACTAAGTTCTTGTAACACACAAGCATTTGACATGTCACGTTGTAATGACAGGAAATATAGCATTAGAAGACAATATTACCTTCGTGTCATATCCCTGGGGCAGCTGAGAGATGAAGTTGTGGGAATTAGAGGCCTTGGCAGCTGCCACCACCTCTTCCATGGTTGCTTCTTCCTTGCCAAACAATATGTTCTCCTTTATGGAGGTGGCAAACAAGGTTGGCTCTTGGCTTACCAATCCTATCTGTGACCTCAACCATTTGAGTCTAAGGCTCCTTATGTCAATTCCATCAAGCAAAACCTCACCCCGTCGTGGATCGTAGAATCTCTCCATCAGTGCGATGACTGTTGACTTCCCCGATCCACTGCCACCAACCAAAGCTACCGTAGTTCCTGCCGCAACCTTCAGGTTGAAGTCATTCAGTATGATGCTATCGGGACGTGAAGGGTAAGCAAATTCCACCGATCTGAACTCCACATCGCCGGAGATATTCTCCATTACTATGCCCTCTGTGCTGTCTGAATCAATTCTCGGTATTCTTCTCATCACTTTCAGAATCCTCTCTCCGGCCGAGCTCGCCTCTGAGAAGTACTTGATGTTGGAGAGCCCAGATCCAAATGCCCTGTTTCCAATTAGATGGTGAGTATGGTGAGTAGAGATAGAGTGAGTAATGAGTACGGTGAGATCGTGGTGGAGAAGAGAGAGAGAGAGAGAGAGTATTACAGGCCTCCTCTGACGATTGCAGTGCCAACAGCGAAGATATGGCCACCCTTGACACCGTGGTGCATGGCAACCCGGCTGCCGTACCAAGTTATGAAGGCCCAAATGGCGAAGGTGACGGCGTTGCTCCCGACGGCGACGCCCTTGGCCAGCCCCTGACGCAGGCCGAGCTTCACGGAATCCTCGAGCGCGTTCGAGAACATGCTCATGGTGCGCAGCTCGGCGACGGAGGAGTAGGCGGTGCGCACGGAGGAGACCGCCTGCTCCGCGATGACGCCGGCCTTCTCGTACTCATCACGGATATTCTTCGCCAGGTCCATGAATATCCTACCATACATGATGCCAGGTATGACGAGAAGCAAGAAAGTGGGGAAGGCAACCAGCGCGAGCCTCCACATCACGACGAACCCGATCGAGTAGCTGCCGACAAACAACGCTACGTTCTTCACGAAGTTGGGCACCTGCAGCGACGACGTTCCCGAGGTCGTTCAGCAACGCTGGACGTGCATGTTCAAGGATATGTGATGAGAAGGGTAGAGAAGTTGGTGCTGATCACCTTCTCGCCGAGGACGTCTTGGATGATGAAGCTGTCGCTGGAGACGCTGGTGATGACCTCGGACATGGAGGTGACGTTGAGGTCGAAGTACTCCACGTCCTGCCTCAGGATCGCCTTCAGGTATCGCGTTCGCATACGCATGGCTTGTCGGTCCCCTGTCCTCGTCCAACAGTATCCTTCTGCGATCACCACAGCCACCGTCAGCCAACGAAAGGGACGGAAAGCAAAGGGAGAGGCTTGGTGTTGTCTGCGTACCTAAGAAACACGTCACGAAGACCAACAGCGACAGGTACACAAAGTCGAGAGAGTTCTGGGGAAGGGAGGAGGGGGAGGGGGAAGAAGGAAGCGTGAGAAGGATGAGATATAGACGCAGGTCGAGGGAAAAGAAGAGGAGAGAATCTAACTTTGTTAACGTTGTCGATGAAATGAGTGGAGGTGGAGGGGCCGGCGCCGAGGTTGTTCATGATGCTGGTGGTGACGAGGAGAATGAAGGGCGTCGTGAAGCCGCTCCCGGCGGCGCCGACGAACCCCACAGTCATCAGCAACATGTCCGTAGCATCTGCATGCATGAAGATGGTCCAGAAAGAGGAGAAAGGGCTTCTCTTCTTGTCTCCCTTCCCCGTTTCCGCCTCCATTTCCGCCTGCACCTTCTCTCGTTCCTTCTCCCTGCTATATATATTGCTCGAGGAGGGAGGAGGAGGAGGAAGAAGACGAATAAGTGTCGCACCCCACTCAAATCTGTCTCTATCGACGACAGTCCATTTTGCCATCCATTAATTTCCCCTGTAAGCTAGTGGTAGTGTTTCCCAGTTCCTCACCATCAAAGAACCTTGTTGGTCGCACCTGTCACGCTCCTCGACGAGGCGGAAGGCACTGAGTGGCCGTAGGAGCTGATCTAAGACTCACGATCACTTGTTTTCCTGTCAAAATTCGTCACGCTATCATTAGGATCGCTCGTCGTTTGCAGCAAGTGGTGACTCCCAAGAACCTGTCTCCGGCACGGACAAGATGTGCTCTCTCTCTCTCTCTCTCTCTCTCTCTCTCTCTGTACGTTGATACTTTTGCAGCCTGTTAAATCGGAATCTTTCAATGCGGCCAGTAGTAAAGGGTGTCCCCATCTAACTGTTGTATGCCACTCTAATCTCATACTACTCGGAGAGTAGTATGATGGGCTTGTCAATGATCTAAGCTTCTTGTACTTGTTGTAAAGTGAACATTAGTTATATATACTCTATATATTTTTTTTTCAAAAATTGATGCTAACATATTGCATGCATATGAGGTCTATATAGTCTCTAATTTTATTCAAAAGTAATTTTTCATCATGCTTAATACTATGTTGGTTTTGAAATCATTTGTCATGATTTAATTTGATATGATAAGTGATCTATTAAAATTTGTTGAGTTGAACCCTTTACCCATACTATTTAAGCCCGGTTAATAATAGTTTATTTATCATAATCTTATAAGTTAATATAAATGTTTATTCATTTTTTATGTAGAACTAAGTTAGACTGCTATAATATGTTTCGAATAAAAGCTTGATGTCATTTTAAGGCTCAAGATAACCTTGATCAAATCGTAACATGTTGATCTTCATTTATGATAAACTTTTTTTTATTTAAACTTCTTATCATGTTTGATACTTGGTTGACGTTGATACCATTTGTCATAATCTAACTCAATATATAAGTAGACTCATTAGCTTTGTTAAGATCGAACTATTGACCCATAATGTATAAGCCTAAGTTATTGATAATAGTCTGGTAGGTCCATTTAAATTTAAATATTTTTTTTTAAAAAAAATCTTTGTTATTGGGTTTTTATCTAATGGTATTTTTTTTATCACTTAAACAAAAATACCCCTTCATCACTACCAATATCCCTAATCGTCGACACACCATTGTGCTACCAATATCTCTCTTGACCTCTTTCAATCCCTCAACGAGACAATGATGGCAATGCTAACAGTGGTGGTGGTGCAAGGATATTTTCATCAAGATAATAATAAAGGATACTCCTAGATAAAAACTAATTGGAGGGCATCATTAGGTAAAAGCTCAACAGTATTTTTTTTTTTTTGAAGGAAAAAATGCCCTTTAAGTTTTCTTCCCATCCCATCTACGACTAAACCATTAAGTTAGATCCCCACACTAATATATCTTGATGTTACTATAAACATTACGTATCCCTTTAGTAATAGTAAAATCCTTGCATGTACGAGTCAAAAACAATTCATACTACTCAATAGCAAAGGACTTTTAGTAATAGTATAAACATTAAGTACAGACTGCCTTTGACGCTTAAGCAAATGTGATATTAAAGGATCATTAAATGATGTGATCTAAAAACAATGTATGCATACTCCTTCAATAGTAAAGGACTTTTAAATGTGAACTAATTTCCTCATTTTATTTAGACAAAACAATTCAAGTCGACGAAACCATGCATTATATGAATGGTGCGGTGCTCTCGAGAGAAAGGGAAGCCAAGTTTAAAGGCTAGGAAAGATACACGTTAGTTAAATGGACACTAATGATGCAAAAAGGTGAGCATTTAGTTCCTTTAGTTAAAGAGTGGACAGACATCGTTACAAAAGAAATAAGAAACAAGTGGATCTTATAAAGTCATCCAATAATGGAGGATCGATCGATCGATCGATCCATCTTTTGACATCCTCTTTTTAGACCTTCAAAGCTGGAAAGCTATCGGGCTGAATAGGATGACCCTATATGAACGTGCTTCTTTAATCTGTAATTTTCGTTGCCACCTCGAAAGAACGATAAATATCAACTAAAATGAATGAAGTTTTATTTGATCGAATGGAAAAGTCAAAAGCCAAAAACCTCTAATCTATCTTAGTTAAATCGAACGATCTCAAAACGAAAAATTTCTCATGAGTAAGATGTTAGAACCGAAGCATCCCCCCGATTCTCCATATACACATGCATATATGAGTGGAGCTTAATATATCTTAGATGGATTATATATGTGACTTATCATGTTGGCATAAGTGTGCTATTTAAATTTATATTTGATAGGGAATCGATTATCATATGGCACGTGAATGCCACATGAAATCCAAGTGTATGAATCTTCAAAGAAGGAAACACAAGCCTTTCTCATTCATTATGATAAGAAAAATAATTATAAGTTTTCTTTTCATCCTTTATGGTAAGGAAGACAATCACAAGCTTTCTTCTTATCAATTACGACGAAAATCATAAACTCTCTTCTTATCCTCTAAGATATAAAAAAATATTTAAACAAAATACATTTGAGGATCTCATATTACTAACTTAATCGCCATAAAGATTGAATCGAGAAACTCTTTCCGATTTCAATCTTCGTGACTTCTTATAAGCATGACATTTCTACCTTAAGAGCATAGTATTTCTACCTCTAAGACATCTAGATATTCTTATGCATAAGAGTCTAGACCATATCATCAATATTTTCCCCTAAAAATATTCATAAGAAAGATTACAAGCTAATTGAAACAAGCAATGCGATGGATGAGCAACATCATATTGCACCGAGACCGGAATCGGCAGCTGAGGAGCAATCCACGGGGGTGTTGCTGCCTTGTTGGAGAGGCTTGCCATGGATGGGATTCTTAGATTCTTAGCCGCTTGCTTGAATGAAATGATGAAGAAAGCCACGCGTGCATGGTTGTGCACCAGAATTTAAATTTTAAGAGAAGTAAAAATATATTTAAATCCACCATTATTTTGAACTTACTGATAGATCTAAATCATCGATGTGAAATAATCTTATTCTACTTAATGATAATAGATCCTTTTTAACTCTATAAAAAAATTGTAAGTTCTCTTTACTTATAATAGATACTTTTTAACTCTAAAAAACAATTCTTCAAATGTGAGATCATATTTGACATGTCTAATTTTTGCATCATATTGATGTCAATATAATTTAGAATCAAACTCTAATATAACATATTATATTATAGTTTGATTCTCTTTTATATGTTATAAGATAATTAATTTAGTTTGACTTTTCTAAAGAAATGCGGTGAAACGAGACTCAATCCTACGCCACCTTTACTATCACAGTCAGGACTTTATTGACTTAAAATATTAACTAACACTTTTGATATGATAGATCCATCTAACTTTTCACATAAATTCAAATTTTTTTGATATGATGCTTTTGCCTTTTTTTTTTCTTCTTTAATATTATCATCATAGAGGATCACTTGGATTTCTTCTAAGAGGTGGAGAATGATGATCTGTACTGGTTTTATAATACAATAATATTATCAAAGTTTTTCATATTTTAGAAAGAATACTCCATATCGAATACGTAAAGCGTTTGGTGATTTTATTGATGGATAGATAGATAGATAGTGAGTGACGTTTAAACTATATTTTTTGTTTAATAGCGACGGGATGGGATGGGACGGGATGGGTGTCTTACGAGCTGTATGAATCAAAATCTTCGATGAAAATAAATGGAATGTCTCGATAGACTTGACATGACAACGGAGTAAAAATAGTAATAGCATTGTGTGGCCGACCACTTATGCATGGAGGTTAACCTAGCAAACACGCGTCGTTAGTGTCACGGTGGTGATAGCTTAGTGCCAAGGCACGGAGTCTCGCTATTATGGTCGAGTGGTTTTTAAAAGCGAGCAAGCCGAACCTCTCCTCTCCTCTCCTCTCCAGAGATGATGATGATCACGATAGAAATAAGTATAATGATAATTTTATATTTTATATTTTATAATTAATTTATAATTTAAAGATTAATCATCATCATCATAATATACGTGTATATAATTCAAAAAAATCTCATCCTCAAATCTGAATAAATATATATTATTATATCAACGAATATAATAAGGTTTCCTCCTTTCTTTTATATATTATCCCTCTCTTTTTATTTCTCCATCTTCCTTTGATATTCCTCTCTTACTCCAACTGTTTCCTTTGATAATTTTATATTTTATATTATTTTTAAATATTATTTTACTAAATATATATGACTCTATCCTCTCAAACATAATATGAAGTTGTCATAATCTTTACTCGTCTTAAAAAGATGATCAAAAATTTCTTCTAGTCTATTATTAAAATAGTTTACTCTAATGGAGGAGGTAAGTATCGAGTTCTAACAACTTATCTCTCATTATGTTAAATATAACATCTTAAGTTACCATTGCACACAACTCGACTAATTGACTCTACCGAATGAAAGCACGGACACATAATTGAAAATAGAGCTATGGTGAGTATATGGTTAATTGAAATTGATCTCACCATTCTATACCAAGCCTTCATACCACTACCATTTTGGTTACTAGCATTCCAAACTATGATCTACCTTATTAACCATATACTCACCCTAGCCCTATAATATCATTCATCATTTGAACGATTATTTCATAAAACCTCAAACTTTCAATATCTTAAAATATTTAGTTGCTTATGTTATCCCTAGTTATGCCCTTACACTTCACGCAAATTAACACTAAGATCCAAATTGAATATCTTCATTGGGTACTCCCTTGAATAAATATTTTTTGGTGTTTTGGTCCTTAAACTTATAAGGTATTTTTATCATATCATGTTATTTTTATTAAGTCTACATTTCCCTTTTTAAATCTTGCTCATTCAGCAATCGAGTCACTATAAAGACCATCCATCATTAGGTTCATATTAGTACACTTCAAACTCTCTCAAGCGCACCTCTTACCATATCAATCAACAGTTCTTTCTTAGATCCCTGTACTTGCTTATTGCTTTAGTTTAATAACACCTCACCCCTTTTGTAATTTCTTCATCTATCTTTTCACCACTCACCTTGTAATACTCGATGATGAAGCAACAATTTTGGCATAAAAAATGATGCCTTTGTCCTCTCCTCGACTAAGTGATACTGATTGACATCAACTTGATCATGTATGTGTCATTAACTCTTCACTAATTCTCATACCATCAACAAAATCAAATGATACCACTGATGTTGAACATCATATGAAAACATACTCTAAAAATGACATCTTCAAACCATATCAAATCCTTAATCTCAACATTGTCATAAGCTCTCAATTAGGTCTTACTGAACCCACAAGCATTATCCAAGCTAAAAAATCTTTATAATAACATAAAATCATATGTGAGGAATATGATACTCTACTCAAGAATGTTATATATACCATTATATTATCTCACCTCACACAAAATATTATCGAGTGTATGTGGATTTTTGAATTAAGTGAAACTCAAATGATTTCATTACTAGATACAAAGCACGATTAGTGGCCAAATCGTTTCATCAATGACCAGGTGTTAATTTCATAAAAATATTTAATCTAGTTGTTAAACCAACAATAATTCGACACATCTTTAGTTTGACTACCACTAAAGGCTAATATATATTGACTAAATGTTAATAATATATTCTTGTAAGGGACCTCAATTAAGGATATCTTTATGGAGTAACCTCCCTACTTTATCCGCTCTCAATATTCAAACCATATTTATAATATATAAAAAGTTATTTATGGACTTCATCAAGCTCCAAGAGCTTCATATATCAAACTTGGCTCATTTTTTATGTTAGTTAGTTTTATTAACTTCAAATCTGATAGCTCTTTATTCTTACAATAACAAAAAGGATGTGATATATGTTTACTGATTTATGTGAATGATATTATTATTATATGTAATAATTTCATAAATATCAAGTAATTATTAAATTGAGATATATTATTAAAGACGAACATACATAATACTAAAGAAGTTGTCATCCCACTCTCCTATATAAAGTCACTCAAATTATACGATGACAGCTATATTATGGATCCTGCATAATATCAATAAGTACACGGTTCTTTGTAGTATTTAACTCTGTCAAGATATTTTATTTACAGTAAATAAATTATTATAATTGATGCACTAACCTTTTATTATGCATTGATCAATATATCTTGTGATATCTTAAAAGAACTCTTAATCATAAATTTTTTCTTCGTAAACACTCATCCCTTTATCTCTATACCTTCATTTATGCTAATTGGGCAAGTAATACTGATGATAGAACATATATATCAACTTATATTATATTCCTTGGAGCAAATCTATTGAAGTTCCAAAAAATAGAATACAAACTTGACATCACCTCCCAATCCTCTTCAATAATATACTATGATAATATCGATGCCACCTACTTATGTTTCGACCCGATGTTCCACTCTCGTATGAAACACATTGTCATCGACTTCCACTTTGTCAAAGACCAAGTTGTTAGACATCAACTCTGTGTTTTTCACATTCATACTTAACCAATCAATCGACTTCCTTAGTCTTTCACTTGTAAAGTATTTTAGTTATTTCGTTTCAAGATTGACATTCTTGATGGAAACTCAATATTATAAAGGCATGATAAAAGATTACGGTAAAGACAAATATATAATGATAATATTATATTCTTTATATATTTTAATTTTTAATTAATTTATAATTTAAAAATTAATTAATATGATATATGTACAAGTGGATGATCTAAATATATGATTATGAGAAATCTCTATCTCAAATATCTCAAATACGTATAAATATATGTTATCTCACGTCATCATTCTTTTCACGTTACATTCTTCAAAAACCGTTTGATGCTGTCCGGCCAGCTTTTCCGGACTTTGTGTCAGGTGGGTGGAGAAACATGGTGATTTCATTTGCAGGTGAAGGGCATCTACTTTTGATGCACCATATGTTTAATCATTTGCAGGGACAACCAACAAATCTTGTTATTGATGTGGTAAATATTTTCCACCGATCAAAGTCAGTCGTGGGTGTTAATCAGTCAAATCTTGACAAGATAAGTTAATGATATTTGACAAGTCAACATCAAACCCTAATAGAAAGAACTCTCCGAGGTAAGATATGAGATTCTAAACAGAAAAGAACTCTCCTTTTTTTTCTATTATATCTAATATTCATAAAAAATGTATTAAATATTAGTATTTCACTCCTATATCTTGTATTCACTAATATAAGCATCAAAAGATCATACGGACATGCTTTCGAGGAGGGTTGGAGTTGTGGAGAAAGAAAGAAGAAGATAATATTTATAATTGAAGGATTGTAAATAATAAAATGCAATTTTATTATTTTTTAGGGATTATAAATAGTAAAGAGATTATGAATAACATAAAAGTAGCTAACTTCTTTCTTCGTGAGCTCTGAATTCCAAGATGACTAGATTAGGTCAGATCAGATAAGTAGGATCATTAATCTTAATCTTAGGGTGCTCTTTAATCTGTTTACTTCCGTAGCCACCTTTGAAGGATGATATGCATGCTTACGGCTACTAGAGAGTAAGAGAATTGGGAGGAAGTGCACAGATTAAAGTGCAAAACAACAACATTGTTACGATCTATCAACACTTCAAGGAAGATAAAAGAAGAGACATGGTAAGTGAGAAGAGAACGATGTGTAGGTTCATGTGGCCCGACTCTTGCAGGAGAAATGCAAGAGAGAGAGAGAGAGAGAGAGAGAGAGAGAGAGAGGGAGAGAGAGCAAAATTGGCAGCTGAGAGGCGATGCATGGCCGCGTTCACGCCCCCTTGTTGCCTTGTTGCAAGCTCACCAAGGCGTAGTAGGAGCCTTTAAGGCCCTTGGCGAGGAGCGCGGCGTGGGTGCCCTTCTCCACCACCACCCCCTTGTCCAACACCGCAATGAGGTCGCAGTTCCTGATGGTGCTCAACCTGTGCGCCACCACCACGCTCGTCCTCTCCGCCATCAGCCTCTCCAGCGCCTCCTGCACCACCTTCTCCGATTGGCTGTCAAGCGCGCTCGTCGCCTCGTCCAGCAACAGAATCGCCGGGTTCTTCATTATGGCCCTCGCGATCGCGATCCGCTGCTTCTGCCCGCCCGAGAGCTGCACCCCACGGTCGCCGCAGTACGTGTCGTAGCCGTCCTTGAGGCAGCTGATGAAATCGTGGGCGTTCGCCGCCCTCGCCGCTGCTTCTATCTCCGCCGTGCTGGCCCCTTCCGTCCCGTATGCGATGTTCTCCCGGATGGTCCCGGCGAACAGCGTCGGCTCCTGTCCTACCATCCCGATGTGCCGCCTCAGCGATCGGAGATTGTAGGACTTGATGTCCCGCCCGTCGATCTTTACCGATCCCTTGAGCGGATCGTAGAATCGCTCGATGAGGCCGATGACGGTGGACTTCCCCGACCCGCTCTGGCCTACCAGTGCCGTCGACTTGCCTGCTTCGATGCTGAGGGAGAAGCCCTTGAAGATGACGACGTCAGGGCGTGCAGGGTAAGCAAAGTCGACCCCTCGGATGTCGATTGCGCCGTTCAGCTTCTCCGGGCGGTGGCCCTCCGGGTCGTTGGGCTCGATGCGGGTGCAGCGGTCGAGCACCGCGAACACGGATCCAACTGCGTCGGCGCCCTTCACCAGGTCCGTCGTCATGCTGCCTGCGTCCGCGATGACGCGGCCGGTGCTCACCAGAATCATGAAGGTCTCGAAGAGGGACTTGGCGGAGATGTACCCGTCGGCGATGAGCTTGCCGCCGTACCAGAAGTCGAGGGCCCAAGTGCAGGTCATGAGGCTCTGGGAGGAGGCGAGGCCGATGCCGGCGAACCACGACTGTCGTACGCTCTCGCGCCGGGGGCCTTCTTGGGCGGCCTCGAACATGCCGAGGATGCGGTCCTGCGAGGAGAAGGCGGTGATGGTGCGGAGGTTGGAGACGGCCTCGGCCGCGAGCTTGCTGCTCTCCGACTGCGACTTGATGGCCTTCGCCGACAGTCTCTTGAGGAGGACGCGGCGGGCGTAGAAGCAGACGATGATGATGGGCTGCACCGCGATCATGACCAGGGCCAGTCTCCATGCGATGACCAGTCCCATCGTGCACGCGATCACGACCGCCGACACGGTCTGGATGATCAACGCCATCCGATCTCCCACCAGCGACCTTACCTGCACATCAACCAGTAAACAATCCAAAGTTACCACAGTCAATTCCCAGCCCTTTGGTATTCCATGGGATCGATGCAGATGCAATGTCATGGGGCTGAGGCGGGAGAAGACTTTTGTCTGAACGGATGCTTCCATGGTTTCAGTGCACGGCAGTGGCCTTTGATTAGGACTGTAGGAGTCATTGGCTACAGTGGCGATGCTACTTTACATGAGACAAGAGTTGACGAGCAACGCAACACTGGGCTTTTCGATAAGCGGATTGCCTCGGGAATCATTTCATCCTTCCATATCTCTAAAAGAATGGCGCCTGTGGCTTGTTCTCTTGTGCGTCCACCGAGAAAGTCGAGAGAATAATGGCAGCGGCGTGGACCGCTCGTACAGACCACACCACCATTCCTCATCGCCCGTATTCTCGGAAGCGAAGCGAAGACTCGGAAAGTTGCGGTCCTGTTTGTCCCCAGTCAGCGATGCACGATGAAACCTGAATCCCGTGTCAGCAACAGCCCGACGAGCTGCACACCCACCAAGCAATACAGCTTCCAGTTTCCGAAACTGTATCTTGGCAATAACTCAAACAGTTGGCGAGTCACTATGACTCACTTTAGCTCGAGTCGTATGCTAGAGTAGGTCACTTTACCCTGGCAAGGTCCAAACTCTCCCACTCACACCACGCGTTGTATCAAAATAACAAACACATCTCGTGCATGAATTTGCGGAGCATGGCGATGTAGATCTGTGCACCTAAAGGAAGAGCATATGTGGGTTGTCTGTGCTTACCACGTTGGCGTCCTTGGCGAGCCGAGCGCAGACTGCACCCGTGGAGTTCTCATCCTGGTCGAACCACGCCACCTCAAAGGTGAGGGTCTTGGAGAGCATCCTTTCTCTCAGACGCTTGGTGAGGTACTCGCCCATGGCGCCGAAGTTGTAATGCTGCCCAATGTTGATGAAGAGGGAGAAGATAGATAGCGCCAAGAAGACGAAGGCGTATGTCCTCGTCTTCGACTTTATCTCGTCGTGATCCTTCAAGAAGAACACGGATATCATGCTTCCCAGCGCGTACGAATACAGTGGCTGGATCGCGCCGAACACTGTCGCGCTGAGGCTCCCTAACAGTGCCTGCTTCCACTCGGGCGCGTTCAGCATCAGCAGCCGCCGGAACGAAGGCACCGGGAGTTTGGGCTGCTCCGGATCGCCGTCGTCGTCCGTGGCCGGAGTTCCGGTAGACCTCGCCGAGCTGCTCCTGCTGGCCGCCGAGAACCTCCGGCTCATGCTGCCGCTACTGCCAAACTGCGAGTGCGCCGTCAGAGCAGTCATGGCGGCGGCGGCGGAGGAGGAGGCCCCACCTTCGACCTCTCGAGCTCTCGCCGTCTGTTGCAGGCGGACCAGCGACGAGTAGAGCCCGTCCTCGTTGCTGATCAGCTCATCATGGGAACCCATCTCCATCACCTGCCCATCCTGGACCACCGTGATCACGTCGGCGTTTCTTATGGTGGAAAGCCGGTGCGCGATCACGATGGCAGTCCGGCCGACCGACGCCAAGTCGAGCGCTTCTTGGACGATCCGCTCCGACTCCGAGTCCAGCGCGCTGGTGGCCTCGTCAAGGAGAAGGATCTTTGGCGACTTCAACACAGCCCTCGCAATGGCAATCCTTTGCTTCTGGCCTCCGGACATCTGCACCCCTCTTTCTCCTACCTGTGTCAGCGTTAAGGCCTCAATCACAGTACTGGCAGTTCTTAGACATCAGAGACTATTCTCCTGCATGCAGGAAATTAAGACCAAAGGAATCTAATATTGTCGAGCTCAAAGACCAGAATGTGATCTCCCCGAAATAAAGCCTTCGTCTAAGCTAATAAATAGACCGAAGACTTTTGCGCCAGACATACTTATGATACAGACTGAAGTTGTTATTTTAATGATGATTGATCAGTAATAATACAAACCAATAATGGCGCACGCAAAAGAACTTTCCTGAACTCCACCCCACGCACACACCAAACCACTAATAAACTTACCATTCGCGGGTCCCTCTCAGGAATCAGATTTCCAATGGTCGGGCCTATACACCAGAATTAAGATTGAAAAGAAATGTATGAATAATGTATGCACTTAGCCCTCTCGGGCCATTTTATATGGAGGATATTTTGATCCTCCATAGCAGATGTTGGCATCTAGATTTGATTACAACATAGTCATCATCTAGTCGGTAGCTGTAAAGAGATTGTAATGGTGAACATAAAGCAAAGAAACAAAGCCTGTTCTAATCTATTCTAGTGGAAGGAAGCAGCCCCATCTAATTAGCTATTTCTCAGCAGCTTGATCCATTAAGTATAATCTTAACCAATAATGAAAGCAACACTTGACACACAGGAATACTAAGAAGAGGAGATGGAAGTGATCTACCTGAGTGTCATATCCTTGAGGCAGCTGAGAGATGAAGTTGTGGGCATTGGCTGCCTTGGCTGCAGCCACCACCTCATCCATGGTGGCGTCTTCCTTCCCGAAGAGTATGTTCTCCTTGATGGAGGTGGCGAACAAAGCTGGCTCCTGGCTCACCAATCCCATCCGTGACCTCAGCCACTTGAGCTGTAGCTTCCTGATGTCCACCCCGTCGAGTAAAATCTCGCCGCCGAGCGGATCGTAGAACCGCTCCAGCAGCGCCACCACCGTGGACTTCCCAGACCCGCTGCTGCCCACCAGCGCCACCGTCTTCCCCGCCGGCACTTTCAGGTTGAAGTCCCTAAATATAAAGTTATCCGGCCGTGATGGATACGCGAATTCCACCCTCCTGAATTCTACGTCCCCCGATACGCTCTCCAACACCTCGCCCTCCGTGCTCCCCGAATCGATCGTCGGAACTCTTCTTATCACGGCCATTATTCGCTCTCCAGCTGAGCTCGCCTCCGAGAAGTACTTCACGTTCGAAAGGCCCGACCCGAGCGACCTGTTTCATCGATCTATCAGACATCAAGAAGGGAAAGAGAGGCATTGAAGCGATTGGATCATTACAGGCCGCCAACGATGATGGAGGCTCCGACGGCGAACACGGTGCCGCCCTTTTCGCCTTGGTACATGACGAGGCGGCTGCCGTACCAGACCATGAAGGCCCAGATGGCGAAGGTGATGCCGTTGCTCCCGATGGCGAGCCCCTTGGCGAGGCCCTGCTTGAGGCCGAGCTTGATAGAGTCGTCGAGCGCTGCGGAGAATTTGGCCATGGTGAAGTCCTCCGCCGCGAAGGAATAGACGGTGCGGATGGAGGAGACGGACTGCTCGACGACGGTGCCGGCCTTGTTGTACTGCTCCCTCATCTTTCTCGCCAGGCCCATGAGGATCCTCCCGTACATGAGGCCGGGTATGATGAGGAGAACCACCGTGGGGCAGGCCACCAGAGCCAGCCTCCATATCAAAAAGAATCCGACCACGTAGCTGCCCAAAAATGTGGCTCCGTTCATGATGAAGTTGGGCACCTGCATGATCCCCCGTTAGCATCTCAGGCTCAAGCCTTCATCAAAGAGAAGCGAGTGGGGGCGAGGAGCAACAAGACCTTCTCGCTGAGCACGTCTTGGACGACCAGGCTGTCGCTGGAGACGCTGGTGATGACCTCGGTGCCCGACCCAGCGTTGAGATCGAAGTACGCTATGTCCTGCCTCAGCACTGCTCTCAGGTACCGCGCTCGCATCCGCGACGCTTGACGCTCGCCTGTCCTCGTCCAGCAATATCCCTCTGCAGCCATCAACCAACACCATCAGGCAAATATGCACGTCAGGGAGCTACAGAAAACGGAAAGGGATGAAGCGTGGTGAGAGTTGTACCCAAGAACGACACCACGAAGCTTCCGCACGCCAAGAACAGCAAGTAAACCGCACTCTGAGGCGCGCCATGGCCAAAAGGATTAGCAGCTTCTTACGAGGGATCCAAAAGAGAGAGACGAGAAGAAGAAAGAAGAGGCATAAGTCACCTTGTCGATGGTGTCGGTGAAAACAGACAAAGCCGAAGGTCCGTTCCCGAAGTTATTGAAGATCTTGCTCGTCATATAGAGCATGGTGGGCATCGACAGCCCATCGCCGACGGCGCCGATGAACCCCATCGTCATCAGCATCACATCCGTCGCGTCGGCATGCATGAATATTGTCCAAAAGGAGGACATGGAGGAGGAGGAGGAGGAGGAAGACCTCCCTTTCTTTCCACCGCACCCCTCATCCCCCTCTCCTTTCCCCATCTCTCTTTCTCTTTCTCTCTCCTCTCCTCCTCTAAGGAGAAAGAGTAGTCAAGCAAATTCCTAACACAGGAAGCCAGGCCAGGACGAGCTCCTATATGCCTTCTGCTTCACAGGTAGGAGCACATGGAAGCGACCATTTCATATATATAGACCAAAATGGAAGGTCAAGAATCGGCCGCCTTTATGTCTATGGTTTGTTTCTTCTCCATAATGGCCATTCCCTTGTAGTAGATGAATTGAACACTGTTGTATCTTACCGCGTACACACCTCATTGAGTCCACCACAAGGGATCCTAACCCTGTATATTATACTAGCTGTTGAAGCTACTGCTGGCTTACGGAAAGCGTGGTGGATTTGTGGTCTAATTAATGAAAGGTTGAGGAGGGAGGTGGTGATCACGGGGAAGGAGTGCAGGTTGACTTCGGACCGCCGTGATATCGTCATTAATGACGACTGTGCCAAAGTCTCTCCTTGGGGCGTGGAAAAGGAAGATTACGAGGGCAGGAGGTGAGCATCAGTGTCACCAGCTAATCCTACTTCCTCATTAATTTATGACCAGGGCAAACGGAGATGAAACCAGCTGTTCCTCCTCGTTCCCCTGTCCTCTCTCATCCCTCTGATCTCCATGGCCGGTGATTGATTGGCCGGGCAACTGGGCCCGCTGCACAACCAAACTTCGCCCCCCCCCCCCCCCTCTCCTCTCCTCTTCTCTTCCATCCCCCCTCGTCCCTGTACAAGAAAGATCCCACGTTTCCACGATACAGATCCATCCGCTGCGTGTTTGTCCTCGACGTCAGACACCGACCTTTCTAGCATCAGAAGTTTGATTGGCGTCATGATACCTAATCCAATATGATAACGATGAAAGAAAAAAATCGTCTGTCGTATTCGTATGAAGAGAAGAAATCTATCACCTTCCCGGTCAATTTCCAACACCTAGAGTTGTATTCTGTGCTACTTTGAAATTGGAAGAGCAGGTAAAATATCAATCATTTGACAACAGCCAATGACAGAACGCACAGTTGTTCGTCTTCTGTTCAAGATTCCTCACTATTTCCCCCGGTCATAATCCGAAGCTCACAGCACTACGACTCCAATACAGTATTCGATCGGTGTCGCATGCAGAGAAAGGTATGAAGCTACAGTCTGGGAGCACAAGGGCGAGCCAGCCTAGTGCGCCAGTACAGGAGGGCAGAGCAGATGCAATGCAACGAGGCAGCAATCGAGCAGGCAAAGTGGAGAAGGACGCATGTCGCAGCGGGGGATATCCTCGCACAGATGTGTGTATGCTGAACGAGTCACCCCAGCACGCGAGCCTTTCTCAGTCGCTCTCCTAAGGTGACAGATGAAACCGACCCAATTGAAGTTGTTGGCCACAGAAGCACCGAGGCATGGGCGAAGGGGAAAGTGAAGGGCGGAGATCATCAATGATGGCCACTTTATCCCTAACACCCCATCACAAAAGCCACAGGGGAGGGGGATCGAGATGAATAAAGAGCTGCAGGTGCTGCAGGGACCAAAGCTCCTAAAGCAGGACACATTCAAGTTGGGCATCCTTTTCGCTCAACTAGATCTCTCTAATAATTCAGGGGCTCTAATACAACTAGTTGCTTTGTAGTGGAAGGCTTGCCATCAGTGGACAGGGACAAACTCCTTTCCCTGATCACCATATACTACCTCCCTCATCCTAACATAATCCGAGTCAAATTAATCAAGATTAACATGTATCACATTCAACACCGATTCAATCCAAAAACCACCAAACATATGTTAAAACTCATGCAATTCCGAAGAATGCGGGATTCTTCTTTTAATATTCATCTCACAAACTCACGTATAGATATTTATTTAACATCATCTTCTATTTTATTCACGTATGGTTCAATTACCTGCCCATATTTACAAGAAAAGATCAAACTATACACAAATTTATTTCTTTTTTGAAAATTCTTTTGTAAACACTAGTTCTAATTCTATGTTGAGATTCATGATGAATGTAAATCATACTAGTTAACAGACATCGTATCTTGATACCAATTATACCTAAAATCGTAAGCTGAATCTTATGGTCGTCTTTCAATTTTTACCTCATGATCTTACACAAGAATATTCTTTTTTAACACCCAAGCCGAGGTATTCACCACAGGTAAGAGCTGCAACCCAATCCCTTGTTCACATCAAACTGGAATCAAAGTGGCAACATACTTGGGACTTGATGTTACAATGGGTCAACATAGCTACTTTCTAGGATGCCAAGGTAGGTCACAGACTCTATCTAGATTGATTCCCCAGTACAAGGAAGTCTCATTTATTGACTCAGCAAACACTTATCTGTATTGCCTTGACACTTCGCATCACTGGAATTGTGTTCAAAATAACTTGAAAAATATGAGAAATTTGTGTTCACAGAGTAAACAGTATCATGCAGTTGATAAGGCTATCACAATCAGCACGAAAACACTCATTTAGCAAGTATGAAGTGGAGTGCTCAAATTGTACCTGTGAATGGCCTCGTGAAGCAGCATCACATGATTCACCTCTAGCTTTCTCAAATCTCCAACTTTTGGGTTGTCAGGTGTGACCTTCCACCAATATCTGAGATCTCCACAATCTTCCTATTTTCTGCAAATCGTATATCATTTGTTCCAGAAAAGGCTGCCAAAAAGAAGCGGTTAATTTGCGTCAAAACTAATCAAGCAATACATCATCATCTGACAACGGAGCAACCGAGAGAGTATAACAAGTATAGCGTTACTTAGGCTTCATTCGCAATAATAAGTGAAAAAAGCTGCATCATGGAAATCATGCCAATGTATCTCCAATTAGTCACATTGCTAGTTGTACTTATAATAGCACTTACATATTTTCCCAAAATTATTTTAGATACCTCAACTCACATAAGCAAATTCCACGAAATACTGAGATAAGTACGGGTTTCATTTCCGATAATAAGGAAAAAGAGTGACATCATGAAAACCAGAATCGATAAAAATGTGCATATCCATGCCACTATATCTCCCATTAGACATATTGCTAATTGTACTTGTACCAGCCTTTACAAGTACTTGGAAAAATCTTTACGTTATCTAAATTCACATATACAATTGCCTCAAGATACCAAGATAAAGATCATAGCATTCGGTCATATCATTTTAAATCGTCATCCAATAAATGTTTACACATTAAATATTAATGTGATGATGATGTAACTAATAGGTAGTGAACTACCTGTTTCATTTTCCCTGGATTGAGATTTAAAACCTTATCTTACAAATTTTTTGCAAGATATAAGTTAGCTTAATGGTAAACATCTTGTCTACTGTAACAGAGTTTTTAGATCAAATTTCATCTTTATCGTTTACCTTTGCTAAAAAAGAAAAAAAAAAAAGAAGAAGAAGCAAGAAGCCTTACAGTTGACATGTGTATTGTCAGTCTTAATATTCTGCCTCATGATTAATCGACATTGGGAAAGAAAATGGTACCCACCATGCGAAGTTCATCTCAACTCACATAAAGGATACAATTAAAAATAGATGTGGCTGCTGTTGCATCAAGTATGATGGGATAGAAATTATACCATGAAGTTGACATAGGGCCCCAAAAAACGACAAGCTCAGCATCACAAATTTGGCTGGTATTTGTCCACATGCCTCCCTCCTTTTGCAGCAAACGTCAATTCCCAATGTCAAGAACCTAGTGTTCCCGATAACTTATTCTACGCTTCAGCACAAGTCAGGAAGCGTGCACTGCACCACCAACAATAACAACAGTGATATTATACGTACAAATACGTCACCAATGTTGGATGAAAAACAACCTTTGGCATAGAAGAGGTCAGAGACTAGAGTCTACTGCAAAAAGCGAAGATAAAATGGCTCTTATGGTCATTGTGAATCACTATCAAATGTTATTATGTCAATCTTTAATTCAATACACCCACTGAAGCCATACTACAACATGGCTTCATTTGTGACCAAAATAATATGTGCAACACGTGCAAGAAGAGGGCAATAAATTTTAGTCAGTAATAAGAGAACCAACAAGTCCCAACTGTTTTTTTACAAGCATATTAGGAAGAGAGTTAACATCACGTTATCTAATGGGAAGGAGATATTAACACCTCATACAATTAAAGTACTAAGGTTTTGACGGAGATATGTATCTGAAATATTTTGTGATAGTTGAAAACTCTTAGATTAGAACTCATAAATGCAAGGGAAAGTAACTATACTTTCAGATGACTGACAGAAAAATTAGGAAATATAATAATATTAGTATAAATTGCTTGAAAATGAAGATAAAGTATTATTAAAAATCAAGCTCCTTCAACAATCTCACACCAATGCACATAGTATCTGAAAGAGCATGTAGTCCAACTGAAAACCAAGCTTCTCAAACACTCTAGCACTAATGCATATAGTATATGAAAGAGCATGTAGTCCAGCAGCAACTAAGAGCATAAATTTACATCAAACAAGGCCAAGAAGGTGATTCATGCAATTAATGTCACACTTCAATATGCCCAGAAATTACATAATATAGATCTACCAGCGAAAAGAGCATGTACAACACAAAAATACTATTTCCAATCATAATAGAACGACTGAGGAAAATCATTAGTTGCACAATAAAGACTTCCAACTGGTTATTTAGTCACACAAGTTTTTCCGTAAGGAGACTACATTAACACTTCTTCCTTAGCTTTCTCAACTTGATAAAGTCCAGATGGCAATAAAAAATAAAAGCAAGCATCATATGATTAAATGACAAAAGCAATTGATCCTAATAATTTACATCAATAGCTTATTTAAAGGTACAAATTATAACTTGAACAACTTTTTTGGCTAAACAACTTGATTGTCTAATTAAAAACCTAGAAGGCATGCGAAGGTGATTCTCCATCCAAGGTATCTGTTTTCTCAAAGATTGATAGCTCTTTCAGAATCGCCATACAAACACAGAGCTCAAGATAGTATTGAAGGATCCAAACTACAGTGACTAAATTGTGGGCATCATCATAATCCTATTTCTCTTCGAACCCCCCACTTTCTACTCGGTACAAAGATATTACTCACATTTATAATGAGAAAAGAAAGAAGCTACTTTTTTCCGATGATGCTAACATTCGGACGCTCGTTTCAAGGATGCTGGAAGGCAGATCCATGTTGCCCGAAGACTCTCGAGATTCCTACTCTGAAAGACCAGACAACTATGGATTGACTACATATCTACCAACTGACGACCAAAGATCATTACTAACACCGACTCGACCATTAGTATCGACCAAGACTATAAAAGTCGATGAATGAATCTGTACCTTAACAGATTCACCGGCTGCGCCCCTGCGTCGAGCATGTCCGGCTTCGGTTCCGGATCTGTTGATTAATGGACAATGAATGCAAGCAGAAGGCGATTAATGTACCACTAGAAAGGAGATTAAAAGAGATAATTGGACTGGATTTGCGTCGATTTCACAATAATTTCTTACCTTTATCTCCTTGACGATCTCTGTCGCTCCAGATGGCCGCAGCGGAAGCGTCGTCTGCCGTCGCTTTGAAGCCCGGCTCTTTGGTTCTGTGCGTTTATATACGAAGCCCCACAGCAAAGGAAAGTCCCCAAAACACCCCTATTTGTTACGTAATTATTATCTATTGGTCAAGACATTATTTGCGAAAAAGCCCCCGTGGTTTTATACGTTTTAAGCTGTACATCAGGCAACGGTGTTGGTGATACAAATTTTGCGAAATAAACCCTATAATTAATATGCTTTAACCACCATAATTTTTAATGGTGTACACTTCTTTCGTTCATATCTTCTTTGCACCATGTTTATAGAAATATATTAATGATTCACCAATTACATTGAGATAATTGTCACCCACGATTAAGAGAGTCATGGTCTATAAATTGGGTTCGAGTCTATTAGTATTTGCTAGTAATAGTATAATAAAGATAAATAATTCAGATTAATTAATATATTATTACATAAATAATGAATCTCAATTCATATGTCATTTAATATAATAAAAATATATTTTTAAAAATATAATTAATATAAACTAATACGAAATTTAACTTAGATCCACTATAACATAATATAAAAGAATATATAATCAATTATTTTTAGTGAATGTACGATCATAGTATTAAATGTTATTGAAACAACTGGAGATACGAGGGTACAAAAGTTACTGCATTGAACCTTAACCAGCAGATATCAGACGATGGCGTTGGGTACAATATGTTTGAATAGCTTGTAAGACCGACCTGAATAAATTCCAAACTAGCGACAATGAGTGTAATGTCGTGCGAGATTGTATGGGGCAAATAATTCCACGGCCCAATAATGTTGAGCTCGGGAATGTGAATAATGGCTGGCTCGAATTCAAAATCCTAAAGGACGGGCCGATGATCAAATGGTTGCACCCATCTCAAAGCGTGATGGACATAGTAGACCTCTTTCCGGCTCCATTTCCTTTCCGGGTAGCAGCGCTCCCCCTTCTTCGTCAAGCGGTTTATAACCATTCCCTCTCTCTCTCTCTGATTCGACGATCAAAGAAGAAGAAGAAGAAGCTGCCGGTTGGGGGTCACGCGGACGCCACCTCCCTCCCAAGAACCGATTTCCGTGTTTCGCCGCCCCAACGTCTCAGATCTTTGGTCCTCTCTCTCTCTCTCTCCCGCGATCTGGGGTTTGAATTCGAGTTCAAGATCCGGGTCCGCGTCCCGCTCGGGGTTTCTTCTGGATCCCGCAGCGGAATCTGCGAGCCCCGCGGTCGAGGGTCGGTTCTTGATCAATCGCCGTCGGCATCCGGATCTCTCTTGCGATGGAGGCCATGGAGGACCTGAGCCAGCTAGCCGAGTCCATGATGCAGGCCGCCGCGCTCCTCGCGGACGAGGACGTCGACGAGGGATCGGCCAAACGGCGGACTTCCACCTTTCTTAACGTCGTTGCTCTTGGCAATGTCGTAAGTCCTCTTTAACCCTAAGCCTCTCTGTTACATGATTGGTTGAATGTCCCGAGAACGTGGATGATGGTTTTCTTGATTTGACAGATCTGTGGAAGTTATTTTTTCAAGATTCATGTGGTTTGTGTTTATGCCTCGTTTCTTTACCTGTTCCTTTTGTCTATCCGGGAAACGTGATTTCAGGGTGCTGGTAAATCGGCGGTGTTGAACAGTTTGATCGGACATCCCGTCCTGGTACGGTGAATTTGTTGGAAGTTGGAACGACCTTTCTCCTTTGGCTTATGTTTCATCTTTTATCCGCATCTTCTTCTCGATTTAATGAGCTTTTAATTGCTTGCTGCAGCCGACTGGAGAGAATGGTGCTACTCGGGCTCCTATCAGCATTGATCTGCAAAGAGATGGCTCTCTGAGCAATAAATTGATCATTTTGCAAGTCGACAATAAATCCCAACAGGTTTCTGCGAGTAAGAACTTCTAGAATGAAATTAGGGTCAAGTATAACCTATTTTGCTTGATGCTGGGTGCTAATTAGTCTTTCAACACTTTTTTTTTGTGTTTGTTCAAGGTGCTCTCAGGCACTCTCTTCAGGACAGGCTAAGCAAGGGCACAGGAAAGAGCCATGCAGATGAGATCTATATGAAACTTCGGACCAGTACAGGTTTAACAATATCTTTAACTTTTTCTATTATTTTTTTCATCATAACAATATCTATAACTTTTCTACTTTCGTAGGGTTGCCGAAGCATTGTTGCTTTTTGCCATTCTATCCTACTTATACTTCAAAATATTGATTTCTTGGGACCTAAATACTTTGTACACCACTTCATGCTACCAAATTGTTTATGTATCTTACGTTGATCATGTGATAGTTGAACCATGTATATTCATTACGTGATACCTTATTTTCCACTTCCACTGAAAATCACGAAAGTGGGCGGACTTTCAGTTTATATATAATTTAGCTATTCTAGTCTTGCTCTATATTGATGATCATTTGCAAGAAGTTGATGGTCTGTTTATTTCTTCTTCAGTTAATGCATATGTTTCAGCCTTTCAAGATGCTGGAAGCAGCCAATCATGCACTCACATAGTAGTACAACTCCCACTATTTATTGTGTTGTTTGCATATGGTGTAATTTATCCTATGCTAGATTTTCCTGTTATTAACATACAATAATGTAATTTGCAATATATCTCGAACATGCATAATCAACATTGCAGCATTGTACTTTTCTTTTGCTTCAAATGGACTCTTTTTCATGTAATTGGCAGGATTTTGACACATTAGTTGGACATATATGATATTGACTTTTCATACTTCAAGGAACTAATGACAGAAGTTTTTTGACAGAATTTAATTGGCGCAATGTTCCATGAAATTATGATTATTGATGAAAAAGGGGTTCCTGCTAAATATGGTTTACCTTAAACTGCCCTATGATCATTTTCACTACTTTGTCAATGAAACAGTTTTCATAGAAAAAATATACTGTGTCAAATACTGGGACAATTTCTAATTACTATGCTAGCATAATCCAGGTTGTGTTTCTTGTATGACTAAGATTACGTAGCAAACTTTCAGTTGTTGACGTTGCTTCTCTGGGGAATTTCTGTTGTGTTTAATTTCTTGTGAAATGATTGTTGTCCTTGGTATACACTGACCCCTGTAGGTGGTTCTGCAATGAGCATAAGTTATACTCACAGCTGACATGTTTTTTGTTATACCAGCTCCTTCTTTGAAGCTGATTGATCTACCAGGATTAGACCAAAGGTCCATGGATGATTCTAGGGTAAGTTGCTATTTACAATTATATGATTTCAGTGATACACATTCTTTGGCAATGGTTATTTTTCCTTTAATGCTTTGGGGAGATGGGGGTGGTGATGCATCTTGTTTCAGGTCAGTGACTATGGGGCACATAATGATGCTATATTGCTAGTAATAGTGCCAGCTGCTCAGGCACCAGATATTTCTTCTTCTCGAGCTCTTAGACTGGCTAAGGAATTTGATGCAGAAGGTTTGTATTGCTTACTCAATTGCTTTATTTTATTTTTTATGACATCAAAATAGAGCATGAACTTGTACGCAAAGTGCAATAATAGGATTTTTATTATGTTAGTCTCCTTCCTGTTATAGAACTTTGACCAACGTCTCATGTGCTTCTGTTTCTTGTAGGGACTAGAACAATTGGTGTTATTAGCAAGATTGATCAAGCTGCTGGAGACCAGAAAAGTCTTGCAGCAGTTCAAGCTCTTCTTCTGAATCAGGGGCCACGGAGTGCTGGTGATATTCCATGGATTGCTCTGATTGGGCAATCTGTTTCTATTGCCTCGGCACAATCTGGATCAGTTGGATCTGAAAGTTCACTTGAAACTGCTTGGAGAGCTGAGACTGAAAGTCTAAAAACGATACTTACTGGAGCTCCACATAATAAGCTTGGCAGAGTAGCATTAGTTGATGCCCTTGCCAAGCAAATACGTAAAAGAATGAAGCTCAGGTTGCCAAATCTTCTCTCAGGGTAATTCTCTATGTGATATACTGTTACATGCTTTTAGTTACAAAACTGTTATTATATACGCAAGTACAGATGTCTTTTTTGGTTAGCAACTTTTTTTTTTGGGTATACCATGGAAGTTGGGAACTAATGTAAAAGTTTCATGTCATTTTTTCTTTCTTATAATCTCTATTAAGCATGTTTTTCACTTGTATGTGGTTTGTTCATTGAAAACAGCAGCCGGTTAGATAGTCAAATATATTCTATAATTAATTCTTTGAGACCTCTCAACCAAACTTCTTTGTTGAAATTAATGTGAAATGAGTATCAATGTTATTTTTTTATGGTGGTGCTAATATTCCCATGAATGCATATCGCTACATGGCCAGAGCATCCTAGGAACTGTAATCGGTAGTTTTTTGATGCAAGAGATATGAACTGATGCAGATATTAAGCGACTGAAATTTTTATAAGCAGATGAAAAAAAGGTATATTGTTCACCACATATCTTATTTGTGAGGCATTGGCTTCTTTTAGAGGATATTGCAACTGCTACATCCCCTTGTGGATTGACTAAGAAAATAAAAAACCATCTCCTTAAATGGCATATTCTCAATTTGTATTTGTCAAGCTAAGCTTTGAGATATGTCTTTCTTGTTTGTCTTTTCAATAATTGCATGTGAGCAGTTCTGTATTAATGAGAGATTGTGCAGATTTATTATTCTTGTCAAAATATGTATTTGCTGGATTTTTCTTGCTGAGGTCAATAGGGTTGCTGTTGATGTTCTTAACTGATTAATCTACTTAATCCTTGCAGATTACAAGGTAAGTCCCAGATTGTTCAGGATGAGTTGTTTAGGCTTGGTGAACAAATGGTGCAGAGTGCAGAAGGTACCAGGGCTATTGCCTTGGAGCTTTGTCGAGAATTTGAGGATAAGTTTCTGCAGCACATTGCCACTGGCGAGGTCAGTGGTTGGCATTTTTGTTTGTAGTTTGGGTTTTATCATTCTTTGTTCAGACAGCTGTAGTTCTGCTTCTAATAGTATTTGTTTTCATCTCAAGGAACTATTTTTCTGACATGTAAATTTTCATTGTCATTTATTATGTACTGGAATTTTCTTGGTGGTGCATGGTCACTGGTCTATGTCCAGGTTCTTGTACGATCTCTATATCAATTCAAATTGGTTCTTTGCTCCTTCATCTAAATTGGTGCCACCTGATCTTCATATGGACCAGTATATTTGAAGAATGAAATTGCTGAGTGCCATCTCATGATGTCAGAACCCAATGTGCCTTGTCAATGCCTAGGCTAAATGAAATGCCTTTATGTCTCTTCTTGCCTGATGACATAGAAGTAAGGATTAAAATTTCGTACCATACCAGAGTTTCGAGATTTGCTCGGTATGGTACAATACTGTATACCGAGTGGTACATTTCGGTATACCGCTCGGTATATGTATATATATGTATATATATGTATGTATATATATGTATGTATATATATGTATGTATATATATATATGTATATATATATATATTAATATATATATATATATATATATACCATTTTCTGCGACGTCGCCTCTCTTCTCCCCACGTGGGGCGACGTCGCCTTTATATATATATATATATATATATATATATATATATATATATATATATATATATATATATATGCCATGCACATGTATGTAGCCTCATTTCTATGTTTATTGACTCTCCTGACACATACATGAACATTAAGGAACACTCAAGTCTCGACACCTACGATAGCTCTAGCTTTTTTAATGTTGCATAACTTTCAACTGTAGTTAATGTTTGCTCTGTTGCTTTCATTGTCTGACGTCTTTGAGGACTTAATATCAGCTGAAGTTTGTAGAGTTGCAAGGACCTAGACCTGGTTACATGATTATGAAAACAAAAAAGGGGCTGCCTATTCCATGAGGCTCCTACTAATCTGTGGTCTACTCTTGTAATCAGATGCTGTTTTTGACTTTTTGTAAATTCAACTTTGGACATCCAGGTCACGAAGGAGGGAGAGCAGGAGTGCCTTCATACAAATAGTCATGATCCAAGCTGGCACAATAACCCACTTACTTTATGAAGTGGGCCTTGACTACATAGTAATTAAGTCACAATAACCTCAACTTTGGTCATCCAGGTCACTGAGGGAGAGCAGGAGTGCCTTCATACAAATAGTCATGATCCAATCTGGCACAACAACCCAATTACTTTATGAAGTGGGCCTTGACTACATAGCATTTAAGTCACAACTGATAGGTTACACAATCTGCAAAATATTGTCTGTTTCTTACAGCATGTTATGTACCTGAGCTTGCCTTTCAGATGGGATAAAGGAAAACAAAAGAAGCTGCACAAACCCATTTTTGTTGTTTAAATGCATTTGATTCAACCTACTAGCAATTAGCATCTTTTTGTGTTTGATAGGTTATTCCTTTCTTATATTTTTGATGGTTTATCTAAGATAAATCTGCTTCAAATGCTTTCGTTTCCTTCTCACAATAACCCAATTACTTTATGAAGTGGGCCTTGACTCCATAGTCTTTAAGTCACAACTGATAGGTTACACAACCTGCAAAATATTATCTATTTCTTACAGCATGTTATGTACCTGAGCTTGCCTTTCAGATGGGATAAAGAAAAACTGCACAAACCTATTTTTGTTGTTTAAATGCATTAGATTCAACCTACTAGAAATTACCATCTTTTTGTGTTTGGTAAGTTACTTCATTCTTATATTTTTGATGGTTTATACTTTATAGTACGATAAATCTGCTTCAAATGCTTTCATTTTCTTCTCATTCTGAAGAGGTTTTTGATACTACTCCAAAAAAATGAAAAAAATATGCAATTTATACTTTATAAAGTCATTGAGTAATATCATCTATTTGTTACATAGCAAGTTGTGCATTTCATTTACAGGGTGCAGGTTGGAAAGTTGTTGCAACATTTGAAGGAACTTTTCCTAACAGAATAAAGCAGCTTCCATTGGACAGACATTTTGATATCAACAATGTCAAAAGGGTAAGTTATACCTTTATGTTACATTTGATAAGATTTTGCTGCATTTATACATGTTTAAATGTGCTGCATGATCTTATTGTGCCTTACAGATTGTGTTGGAGGCTGATGGTTATCAGCCATATTTGATATCTCCAGAGAAAGGTTTGAGATCTTTAATAAAAGGAGTATTGGAACTTGCAAAAGAACCATCACGACTTTGCGTGGATGAGGTAAGCAAGCCACACTATTTGGATAGCTTTTGTAGTTGGATTGGCATTGATTTTAACATGTCAAATCTCCTCATGCTATGACCAGTTTTTCTTGCCTCTTTTTTCTATAGAATTTTATGCAAGTTTATTTGGATTCTAAATTTTAATAAACAGTAACTCGTGCATGCACATAAGTTTTGTTTTTCATCATATGCTTTTACCTTGATTAAAGTTCTTCTGATCACAAGCTACAGCTTTGACCTACTCTAGTTACTCTAGGTCGTCATAAGTTTGGAAGCTTGAAGAGTTAACCTATTTAAGACTTAAGGCTCCTATTTATTTTCATGTTCTTTCAAGTTTATTTGTGGATTTATCTGGGTTGTATTTCTTTAAAGGTTGCCAACTATGTAATAATTTATTGTCAGATTTATCAGGGACTACCTTCAAATTTTTTAACATGGAGAGAATGTGTGATTTGTAATAGAGCAGTCCTTTCATTGACATTGATCTATGTTTGACATGCACTCATGTAGTTGTCATGATAGGTAACTATAGTCTATATTTCATTGTAACAAATTGTAGCAATTTACTGTGTTATGTTGTTTTGAAATGGTTATCAAATAGGTGCATCGTGTTCTGTTAGATATAGTTTCTACTTCAGCGAATGCTACGCCAGGACTTGGCCGATATCCTCCATTTAAGAGAGAGGTAAAATTGGTATTTGTGTTATTTTATTTGTTAATTTGTTCATGAAAATGATTACCATTAACTTTTTATTGTTTGTTTTTCTTTCCTTGGAAAAGGTGGTTGGAATTGCATCTACTGCATTAGAGAACTTTAGAAATGAAGCCAAAAAGATGGTTGTTGCATTAGTTGACATGGAGCGCGCTTTTGTTCCCCCTCAACATTTCATCCGTCTTGTCCAGCGGAGGTTTGTCTGTTTCTTATGTTGTATTCGTTTCTGATATTTGGTGAAAACAAAGAACAAAATAGTAGAACATCTTCACTTGGATGCAACAGTTTTGCATCTCAAGTTCACTATTTAGCTCATTTTTTAACTTGAATTGCTTAAATTTTGGCTTATAGCTTTGCTGTTAGCATATGCTTAATTTGGCATGTGCTATCTTTTATTGAGATGATTTTTGTGTGAGAGAGGTTGGCTTTTTTGGGGGGGGTTTGGGGAGGGGGGGTTTTTGGGGTTGTGTTGGGGGGGAAGGATTTTATGCTCTCTTCAGGTCCTGAAGCTTCGTATATATATATCATGTTTTAATTCTTCAGAGCTAACAATTTTGCAGAAATCTGCCTGTTTTTACTCTTTGAAACATATTCTCATTTGTCATCATGTGAGATGTTTCTTAATACATACACACACACACATATATATATGTATATGTATATATATATATACATATACATATATGTGTGTGTGTGTGTGTGTGTGTGTGTATGTGTATGTGTATGTATATGTATATGTATATGTGTGTATATACATATATATGTATATATGTATGTGTGTGTATATATATATATGTATGTATATGTGTATGTATATATGTATGTCAGCGATTTAAAAAGGCGCTCGGGTGCTCGCCTAGGCGCTCGGGTGAGGCGAGGCGAGGCCCGAGCACCTCGCTAATCTCCCAGGTGGCGCGCTTCAAACAGGCGCCGCCTAGGCGCTCGCCCGAGCCCAAGCGCTGGGCGCTTCGGGCGAGCGCCTGGGTTAACCAAGGCGACCGAACCAGGATTTTAGCTCTGGTTCGGTCCTGGTTCGGTCTCCGATGGTTAATTGGTTCAATCGAACCAACTAAAACTGCTATAAGTGACAACCGAACCCTAACCCACGCCGCTGCTACTCCCGATCCCGCCGCTGTCGCTGCTCGCAAATGCTGCCGCTGTCGCTGCTCGCAAACGCTGCCGCTGTCGCCGCTCGCGCCTCCTGCTGCTCGCCACTCCTGCTCCCGCTCCCGCTCCTGCTCCTGCTGCCGTTGCTCGCCGCTGTCGCTGCTCGCAAATGCTGCCGCTGTCGCCGATCGCGCCTCCCGCTGCTCGCCGCTGCCGCTGCCTCCTTACACTCCGCTACCACTGCCGCTTCCTCTTTTCTCAGTCAGCAGGCTCAGCACCCCCTTACACTTCCTTCTTCTCCTTCTGTTAACAGTATACTGTATATTGTTAATATTGTTAGGTTTATTTGAAATTATTAATTTTCAATACTGTTAATAGAATTTCTTAATTTAATAGCATATTTTAATTTAAAATTTTAAATAATTATATTTATTAATTATATTATATATTTTTATATTTTAGCGCCTCGCTTCGCTCAAGCGAGCGCCTAGAGCCTCGGGCGTTTTTGGACCTTGGCGTCTTTTGGCGCCTAGCGCTTTTTAAATCACTGATGTATGTGTGTGTGTGTATATATATATATATATATATATATATATATATATATATATGTGTGTGTGTGTGTGTGTGTGTGTGTGTGTGTGTCTGTGTGTATATAACTGTGCAGTTTTCTAATACAAAACACTTCTTTACCAGAATGGACAGACAGCGTAGGGAGGAGGAACTGAAGAATCGATCATCAAAGAAAGCAAATGAAGCAGAGCAAGCTATATTGAATAGAGTTAATTGCTGAACTTTTTATTGATTAGTCCATATTGAACATTTTGCATCTCAAATGCTTTGTTATTTAAATAGTGTTGGTCTGTAATTATTTTCAATCTTACATGTCTTTTTCTATCATATTATATACACTAGGCATCAAGTCCTCAACCAGGGGATCAAGTTGGTAGCTTGAAATCGATGAAGGAAAAATCAAATCAACCAGAAAAAGAAACCAAAGAAGGCTCAGCTTTGCAGGTTGCTGGACCTTCTGGAGAAATAACAGCAGGTTAATAGAATATCCTGGATGTTCTTGCATGATCTGGACAAAGATTATGCAGTTTATTTACACACTACATAACACGCATTCCTTCTAAACAGCATAAATTATGAGGGTCATGAAATTGCTTTTTATGATAGATGCAACCTCACATGTAGTTCACCTGGTTGGCCAAAATGTATGATAGACATAACCTCATATGTGGTTCAGCTGCTTGGCCAAAAGGTGGAAGAAGTAGCTGAAAAAATCTTATTAAGAACATTGGATTATTAGTTAAGTAGTCCATCCTTTGTTTAATAAGGATAATACAGAACTTATTGAAAATACTGAAGGAAAAAACGAAAATAAATGAGCATTTGAATGGTTTGTCTCCCCAGTTAATTTCCTAATGAAATATATTATGTGGTTTCAATGATGAGTTGTTTCTGTAAGCATTTCATTATGTCGACCATCTAGTTCCAGGTCATGTACAAACTGTTTCTTTTGTGTGTTGTCATGCTGAAATTTTCTATGGAATCATTAGGGATTGGTCTTTGTCTGTAGGATTCTTACTGAAGAAAAGTGCAAAGACAAATGGCTGGAGCAGGCGATGGTTTGTCCTCAATGAGAAAAGTGGAAAGGTTACACCTCTTGACTTTCTTGCTACAGATTTTGCTATTTTCTTGATATATTTGCAACATTTTCTCATAATTATGTTCTGATTGGATCATCACTTTCTATTTCAGCTTGGATACACTAAAAAGCAGGAGGAGAGGCACTTCCGTGGTGTCATTACCTTGGAGGTACCAAAAGTTTTCTTTTTCTTTCTTTGTTACATCTTAAATTACAAAAGCAAGATTGTCAGTTTCTTTAAAATTTCATTTAATAGCATGATGCTGCTGATAAAAATAATCTTGGCTCATGTCCTGTATTAATTTACGTGTAACTACATGCAGAGAAAAAATTTTGCATGACATCATTGTTTACAAGAACTTGAAACCAGTTAGTCTACTGTGTGAGATCTTGTTGTTTATACAATTACAGATTGCAGTTGACATAAGAAATTTGATTTTGTACAAAGATTTTTCCTGATAGTATGTAATAACTAAAATATCCAACCGATTAGTCCATAGTTATCTAAAAAGAAAAAGAAAAGTTTGGTGGTGGATTCCTAAGTATATTTAGAGATAAAGAAATTTAATGAATTGTACATGCTTACAGCCATAGTTGAATTGTTGAATTCCCCAAATTGATGAGAACTGCAGAGTCCTAGGTCAACCAATCATCTTATATATATACAGAAAGTGCCTGAATTTGTCAGGCAAGGATCATAAAATGACAAAGTTCTTTATTTGGAAAAAGGTTTATTGTGCAAAGTATGCATCTTGGAGTTATCATACAAGTGTCAATTGGGTAACAGAAGCCATATGTATAAAATATTCAGTTTTTATATTCACATAATATTGGTTACTTGAAATCTCTCTTGCACAAGTTATTTGTGTTCTGAATGAAAAATATTCAATTTAGATGTTCGACTGCAATCAGTCAATTAGTGAGCACATCAATCATGGACAAGACTTTTTGGTTTTTCAAATAGGTGCATTTTTGCTACTAGCTTGTTGCTGATAAACATGCATATAGTTTCATGCTAGATACACGTAGGGAATCATGTTAGATCATGCTTACAATTTAAGCTTTATACTTCCCAACTACTCTGGTACATCTTCTATTAATTTCCATGTACTCTCTTCTTGCTAACGAGCACAATATATCCTCTGCAGGAATGTAACCTTGAAGAAGTTTCAGATGAGGATGACCCTCCTAAAAGTTCCAAGGACTCTAAAAAAGCAAAGGGACCAGAGAAAGGCCCAAGTCTTATCTTTAAGTTAACCAGCAAGGTCGCATACAAAACTGTTTTAAAAGGTGACTGTCTTATGCGTACAGCAGAAACAACAATAAGTTGTAGTGTCCCAACTGTTTGGGACATATTTAACAGTATGATTTTTGGCTAAATATTGTTATACTTTTTTGTTGCTGCTATTAATTCATGATTTTCTTGAGCTTGCAGCTCACAGTGCAGTAGTGTTAAAGGCTGAGAACATGGCTGACAAAGTTGAATGGATGAATAAGATTCGAAATATAACTGGACCTTCTAAGGGTGTGCCTGATTCTGTAGCTACTCCCACAATTAGACAAAGCCGTTCAGATGGTTCACTAGTAAGTCTAAACCATGCAGTTTGCACAACACCTCTGCCAACCATATCAGCTTTTGGACTAATTGTTGCATGCTGGATAAAGCACTTATAGTGCTTAAACATTGAAGATATGCCTATACCTGATTTAGCACTTAGTGCTTTTCTAATACTCTCAGTACCATGTCAAGATTTACAACTCAAACTAACTTGCAAATAATTTCAGGACACCATGGCTAGAAGGCCAGCTGATCCAGAAGAAGAACTCCGATGGATGTCTCAAGAAGTTCGGGGTTATGTGGAGGCTGTCTTGAACAGCCTTGCTGCAAATGTTCCAAAGGTAAAATATTGCTCGTTGGCCTGTATCTGCCTACTTTGCATATTATTAGCTTGTTTTATCTCTTTTTTGATTGAGCAGGCAGTTGTGCTTTGTCAAGTTGAGAAAGCGAAGGAAGACATGTTGAATCAGCTATACAGCTCTGTAAGGTTGGCTGCCATTCGTTTAGTTTGTGACTGGAAAAATTTTGTAAACAAATGAGAACAAAAGAACAAGCCATCTATCATTACTTCAATCTTAAAGAACTCCTAAACAGTATATCTTTGTTATTTGCTTTTGATACTATTTTGTAACGGAAAAACTAATCATTCTCAATCAGGTTGCTGGCTGATCACAATTGCATAGTCTTTTATAACCAAATTGTTTTCTTTCATAGTGCTCAAAGTACAGCGAGGATTGAAGAACTACTCCAGGAAGATCAAAATGTGAAGCGTAGACGAGAACGGATCCAAAGGCAGTCATCCATTCTTTCAAAACTTACACGGCAGCTAAGCATCCATGACAACCAAGCAGCAGCAGCTAGCTGGTCTGATGGTAGTTCAGTGACAGGTAACTTTTATGGTTTCTGTTGCCAGTTGCATGAGTTACTCCCCAAGTTAATCTTTTAAGTGCTCAACAGGTAAGTAGTTGCACGTCCCAGGTTAATCTCATTGTGAATTTAATTTGCATTTGCAACAAGTAATTAATGGATTACACCAGTCCAAAAGTTTAGCACAAAACGATGATAGCTTGAGAATATTGCCTAGTGTAAAGGTGCTGTGACTATATGAACTGCAGAAAGCAGCCCGAGGGCAAATGTGTCATCAGGTGATGATTGGAGATCGGCATTTGATGCTGCAGCAAACGGATCAGTTAACGGTGCATACACTAAGCCATCTAGGTCCAGCAGCAGCGGCCGTCGCCACAGCAACCCAACCCAGAATGTTGACGAAGGTTCAGGTGCGAACTCTGGTAGTCGTCGGACGCCTAACAGGTTGCCACCTGCTCCACCTCAAGGCAGTTCATCCACGTATAGATACTAAGTTGCCGTGAGGGTCTGTTGAGCATTAGATATTCTTGATGGATGCAAATTATCTTTGTGCTTTGGCATTTTTTTTAAAAGTTGATTCGAGCCACAGAAGAGCCAAAATGACCTATAGTGTTTTACCACCCGAACGCTGGAAAGTTGTATTCCATATACGGTGGTTCATATGTATTTATATCTGGGAAATACAAAAGATACCCGGGGGGTATCTGCCCAGTGCGATAGTGATGTATGTTGGTATTATGATCGCTGTAGGCTTTTCTTCCATCGTTTCTTTAATTTGACAGGTCTTTTTTAACGTGCTGTGGCTCTTTCTCCATTCGCTGCGTTCATCCATCGTACATCAAGGCAAGTCTTGACCTCAGCTGTAGTATTTTGTAAGCCAAAGTAGCAATTCATTATGGGTATAAAACTGAAACAGACCGAAAGGCACCGTAGGATCAGATTGTCTGCAATATATATATATATATATAATCTCAATTTCTCGGAGTAATATAATGTAAACTGCAGGCACGGAGGATTATAACGCAAGGCTATATTGTTGGTGCTACTTTTCTGAGCTACCCGGACAGCTTACCAGCGTTAGATGAACCATCCGGATCTTAAATAGCAGATATCGAGGTAAGCTCACCAAAATGCACAAGGGAACTTTTGAGAGGAAAAGGATATTTTTCTAACATCCTTGTAGGTATAGGACAGAAGAATGTAACGGGGCACAAATGGGTTCAGGTTTTCATGAATGCACAAAACCAATGGAAAAACCTGTGGGTGCCCTGTTAGGCCTTCTCATATAAACTGAACACAATAATAAATACACATATATCATTGATATCGTCATAAGAACTATATACATAAATATGCCTCTTTTCCTCCTCTACATAAAGAGAAAAAAATTGATCAATATGCATGGAATAATCACATGCAATTCAAGAAAGAAAGTAAATAAGTTTAGAAGGCAATCTTATGAACGAAATCCTAGAGATAAACGTACTTTCTTGCAGTCTGATCACTCGATTCAGTGAAATAACTTGCAGATGCAATAGCAATCCTTTACATGGCGTAAAATCTGCAGAACAATTACAGGTTACCAATGGTATGGAAGAACCAATACTCAAGGATTACCAGTAAGTTGCTTCAGGAAGTTGTAGCTTACCTTGTCTTCCGTGGAAGAATGAGACAAGCTAATAAAAACATGGGTGTCCTGAAAGCAAAAAGACCAGAGAACATACAAACTATATCATCAACTTGTAGGTATAGGACAAGGTCAAGGATCACTTTCTTTCTACAATAACAAAATAAAGCTGTTGAAAGATCTTTGCAGCATACCTCATATCAAAACTGAAGACTCCATAGAAGATTGATTCGATGTCCATACTTCAAATCCAACCATATTCTAAAAAAAAGTTATATTTCTTGTCAGATTAAAAGAATAACATCTAACATGGTATGATATGCTAACAGGAAAAGACCCAAAAAATTACAAATCTGCCAAATCATACTTACTATTGCAAGAAAGCTTACATTTTTTTTAAATAAAAAGACTTTTTGGCACATCCGCACTTCTAAGACCTGGAAGCCAAAGAAAAAGAAACTCATTACATTCATCTGGTGCCCAGATAATAAGTCATAAGTAATTCATTGTAGTGGAGATTTACTGATGATCCAAACACACACACGGAAAAGGTCAGTACAGAAACAAAAGCTCAAGTTTCACTAGGCAAATGTAACCCTAAAAAAATAAATAGGTTTTGTCAGTATCTGTAAACTGGCATTGTCTATTTCTTCATGTGCAACATCCATTTTCGGCTCCAGCACTCATAAACTCCTATATGCTTGACGATTTCTGTTGAAAGATATCTGCAGTAAGTCTGCCTTTCTTGTATAATATATTTAAAAGGACTGGTACAAGTCCAGTTCCAAAAGAAGGCAGCCCATGATGCTGACAAACATTAGATTATACCTGCAATCTTATAAAGCAAATCCTTCCAATTGTACTTCTGAACAAGGAGTCCAATTTTTAACCAGACTGGTCTGGGAGGTGGCTGCCCTATTACGGGCAGTCAGATCCACTCCTTTTTTTATTAAAACAGCTGTTTTTTCTATTAAACGACCTGTTGCCTACGGCTCATGATTCGCGAGCATTCCTCTTTGTCCATCGCTAAACCATCTCCATCGCCTGCCGCTGTACACCTGCCTCATCTGTGGTGCATCCCCTCACTGCCTCCTTCCTCTCCCTCCCCCTCCCACCCTCTCCACCAACATAAGGATGCAGTGGTATGTTCCAGCATCCCGTATATTGGTATGTCAAAACAAACTGGACCACTACCAGCCCTCACTGCCACCAGCCGTATGCTTAAACAAGTTACCAATCAACAATCTTCCTCAAACTTCCTCACTATGACACCCTTTTCATCAACCAAAATATTCAGTCACCAGAATAGCCATTGCAGAATAATTTGCATGCTGACTATTGCAGTAGACAATTATTCCATATAACAAAAGGAAAAAGGACATCATACTAGTCCAGTTTGAAGCAACGGCAAACCAGATTAAATATTTTTCTTATTCACTAGAAGAAAAATGTTAATTGATAAACCAAAAATCATGTGCAAAAATCTTAAAAGTTAAAAATGTCATTTCATCATTCATTTTTATAATTATGTTTTTTTAATTGGTGTATTAATGAACACTTAAGGATACTACAATAAAAAGGAAACTCCGATTTCTGTTCTGTTATAACCAATTATAGTTTCTAAAAAAATTACTATATTAAATTTTAAAGAACCTGCTAAATGAACACATCCAGACCAGAATAAGCAAGAAAGAGTATGACCACTTAGCATGCTTCACAATCTAAAAAAAGTGAATTGCAAGACGGAAGTCCATGTTACCGTTAAGCATAACACTTTCAGTAAATTATCTCTAAACAAAGGCCAAAAATGCAAACAGATATGACATAAGCGAGAATCACAAATATCAAAAGGATTGTTGAATACGCACCCCTAGTCTTACCCCCTCATGGCTTGACCAAGCTAACCCTCATTCACCTTTCCACTGAACTAATTCACTAAGAGGTACCCGAATTTTGGCCACCTGTTCTTCTGCTTCAGTATCATTAACAATTCCACGACATCTCGAGAAGCCACAATAACAAGCAAGTCGTTCATCAATTGAGAAAAATCTGACATGAAAATAGAAAGATCTCATATATTAAAAGGAAATATTGGACACAATCTCGTATAATAAAAAGAAATATTGGACACAAGGATTGACTTATACCTGTAGTCATATGTCAATTCCTCCCATTGTTCAATGTCGCGTTTTGCAAATATTATAATATGTTCATCACCATTAACACTTATGACCCTCGAATAACAATTGGGCTGCAATCAATAAAAAGTTTTAATGCTTTTTTGATTGATAGAACCACAATTCATGGCAATATGTATCAACAAATAGAATCGCAGAAAAATGCCATCCATCATAGTGAAATTCTCAAATCAATCACTTGATGAATGACAACAAAGACCTTATTTATGTGAAAGTCCATCTTATCATAGGAACCACCAACAAGAATGAAATTGCAATGGTATCAGGATAATGAAGTTGTGCCATCCCCAATCTTGTCAAAACTAATTGTTATCTATTCAAAGGTCCAGTTTATCCTTGCCAAAACTAATGTTATCTATTCCAGTTTATCTTGTACAATCAACAAATTGCAGTGCTATCCCAAAACTTGCTGTTATCTTGTACAATTAAAGTTCAAGGTGAAATCACTTACTTCACAGGAGTGGTTGATCAAATGAGCTATGCTTCCTGCCCTCGTAGCATCGATTACACGCTCATCATCTATCCTAAACATATAAGTCCCAGCACCCTGCAAGCATAGGTTATAATCTGCTAATCAGAACACTGTAAACAAACTAATAACTCACTTTATTTGAATTTATCTAAAAGAAAAAACAGCAACAGATGAACTAAATTTTAAATGTTATCTTATAGATGTGAAATCATGGCAAGAGAAGGAAAGAAAAAAAGAAAGCACAGCAATAAATATATAGATTTTATGGTTAAGTGAAACGACCTTGAACCATGCTGATTTTATATAAGAAAAAATAGGACAGTTAAATACAATCATGCATCAAGACTGCAAAGCAAGATGATCTGATAATTTCCCATAATAACATGAAGAGCTTGAGTCAAAGTAACTGTGGAGAAAATTACAGATGGTGACAAAGTTGTGGATATAGCCAAAAAATAATAACTGGCACAAGCAAAATTTCAAGGCAGTTAAACAATTCCTAGGAGTGAAGTCCTCTTGCATAACGAGGACTCAGATATGCCACCTAGTTGATGAGATGTCCCTTTCTTATATATGAAAGAGACTTTTTTGCATTTCAGTAAAAACTAAGCCTTAACAACCAATTCCCAAGGGTGTGAATCCTCATCTTCTTACCTAGTTGCTAATCCAGCTTCCACTCTCCAGTAACTACTCTGCTTCACCGTCCATTCCAATACTACACATACCATAAGCAGGAAAGCAACATCCTATATTAGTCACCCCAGCTATCCTTCCACTGCAATGGAAGTCATTCCTCTTGTTTTGGATGGGAGTAAATTCTCAGTGTTTCTACTCTTTAGTCCGCTCCCTTCTTAGTTCAGACCCATCCCCTGTTCTATGCACAACATCTCCAGTGCAGCTTTTTCCAATACAGAACCATCAAACAATCAGGACAGCTAATCTTAAAATTCCATTTCCTAAACAAGGGATCTGATTCAGGCAAAAAGAGATTCTAGAAAGAGTCAGATGTGTAAAAAATGATACCAGGGCAAGAACCTTAACACCTTATTCAGATATGTCAAAGCCATTTATCATCCTAGATCAAGTGATGTATCATCCTAGATCAAGTCATGGCATGTTAACAGGCCAAAAGTAGGGCTGACAGAGCATGTCCATGATAAACGTTGCAAATGACATTATGTTACATGACTATGCCCCTAAAATGGCAATGCATATGCTTAGTATTACTATATGAGACCGATGTGTGGGAGTATTGAAGCAATAGCAATTTTTTGTTGATTTTCCACATTTCCCAAGCCGTTCCATTTGAAAATTCTGCTATCTTTCACTTTAAAGATAAAAGGCCATTGGCACTCTCAATTTACACCTTGTCAATCACAAATAAAATTAATCCAAATACAGACACTGCACATGCATGGACTTACTCCTAGTGCCCATATACCATTGGCAAAGCCAAATCAGTAATATGAACACTTTCCACTAGTAACCCTCATTGTCGAAAGCCAAATCAGTAATCGGATTTAACCAAATGGCAACAACCCTTGCTTCCAAAGTCACAAAAATCAAACAACATAAAACATGCTAAAAATGTGATTATTGCATCTCTCTTTTCAACATTTAAAAGGAAAAGTATGTATACATGAAAACACAAACTACCTGAAGGTTTCCTAGGGAAAAGACCAGAGGCAGAAAAGGATAGAATGTTAAAGCTTGGTTATCTAGAAAAGAAAAAAGCTGATAGGGCCGTGCTAGACTATAGTAGTTGTATCATTCTAAATTTCTAATTTGTTAGAAAATTCTTGTTTTTTGCAAAGTTGAGGCTTCAGTCTGGAGAACAATTGAAACCAAACAGCCATATCATTAGTTGCATGTGTCAACACTAATCAAAAGAATGAAAAAGCCAATAGAAGGGATTGTACAGCACCAACACACATACACAGCAGGAATTGTATCATTAGTAAGAAGTTAAAACAAGAATTCAGTTAGCAATTCGTTTGCACAGGGCTTCCACCAATGCAGAGTGTGGAGTGTCAACATATAGTAGTACTTCTGTAAGTAGAGAAGTTGTGTCTACGATGCAAACTCTTATCACCCAAATCACAAAAGAAGGAACCTTACCATGACAATCAAGGTCACCCGCTAGTTCAATTATCAAATCATATCAGTCAATATTGGACAGACTGTACCCATATAGATGCATGATATAAGGTCAGTTGCCAACAAAATAAACATATATACAGTCATGCACCATATCAGATTAATGGACCATACTGGTCCAACTCTGGAATGGTATAGAGTAAAGAATGACATTTCATTATCTGAACTTTAATATCAATCAAATGAAGTGTTTGTCTTGATCAATTTAGTGTATGGTCCTCTTCTATTGACAATTTTTAGGCAACTCTTCAATTCATTATTTTTAATCACTTCAATTCTTAAGCTTCCCATTGCATTGCAGCTAAATTAATAGATATAAAAACAAAACATACTCAAATTCCATTATATCACTACATGTGGAAATAATGCTTCAATCTATATTAACAACAATGGAAAGCAGATTTACCACTAGCGAATTATAGATTCGCCGCTCCCTTATATCCGCTATTGTGGGCCTAACAAGTTCACCTATGTACTCGATTACCTGCATCAAAACAACACTTCTCGGTATTATATTGGTAATCCAACAGGAACAAAAGAATATTCATAGAACCTTTAATGCTCACCATGTCTCCAGCCTTGTGCGCAAGCTTGGCAAAAACACCAAACCCATGAATTTTTGACTTTCCTATCATAAAAAATGTTCCAGTATGTTGGAAAGATTCGCAAAAGAACATAGTGTACTACAAGTATACCATATGGGAGGATGGGTACAAAGTACAAAAAATTAAATCAGATTCACTATATCAGCACAATATATGAGAAAATGAATCAGCTTTTAAGTCAATAGTGAAAGGTTGGTTCTGGTACTTGGCTTAAGTTTTCACCCATGCAAAGAGGAGGGATCTTTTCAGGATCCAAGTACAAATCAAAGAGCTCATAGAGGCCAAAGACCAAGATATAAGGATAATAATTTTTCCTTATTTTCTCCTTAGCAGAAATTCGGACATGTGAGGAGAAAAAAAAATTGAAATTTCCATTTCCTAGTAACAAATGGGTCATGAGGTTTCTTGCAAAGAATATTAAGCACAAAATTAGATTTAGTTCCTCTACATTAATTTCTTGAAGGATCAAAAAAAGTAAAAAAATTAGTAAATGTCAGTGTAAGTTTCATGTTTCAGCATTGATGAGACTTGCATAACGACTTTTGGTGTCAAATAAAGTAAAAAAATCTGTGAGTAGTGGATGCATACATCTCATCTTATTCTGATGTGGGTTCTTTATTGCAGATAACAGTCAAATACCACAAACATAAAATACCTTAATATGGTGCATCTCCAAAAAAAAGTCAGACATAAGAAGTTACACAAGGAATATACACCATAATCTAATAATATTGTTACGAGTAACAGAAAGAGAGATTAACATAAAGGAACACACAGAAATGCCATCGACAATATCACTGTAAGAAGTCTGTTGAAATGTATAACTTACCAAAAGCAAGCCTCCTTCTGAATGTTGCTTTCATGTTTCTGTACTTCTCAGCCATAGAACAGACACTTCCATGCTTCTCAAACTGAGAAGCACCCAGCTTAAGATCATCTAATGTGCATTGAGCTTGTGCAGATATATTGCCAGATAAACCACAGGCACTTCCATTTTGACGAAAACCAGTGACCAGATATGGCTTGTTCTCTACAAATAGGCGTTTTTGAGATGCAGCACCAAGAATCTGAGGCTGTTTCTGACCTCTTCTCCCAGAGAAATTATACGGCTCTATTCGATAAAAACAATTTAAGAGACCACCGCTCAAAAGATAATTTACAACAATCATACATGCAGACCAATGAGAATATAGAAGAAGATGAGAAAGGAGAAGCAATATTTTCTTTGTAAACTATTATTATAAATGAAATGATACTAAAAAATGTTAAAGAAATAAGTCTTAGATGGATCAAGCTTATGTCCCTACCACTCCTAGCACAACCAGATGGATTAGATGCAGGAACATAACTTGAACCAAGCTGAGTGGGCAATCTTAAGCTGTCATCTGCAGGTGGTCGTTCATTTGATGGCTGCCTATGCTTCTTGCAGAAGGAGAGTAAGCGAATACACTGATCATCATCCTCATCAAGTGACATGAGGTGAATTTTGTCCTCATCTTCAAGCTGTGTCCGTAAAAACAAACATAGCAAGAATACGTTAAACAGCACAATTCAGTAAACAGAACACAAACAGCAGTGAAATTGACAAGGGATCTCAGGAAAATGATCCCATATGCAGAGATGTGTTTAATAATAGAAGTACCTCAACACAAAGACCAGCAGCACGTGCACAGAGAGGATGATATGCCACTCGGCAGGTATTATGAGAGCACTGTTAAAAGACAAATTTGTTAAGATCCATTACAGTGCTTGTCTATTAAACCTAATGCAGTACCACATGTTGAATTGATTGATTTTGACTTATATAGAAAATATGTTCAAATGAAATTGAATCATGCATAATTTAAATAAAAATTTATAGACAAGAACCTGGATGCAGGCCCCATAAGATACGCCACAAATGCTGCACAAAAGTTTCCACCGATCCTGGGATGTCATTTCACAGTAGGATTAATATATGTTTATGAATGTCAATCAGGAACACACATTCAAGTGCAAACATTCCTTGGCACATTCACATCAACAATATGACCATAATTACAAAAGAAAATCAGAAAGAATTACTAAAGGTATCCATTGGAAAATAAAGGGAACACCTTATTAATTCTGCTTATTCCATCAATAGGCTCCATTCGCTTCACATCAACAAGACATGTCTCTGAGGATGATTCAGATAAGTTAAAGGCAAAAATGAACTTTGCTATTAAAACTCAAAGACAATGGTATGGTGCTTTTTACGAACCAGGTATCCACATGGCACAAGTCAAATGAGCCCAGCGCCCATCTGTTGTAGGTTTGATAGCACCACCTAAAACAATTACAGCTTGTAAAATCAATGTATCCAAAATGTCCAGAAACTGTAAGGTAAATATACAAATTAAAATACCAATAACAGGACAGAGACAGCATCTTGGAGGGAACTTTGGTGCCCCGGGCCGGCATAGATTGCAGAGCCAAAGCACTCCATCCAAAGGTTCCAGTTCACCATAGCATTTAGCATGCACCTGGAAAAATGCATAAGTTTGAGAAAACCAGGGAAGGAACTTCTAGACAATCTGTAGCGGCACCATGTATAATACTCTTAATAATGTACCATGATGCGGCATTTGTCACACTGCAAGAATAGATTGTCCTCATACTCCTGCAGAGGTCAGCAAATTTACATTTGAGCTAGTATGACGAAAGTGTAACCATATAGAGATTCCTAACTTCAGTTGATGTTAAGAAAAACAAAAGCATTTAATAATGATAAAAGGAAGAATCACAACAAATATTTTTCAAAAGAAAGTAACCTAAAGAAAAAAACCATAATAACATCAAAAAAATGATTTACCTCGTCCATGTCACAAACACCACATCTATCAAGATCCTTCCAGTCAACTCGAACAGCTCTGTAACCCATGGGCATATCCCCATAGCTGTCAAAGTATTTTGAGCACACTCTAGAATTTGGGAGCTCCTAACAATTTATAAAAATGTTGTGAAAACATAGTAACATAAGGAGTATTCATCTTTACTTAAATGTGTATACATTGCTAGATCATGACTTTATCGTAGGTACCACAAGTCCAATTGAAGGAAAGCAATGCCATAAAGAAACGTAAAATTTCAAGATATATAAAATAACAAATAAGACGTAAATCAAAAAAGAAATAAGAACATGGTTGCACTCCATGGTTGTTCGGTTCTCTCAATATTGCATTAATTGCTGCAACGCAAGTGTGTTCAGTTACTTGCATATTGTCTTAATGTATGCACCTAACTATGTAACATAAACCAAAATAATGTATTTGATGATTCAAGTCATGCCTCATTTTAATGGATGACTAATTCAACCATATAAATAATAAAGCTTTAGCAAAGTGCTGATCTTAGGTCTAGCAAGCTGTACGATACTGATTCAGCATTTATTTGTGCCTCTTTGATGGCCCAAAGTGCTGATCTTAGGCCTAGGCCCCAGACTGATAGGACGATGCCTACACACAGAAGGTTTTCTTTCTAGAAAAGGAACATAGCTAAGAGAATAGCCTTTCCAATTTCCATCTTACCTGTTACAAGCTTCAAACCAATGCAGTTAGCAAGGTATATCCTAAAAAGAGTCTAGCTGAAAAAGCAAGTTGTTAAACAGCAAGGAAACTCAGTTCCATTGAAAAAAGTGACAATAGAAAATACACCATAAGACATGTGAACACAATCTAGGAAATCTCAATCTAAAATATAGAAAAAAAAATACATAGAGATTTGCAATAAAGAGAGCACTTGCATTCATTAGGAACAAAGTTAACAACAAACTTAAATTTGGATCGCCGCATAGGACTGAGATGCATAGCACACCTGCAACTGTGAACTAAATAAAACCAAAGAATATTATATCTGCTATTGATGCCCATGCTAAGTTATATTCAACACCATGATATGATTTCAAAAGATATTGATAGGAATAAAATGGGCATCAAGAGAAAAATAATTGTAATTCATTAGAAGTAAATATTTAACAAACCTGAATTAGCTGGGCTATGTGAGGATTGGAAAATCCAAACATGTATGAGCCAGATTTCTGAAGACCACTTCCTTCCACTTCGGTCTGAGTATCATCGCATTGCTTATTCCTTATTCTGCTGTAGATTTCCTTCCAACAAGCATTTGGAGTTGATCCATCAATCTGTAATTCAGAAGAGATTCAAGAATAATGGAGCCAACAAACTACTGACATGGTGTTTCAGCATCTAATGTATACTCTAAAAATGCTTCACTAGTATGCATAAAAAATAAGTCAACATTTATAAGTAATAAAAGTTAAGTTTATTGATGTATCCCTTTTGATAATAAGTTCACAGTCTGCAAATTTACTATCTGCACCCTAGCACTGTTTCACATGTAATGGAAAAATATGTCAATGCTTCCATATGTTGCCTGGATAGGCTAGGAAAGAAATTAAGATCGCCGAGCAAAATGGATTCTCGAACCTGCTCCCCATCATCTGTTGTTACTCTAAACAAAGGCCGAGCTTTTACTTTGGGATTTCTCAGAACTTCCATCCTATATGACATCACTGAACATGGATCTGCAACAAGAATATGCAACACTTCTAGATGTCAAGTTCAAGCAAGTGGAATAGCCTCCAAGTTGTGAAAAACGAATTGCTGAGACCAGGCAATATTCAGCAACTGAACACAACATGTTACCTTCCAATGACGTGAACTTTCTAAAAGCAGTATATCCATCAGGCCAGATGTGCTTCTTGTTATGGAAATAGTCTGAATCACATACTATTTTTCCTGAAAAGTAATTGCAACACAGATTGTAATGTATGTAGTACATTTCACAAAGCATAGTGCCTGATGCATTTTCCAGTTCATCAAACAAATAAGGTGATATTATGCAAGTTCCTGAAGTGTCACATAAAATAATCTGAAGTGCAGAACATTTCAAGGATGAGTACCTAAGCTAGTTACACGAAGATTTCCTATTTCAATTGGTGAGGTGCTAGCCAGTTCAACAGCATTTATTATGTAGCCTGTTGAGAGATCATCATCAGATTTTGTTCCTTCATCCTCTCCAGAAGCAGATTTAATATCATCTGCCTCAATTCTTTTTTGTAGATGCAGCATGCTCTTTGGAAGCTGCTGCTCAATCAAGTACCTACAAAGAATATGAGATTAATTATTTTACAAATCACAAAAAGTGTTAGTTCCAAATGTATGATGCAACTACAGAACAAATTCCTCTGCATCCATACATAAGCAAAGAATTAAAAGAGCAACAAAGGGCTAAATGAACGTAAACAAATAGTCAATCAATGAGGATCAAATTGGTTGTATCCACTTTCACATTAATTGTTATATGTTCTGGCTATCTTCAGAATGAAACCACTTATGACATTCAAATTTTGATTGGCAAAGAATATGAGATTAATTATTTAATGACAATTAACCTAAGCAATTTTATACAAAGAAAATATGACTAAATTCAGCTCGGATCCTTTTTGCCTTCTAATCATCTGTTTTCCAAACCACCATCTATGTTGACTTTAATAGATGAAAGGGCATTGAATCATCAATCCTTGGACCAAATAATTATTTCTAACCACATTTCTTAATGTAAAGTCATGGTATTGAATCACAGGTCTTGGCACTTTGAACAACATTGGACGCAAGAATAAGACATACAGCCATATACTATCTGTCTGATAAAAGAGATAAATGTTTGACACCTTACGCCATCTGCTTCCGATAAACACTAGTGCAGCTCTGAGTAACATATATACTTTTGTAACAATTTAATAAAGGTCAGTTCTTAAAGATAACTTACGTTTTGTAGCATCAGTTTAGTTGGATCATGTTTTCCTACTACCACTTAAACAAAAGAAAGCAGGCAGAGAGAAGATGTGCATAAGCTATTCACAAGATATTTACTCTGACAAACATGTAAAACTGTATCAGGCCCCCAAAAAAAATTATCAGACCTCTGAAGAAACATGTACAACAAACTAGTGCAACATGGTATGATTGAATAGCAGACACATGCCATATAAACCTAATGCAGAGTGCAGACTACCAATCCATATATGCATTAATTAAGAGCAACAGGCAGTCATCTGCAGCTGGTAAATATAAGTCCATGTGTGATGAGTACATACATTTTTGCTTCATCTAAGCTTCGATAGAAACGTGCCTGCTTGCACTTAAGATGCAGTGAGGAAAGCAGGCCGTTGAGAAATGGGATGGCCTGTTTCAACTTAATCCTGTAAACAAATCAGAAAAGGTAACTTTTAAATTACTAGGTGTGAAACTTCATAATAATAATGTCATGTGGTCATGAGATATTTGCTGATAGAAGCAAAACTTTTTGATAGCAAACCCAATTTGCACCAACATCTTGAGGTTTCAATAACCGGCACTTAAGTTACGAGCATAATATAATACATCTCTAGAAAATGGATCGAACCTTGCAAAATCATGTGTCCCAAAAAACTGTACGAGAATTGATTGATTTATTCGAGTGGGCTTCAGATCTCCTCGTGGACCAAAATTTGATTCACTTACAACAACTGCTGGCCACATAGCATGCCCTGTCAGTCGAATGCCTATTGTTAGATCTGAAGAACTTCTACAGTAGAAGATTGTGCAAGCTGGCAAAACAGGGCACAAAAAAGCAAGATAGTGCACAGCACAATTAAGTCATGCAACCAAGAAATTACTATACCAATAAGATACCCTTTACCAAGTTCATTTAAGTTATCCTATACTCTTCCTGTCCACTGGCATTGCCATCTCGGCCATCAACTTCTATACGAAGTTACTTCAGTTATTATGATTATGTTCTGAACACCATCAATCAAGAAAAATGAAATGTCTGCTCACCTGTGAGATTATGTGTACATTCTCATTCACACTTGCCCACTCATAAAATGTCGCAGATCAAGTCTTTGTAGCTAATAAGCCTTAAGAACATTTTGAAGTTTCAAGTAATGACTAAATTCACAGTAGTTCAAGCTTCCAAGAAACAGCACTCCCATAATAAAAAGCAGCATCCATCAAGCAACACAGGCATCCATGGAACTAATGAAGAGACATTTCGGGAATGCTGTTTCTTGGAATCAACACAGGCAGCCATGGAATTTCTCACACATGTTCATGAAAGTTTTGATCAGTCCCATTCCATACATCTGGAGCTACAAAGCAGTTCTAAGAGTCATCCATGCAATCATTTTCATAAGATCCTTGAAGAAATAAACAATAGTGTCTCTGGATTATATGCCAAAATGTAAATTGATCCAGCATTTCTTAATATAATACACCACCAAAGCCTTGGTGGCACTGAAAACTGCAGCTATTGAATCATTAAGAAAAGGTTAAAAATCAGCATTACAATGACAATAGATAGAGTATAGGCCACACAAACTCCAACATTCAGGATGGACAAGGTTTTCTTGTCATGGTGGTAAAAACACGCAAAAAAAACAAGGCTATAGGCAACCAACTACAGGAATAAAAATCTTCCTTATGTGACAGTCTTGTTGCATACTGATAAGGACAGCAAACTTATCAGATCAAAGAAATAGATATAATTTTATAGTGACAACAATACTCATTGAAATTATTTTAAGAGTATATAAGAAAGTCATCTTTACAGATTGTTGGTTATAATTTAATATTTTATATATATATATATATATATAACTTACATCCAAATGATTGCATAACGATGGACTAGATGATACTACTAATTAATGCAGCAAGAATATTTACATATTGAGTGAAATATAAAATAGCTGAACATTAGACCTAAAAGTAAATGTTTGTGAATTAAAAGATACCTGTAAGTTTTGCCCATACAAGTTCACCAGGTTCAAGATCTTGGCAATCATGAAAACTAAGAGCCAAAGCTAGCAATTCATTGTAATTGGGTCCTTTCTTCTCTAGGTTTGGAACACCACATTTTAAATGTAAATGTTCCAGATCTTCACAAGATAAGTGAAATTTTATCCTTTCGCTCGAGAGAATTAAATGCTCAATCTCGCCATCCTCATATTCGACCTGCAGAAGAGTTGATTTTGTTCAAACAAGTGGAACATAAAAAGGTATGATGTAGAAAATTGTTCCAAAAGAAAAACCAATATTGGTCATGGTTGCAACACTTTGAGCAACTCAAGGTCTGGGTTATATATAGAACGCAAGAATAAAAGGTAATGCTTGCCAAACTTTTGATTGTGGTAACAAACAATATCAGAATTCATGATTTCACGCAAGCAAACACCACATGCGACACTGCATAGTTCTCCAAATGCTTGTAAAAGATGAAGATTTCAGAGACATGATTATTTCAGAGATATCATATATCATAGCAATACATACTCTATGTTGGGTGGTGAGTGGATTATACTCGGTAACAGAACCCTTGTACCAGTCATCATCCATAGGCCAGAAAACCTGCAAAAACCAAGTCGTCAATTTGGATTCCAATACAAATAATTAGTTATCTAATGTATGTCACCGGAAACAACTTGCCTTGCACACCAAGCCAATTAGTACCTGCGGGTCTGCACCTTTGAATTCCAACCTATAAGCACACACAGAAATAAATATCCAATACCATTGCTCACAAATCCAAAGACCAACGAAACTTCTCCCGTAAAACACGTTCCAAGAATTGATTTAATCTACCCAAGCGATGGATATACTCACTCAACCCATCTCTTCACTTTGCCCAAGGCAGAAGAATCCTTTTGAGCACCACGAACATGCTTCTTTGGCTCGGCAGAATTAGCCCTCTTACACCCTTCGCCTGCTCTCGAACGAGGTGCAGCGTTTCCGTTCAAAGAACCGGAGCCAGATCCCAATCGAAGCAACTCATACTTCATGATTCGCCTCTTCTTCGCAATCTGCCCATCCCCAAGCGAATCGACCACACCATTAGACCTCCCTCGATCACTTCCCTCCTCCGACCGCTCGGAGCACGACTCGACCCGCCGTTTAGGGGAACCAACGCAGGGCTTCTTGATCCTCCGCTGGTAGACCAAGATCGGCTGTCTGGCACTGCTCTTGCACATTCCCGCGGGGTCAAGGCCGAAGAGCTCATTCCGGCCGCCGCCGTCCTCTTCTCCGCCCCCCAGGTCGCCATTCTCGACGATCTTCCGGGCCTTCACCTTCTTGGAGACGACGCTGGACGATCCGCTAGGGTTGACGCAGGAGGCAGAGGAGGAGTAGACATGGCCGAGAGGGAGATAGCGTACCGGGTGGTCCACGTCCTCCTCCTCGTGGACGAATTCCTCGAGGGCGAGCGCCATTAGCAATCGGAAGCAAGAATCCCAGAACTAGGGTTTGGGGATCGCTAGGGTTTCCAATGATGGCGGGGGTTTCTTTTCCCCCCCTTCCGCCCCAAAAAATCGCCGTTTCCCGCCGCGACTGTGATTTGGGTACAAATGCGTTTCTTTGTTTTTTTGAGTCCCGCTGGTATTTATAGGCGATGCAACTGTTGCCTTCTCCTCTCTGCTGTCTTCACAACCTTCAAAATTAATCTAAATACTTTAAATAAAAATTATAACCCGATCAGATACCTTCACTAAACTCAATAATAATATTATTATTATTCATGTTAATGCATCGGATTCCACATGAAAAAACACTAAACCGAGTGACCCCAGAAGTCCTCGTATCGCACTCTTATATTATGAGCTTGTCAAGTGGAGTTGTGGATGAGTTCTGATTTCTATTCTACGCTGTGCCGAAGAAGCGGCAGAGAAAATGTGGATGTGTTCGTGCCAGATTTGTACGTTGCTTTGCAACATGTGAACATTGATGGAGTTATGGGTTGGAGGGTGTTGTTGAACTGTGAAAGTATATGACTCGGGCACATTCTGCTTGGAACATGAGTTGCTAAAATGTTTGAATGGAACCGATGGAAGGAGATAGCAGGCACAAACTTTTATCTAGAAGAAAGGATCAAATCTTCTGCATAGGGTTTGATGACTTCTTTGAGGCATTAATCATTCTTTATAAGACATTTACTTCCGATTATATAAGTGTTTGTTTGGAGAGCCATCGGTATTACAGATCGTCAAGTATCACTGTTCATCTAAAATAATAATAAAAAGGGATTAAAATGGACAAGATGTCTTAACGAAGGACTTATAAAGATCAATATATGTAGTCTTATTCCAACGGGAAGATTAATTATTTTCACGACTTGAATGTTGATCGTTTGGATATGAGTTACGGTAAATATTTCAAAGTAAACTATAGTGAGTATATGAGAGTTTCTTATATCGATGTGTATACTTTTGTTTTAGCAAGTATAATTTTTTTTTATTAACAAAAAGATACTAGAATATAGTCTTTTACCATCATGATCTATTATTTGGCATCGATTCATATATTTTAGAACATGAGGATTTGATATGGGTGCATCAGATCAATTGGTCTTAAATTCATCGCAATCGTATGTTGAGTTTTCTTCTTTTCTTTTCATCAATTTAATATAATTTTAAATATTTTAAGCATATATGGATGGTAAGTGAAATTTTTTTCAGTATTATTTATTTTATATGTTAACCAATAGATCATATTCCTCTAAGGGGTTGATTAGGATACAGGCACAAGTATCTTTATGGCATAATTAGTAATTTACTTCATTGTTGAATCTTAATTGATCAATGTGGAGTGTTTTGAATGCTTATTATTATTTTATTTTTTGAATAAATATGTTATTATTTGTTTTTAACATAAATTAAGATACATGGTATATAGGGAACAAATATATGTTTGGTAATATAAATATATAGTGAAAGTTTTTTAGCACTTTCCTCACATTCTTTTGTCTCAAAGGAGTCGATTTCTTTACAGAGAGACAGTAGTTTAGTTTTGTAGTTGATAGACTCGTCTAACTAGATATTTTGTTGACCAATTTGACAATGCAAGGATGTATTCTCAGCTTCCTTAGATTCGTTGTTACTGGCTCAAGCCATGCGATCAACGTATCTAAGTGTCGAAAATATTTTGCGAATAATTTTTAGTCAAGAACCGAGAAAGAGTAAGACATAACCAATATATCCAAATGCTAGAAATATTTGAAGAGTAGTTTTTAGCCTAGAAAGGATAAGACAATAGATTTGAGGCACAAAACATTACCCACAATAATGAGTTTAGTATTAATGTCTTTACAAATCAAAACTCATTGTAACTCGGATCAACCCAAGTAAAAAAAAAGAAAAAAATCAACCGTATAATAAAAATGAATTGTCTGATTAATTTGAATTTTGGCTGACTTTAGTCAACTAAACTTGATTGTTTTAGCTGGGATCAGTTTCAGGATAAAAAAGGTGTAACTATGAGTTATACTTAGCACATGTCTGGAAGCCAGTGGTTTTATGTGCTTCATCTCAGTCCAATATACATTTGCGAGTGAATGCAAAAAGACAATTGTTTTTTACTACAATACCCAAAAAAGAATGATATATTCAAGTACTTCAAGTCTTAAGCAGGAGTATAAAAGGTATACATATTACAAAACTGGAAAAAATATGATGCTCTAATACTCACAAAATTTGACCAAATGCTAAACAAAATACTCATAAATTATTTTGTTGAGAGGATCATTGAAGTGTCAGATCCTATTATTCTCATTCCGAGAGTTATTATTTGACTTTAACTCCATCCGTGAAGCAGCTCTAGGAATGATTAATCCCTTCTCAGGGCTGCATTAGGTGATGTCAGATGAACAAGTGCATGTAAACTAATATTACATATCCATCTTGATATGAACACGACACTTCTTTACCTCAATCTTGATTGTTGTCCATAATCCATACCCTCAACTTGACTAAAAATTTTCTGGGCATTTGCTCAAAAAGTCTCTAATTGCCTTCCATGATCTGGAATCCCTATTTAAGCTGAAAGAATTATTCCTTGATCAGATTTTGATTCTGTATGTCCTGTCATCTTTAACATACTACTACCCTCTCAATGGTTTTTCCAATATCACAGAGGAGGTTAATTTATTTTTACTTGGATCATCAATTCCAACTATCCATGCATTCATTCATTCAGGTTTTCCAAAATTGCATTTGACTAGGCATGGATGTTTCAGAAAATTGAGATTGTAGCACCAGGAATTCTCCAATGTGCTAACCTTGGATTATACACTTATTTGTAACAGATATCGGCATCCGCAGCAGAATCTTGTTCTAATTTAGCTAGCACTATGTTAGACATCACAAATTCATTTGATATAGAAAAATATTCCATGGAAGGAACATAGTTCGATGGATGCTTTTATGAAAATGATCCACCCAAAATTTGAAGTTCTGGTCCTTATTTTCATGCTTCATTTGCTCGCGAACTCTTGATACAGAGTAATATCATGCAGAAACAAATAAGTAGGTACATAAAAAACAGAGGGAAGTGCATGTATATAGAAAATGAGATCATAATAATTATCTGAATGATATATTCTAGGAGCTAAAATATAATAATGCTGAACCCTCAAAAATGCAAAAAGAAAAGCCAAAATGATCCATGTATTCTCACTTGATGAAGAATATTGAGTATAATTCAAAACCTTAGAATCATGGCTGTGAAGGTGATGTATCAGACAATTATTCTGTCTTGCAAATCTAATTTTATGGGCAATGTTAGGGAACATGCATGTCTGTCTGATAGATGAAAAAGAAACAATAAGTTCAGTGAGACTATATCTTAAATTTATAAGCATTTCTTTGATTAGATAATTCTAGAGCTCCATTTCATAAAACCTCTATATAGGATGTTTAATATCTTCGACTAAAACAGTTGCTTATGTTATGTTAATAGCAGCTATAACCAAAAGGTTTTTGACAGGTTATCTGAAGCTTACCCATATGTCATGTTATAATACATATTGATCATATCAAATTGAGCTGACAGAAAACCTCAAATCCAAACATATATTTCTGATCTTTTAGTTTTTGTGATATATCCGAAGCTTACCCATATGCCATGTTATAATGCATATTGAAAATTTCCTGAATTCCAAATCAAGTAATCTCTGATATTTTAGTCACAGAAAATGAATGCTTGTTGAATCAGTTGTACCATCTCTGAAATCCATATTGAACCATATATGGAGGAGGATTACTTGAACAATGGACTCCCAGATATATAGTAAATGCATACCAAGAGAAATATTTCCTTCTATTATCTAGTGGATTTTTTTTTGTGTTTTATCATAATATAAGTGCACCATTTGAATACAAACAATAATTTTGACTTCTCTTTCTATTATGTTTTATGTATCAAACAAAACAAAATGGAAAGAAAGTTGAATATTGTGCTTTACCCGATATTTCGACTTCAAATGTCAAAAATGAGAAAATCAACTGAAGGAGTAGTTCACCAAGGAATTGTTTGCAATCAGACCATCTGTTTCATGCTCAGTATCATAGAGTGATCCAGACATCAGTACCAGCTGGAATTCATTTTGCAGCTTCTTTGGCATCTGACCTCTCTTTTAGTATTCCAACAATCTCGTCTAATGGTCACAGTAGGTGCAACAAAATTGAGAAAATATACATCAATACCAGTCAGTAATCAGTTTGAAGCTTATTTGTCATATGAATCCTTCTTAGTAATGCACCATTTTATTTCCTCTCATGTTTCTCCCAACTATTAGAACAAGAGCACTTACTAGGCATAAATCAGCAAACCTTAATCCCAGGAGTTGCTTACATATTTAGATCATTTCTTGAGCTACAGCAATAAAGACTTGCATTTTGCACTCTCTTTTTGTGTTTCCATGTAAAAGGAAACTACATGAACACAAGCTCTCTCTTGTCGAGGCCAAGGCATAGAACAAGTTCAGAAAGAAGAAAGGGTTTGTGATCCAAACTTTGGCTGTGTGTGGCCAATTTGCTCGGATGAGAATTCATGTGCTGATATCAAAAGTAGAATCAGTTTTCCATCCTTCCTGTGCTAAGATTCCTCCCCAGCGGATTCTATCCCTAGGAGCCGCAGAGCAGCTTGCTGAACATTCTTAAGAAAGTTTAAATAGGCTGAGTTTTCATTTGATTGTCACAAATGTGAAGGAATTGCATAGCCCACAAATTTAAGACTTATCTATCATCATGCTATTGTTTTCTCCTCTGCAATGGGGCTTTACAATTTAGCACACAAACATGCAATCAAAGGAGCAACAGTGGGAGATCGCCAAAGACACCAAGAAGCACCATTCAGAACTTTGTAATGTGGAGACAAAAACATTACAGAGAGCTGGTATGGGATGTACAACAGAGTTTATGGTCTGTAGCTCAAGGGGAGACTATTTTGTTCTGGGACTGCACAAGAGCTTTTAGCAACAGAAGCACGTCACTGGTTTCGTCGATGTAATACTTGGCACTGCTTGGCTTTTGACCAACTGTGCAGGCAAAGACCTCAGGAGCTGCGGTCGAAGATTCTTTTTTCGTGGCGTTGTTGATGCTCTGGAACATGTCTTCATCAGATCGGTCATTGCCAACACAGATGATAAGTTCTGGTGGCTTTCCATTGGCTACCAGTTGTCCGAGAATTTTATCAACTGCCCTCCCTTTACCCACTCCCTGAATTATCAATTGCCATATATAAGGCACTAAGGTTTCATAGAAAATAAATGAAGCTTAGGCTGAGGCATCAAATCCAGCGCAGCATTCACTACCATTGAGCTCAGTTCATAGAAAAGATTAGGGAAATCTTTGGGGAGTAGCAGAAGACAAACCTGAGGTATAACCTCAACAATATAGTGGCCCCTTCGAACAACAACTGGATCATTGGCAAGCAAACTCTCGAGATGACTAGATAGCTCTTTGGCTTGACAGGAGCCAAACTCAAAATCAGCATCCTGATAATTCCACACCAGTGCACTTTCCTTTGATTCTATAAAGGAACCATCTGTTGCCTCGGTGTATGATTTCATCACCCGCTCAACAGTATTTCTCCACTCAAAGCTCACACCGAAAGGTGGAGAAGATTCCCAATCGGAGTCTACGTTCCATCTATCTTGAAAGAAGCAAAACATTTTGCAACCATTGTTAGAAATTATAAAACAATCAAACAAGATCTATCAGAAGTTACAAATCGACAAACCTGATGAAATAGCCATGCTCAGCAGCGATTCCTAGGTTTGTACAAGAACAAAACCACTCACCAAGAGCAGTCCTCTCTCTTCCACTGACGATGAAAACTGTATTTTGGGGATCAGTGCAAAGGTCATTAAGAATGGAAATGAGTCTCGTTGAGGGGATTTTACATGCAGAACCTGCAGGCATTATGGTTCCATCGTAATCCAAAAATATTGCCCTGTGATTGGTTCTTTTGTATGAAGAGACAAGTTCATCTACAGATAGCTTTCTGAAATCTGGAGAAAGAGAAACAACTCTGAAGTTTAAACCAATACCAAGGCGGTAGTATTTCTGATTGCAATTGCCTTGACAAGCTCTTTCTAGTTCCTGTAGAAAGCTCTGAACCCAATAAGCTACATGATGAGAGATAACATATCGATAATGTTTTTCGTGATGCAACTGCCTCACATTTTCAGACAGCTCACTCGCATGATACAAGGCATCAGCAACATCCTGAAGACTCCAAGGGTTGACTTTTATAGCTCCACTCAGGGATGGAGAACAGCCGATGAATTCAGAGACGATCAGTGTGCTTGTGCATCGCACCATATTAATGCCTCGATGTCTATCTATCTCCTCCGTCCCTTGTCTACAAACTACATACTCATATGGTACTAAGTTCATACCATCCCTGACAGCATTTACAATGCAACAATCCGCCATCACGTAATATGCGATCTTCATGTGATAGGGAATAGAATAATCCATAAAGACCACAGGTTCATAACCTGGACTACCGTAGACACTGTTTATTCTTTCAACAATTGAGATCACCTCACTTCTTGTTTCCATCACATTTTTTCCCACTGTTCTTGGAGGATTAGCAATTTGAATCAGGACCATCTTACCTCTAAGATTTTGATTCCTCTGCAACATAAATTCAAACGCTAAAAGCTTCAAACTCATACCCTTGAAGATGTCCATGTCATCAATACCAAGAAATAATGTCTTCCCTTTAAATCTTTGTTTAATCTCTTGAACCTTGGCAATTGTGGTTGGACATTTTAGAAGTTTCTCAAGCCGGCCAACATGAACACCAACTGGAGCAATCTTAATGCTCACAATACGGCCGAAATACTCAATTCCTATGTACCCATGCTTAAATTTGTAATCTAGGCCTAGCAGCCTGCTGCAACAAGAAAGGAAGTGGCGTGCATAATCAAATGTCTGAAAACCAATTACATCAGCATTCAGTAACCCCTTAAGCAGTTGATCTCTAACAGGAAGAGTCTTATAGATTTCTGAGGATGGGAATGGGCTATGAAGGAAAAAACCAAGCTTGACTTGACTCAGCCGCTTCCTTAGGAGAATTGGTAGAAGCATGAGGTGGTAATCATGAATCCAAATATAGTCCTCATCTGAATTCATTGCCTCCATGGCTTTATCAGCGAATATCCTGTTGGCAGAAATGTAGGCTCCGAAAAGAGATTTATCAAAGAGCTCACCTTGTGCCGCACTGATGGGCAGCATGTAATGAAAAAGTGGCCAAAGATGTCTTTTACAGAAGCCATGGTAGAAGCTTCTTTGGAGATGAGGAGCTAGAAAAGTTGGTATGCACTTAAACTCCTCTAAGAGCTCTTGTGAAACCTCTTCTTGCTCTTCTGCATCTACATCAACCTTCAGACTACCTACATAGACGACCTCAATTTCAGGGGAAAACCCATCTTTCATCTGCAAGAGTAAAGAATCTTCATCCCACTCAAAGCACCATTTTCCAGTTGTTTTATCCCGAGCGGTATGCAGCGGAAGGAAATTTGCGACCACGACTTGCCTTTTCAGGAATATTGACATCGGACTAGCTAAATCTTCATCACCTACTGTCACTCCATGAGAGCCAGAAACTATATTGGTAACCTTCATGATTGGAGAAAGTGCTCCACGGAGAACCTGTCACACCAACAAAATCAGAATAGGAAGGCATGCTCATATTTGCAAAATATTTTAATTCTCAGCAGCTGGTAACTAAAGATGGTAACTCACACAAAGTTCAGTGTTTAGAACCTTTGCATCAGTTTCTAAGCCCTCTTCCTGCTCTTATCCAATCTACAAAATGTCATGATGCAGTAATCCTCTTCCTTTCACCTGCATGATACAAGTAGATTTTTCTATCAAATGATGTGATATCTGCTCGAATCACATTACACACTGAACTGAGTTGACAGTTTGCAATAGCATATTCTTCGATTAAACAATGCGACATGTGACTGAGAAATTCAAAGGCACACTAGATCACCCTAATTAGTTAATAACTCATAAAGTTTAAAAATATGGCCTTTCACATAAGTTGGAAAAGAAAAAATGACCTCCTGAGTTAAATGATAAGCAGCAAGAATTAAATATCTTATCCAACAGCAAGCATTTCTAAGTGAATAAGATTTTAATGTGCTGCAAGTCCTCCTGAGTTTCTTCTTTCAGGTAGGAACCATTCCAATGATGAACATTCACTGAGCAACTATTAGACCCTAAATTAATCAATGAAACAGGATGAACATGATGGACATTGAATGAAACACCATAAATCTATGGTTCAAGTCATGAAATTTGCATCATACACCCACCAATCAGCTCTGTAAAAGAGAAAGTGCTGCAGAATTCCCCCCCTAATGTTCATCATGATAACAAGACATCATAACATCAATAGATGTACCGACCTGCACAACGGGCATACACATTTACTAGCTAATGCCAAACTAATAATATAAATGAATCTATCAAACCTCAAGCTTTAAATAACCACCATAGGCATTTACTAGTCAGTGACAAATTAACAGCATAGACAAATCTAGCAAACCTTTAGCATTACACTTTGTGCATGTACTCCTTAACGGCAAATTAGTAACATAACCTAAACCAGAAAAAACCTTAGACATTGAAAATCGCATGTGCACCCGGTAATGAGAAACCAATAACATGAATGAATTTAGTAAAATCTTAAACCTTGTGCACTTACTCACTAACGACGAACTAATGGCATGAACAATCTATCAAACCTTAAACATTAAAATTACGCATTTACTACATAATGAGAAACTAATTATGTGAGCGAATCTAGCAGACATTGAACATCAAATCTTATGTAACGACAACAAGTCTAGAAAAACCTGATTGTTAATCCATGGATGAATAAACACAAAAAGTTACCATGCATAATCCAGGATGTATGCCAAGCTATCCACTATGCTCAAAGGGAACTGCTGCAAGTTTTCCCCTGTCAGGTCCTCACAGATTTTATAGCAGACACTCGTGGCAAAACTAGCAAGTAGTATCAATGGTCAATTTCTTAAAGGATATTAGATATTATCTAACATTTACCACCAGGCAGACATGACTCGGATCAGGTCTTATCCATATCTAGCGTATCTTAGAAAAGGTTCAGTGTTACATATGAAGCCTCAACTTCAATCCATATTCCATCAGTTTAAAGAAAATTGAAGTTCTACGTGACAACATACTTGAACTTTGATGTTAGTTCTCCAGTCATTCCACTTGTGTCATTAGGAAAATCTAAAAAATTTTCCCCTAAAAATCAAGAAAATCTCTGATTCCTGTCGAAACCGCAGCAGTCAAGAAAGATGTATCAAAGATTTCGTGGTTTCAGGAAGCTATCGCATCGCCCCCATCCAACAATTAATCCACCCCACCGAAATGTCTAAGCGCGAACAGAAGCAAAATGGCTAAACAAACTCTGATTGAATTCGGTGCAGAGCATTTCAGAGCGAAGATTCGGAGCAAATCTACTGAAAGATTTGGTCCCAAGTGCAAATCTCCAACCCAATCTCCGCCATCTGTCAATGCGGGAGCAAAGAGCAAAAGAGGACGTTGGAGAGCTCACCAAAGGTGCCACATTTCTGCACAGGAGTCTCTCCTCCTCCTCCCTCCTTTCACAGCTGGAGATAAAGAAGCAAACAAAAAGAGAGAGAGAGAGAGAGAAGAGTTCGGTTCTTACTTCGTTCGAGCTTATCGAACATTTTCCACCTCGATCGCCGTGTATTAGAACTCGAAACGCCTTTCGAGGGCTCCATTTCTTGACCCTCCAACTCGGACAAGATGTCGTACCCGCACACATCTCCTCCGACTTACTCGAACTCTTAAAATAAAAAAAAAATCAAAAAGAAAAGCCAAAAGAATAGGAAAATCTCATCATACAAATCCAGCGTGACTTATCCTTTCTAAAGTTGGGTGCTAATATGGAGACATGCGCAGTGAAATCCGGACCAAAAATGACCCATGGATTCGAGGCGAATCTAAAGCTGCTGTGGGTTTATTTACTCCCAGGTTTACGAGAGAAATAAAGAGCATTTACGGGGTCATAAAGGGAAAGAGAAGTCCACAGTGGCACGAGGCAGCGAGTAAGTGAGGACAGCTGGAAAAGCGAGTCCGTTGTCCTTGTCTGAACGCGGCGACGCGGCGACGGACGCAGCTGGCTGACCACGCGACGCCAACTCGGTTTCCTATGCATTTTGCCCCCTCCATTTTGCGCTTTTCACATTGCTAAGCATCTCCTTTTTGCTTATACACCCTCCTCGTTTCTTCTATTTGCTATTATTATTATTATTATTATTATTATTATTATTATTATTATTATTATTATTATTATATCCACACCCCTTCATCTAATTTTTTAGCTTTCTTCTTTTTTTGGTCACTAAACTGTGATTAAGAAGATTATTATCAAAAGCATAAAATAAAAGCATTTAAGAAACACAACCAATAACCTGCATTACCTGTTTACATAATTATTTCATAAATGACAAAATAAAAAAAGAAAAAAAATATATCCTGCCGACAGAGAGCGTTTGCGGTGCCCACCAAACGTCGAGTTAATCTCTCTCACCTGCAATGCAATATTTACAATCGAAACCTTTCGAGTCGATTGTCTATATTATTATTACGTATAATTATAAAAATAATATATTTTTATAACTTCCAAAGTATATGTTTTAAAATGGAATGAAGAGTGAACGAATCAAATTCAATTTGTTTTACTCCGTTCAGTTTGGTGTCAGATTTCGTCCTAATTTCTCCTATCTCAGTGGACGTCACGTGATTCCTTTGCCACCCTCACCTCGGAAGCCTCGGAATGGCACGTGACATCCGGCCACGGTCTGAGAAAGAAAAAATGACACGAAAATATGAACTGATGGGACACACACCAGATGATGGTTGACTTCGGGACCCACCAGCACATGTGGGGGCCACGTCGGGTCACGAAGCTTTTGGGTGGGATTCCGGTGCTGTTATCTGTACCTTCTATCCAGTTCAGATAAGGAAGACCCGAAGGCCGCGGCCCAAATTGGATTCCAAGCCCTAGCGATTCACCGGTTCGTTCGATCGGTCGTACCCCGCGCCATCCTTCCCTCGCGGCGACGCCGGTTATCCCGCGGCGTCGGAGGCGTCGGCCCTCCCTGAGCGGTCCTCCCGCCGCCTCTCCTCCGACGTGTCGATTTCCGAGGTTGTGACGTCGCTGGTGCATCCATCCCGTGGCAAGTCTTTCGATACAGGTTTCATTCGGGTAGATAGTTCGCAGGGGTTTCGTTCTTGGATGAAGGGGGTTTGTTATACGCACTCTTACAATTGTTTATCTCGATTACAACGATGCGAAGGTGGAAGAATTACTATATGTTAAGGGGAAAAAAAAAGGGTTTTGATGATGGTGTTTTGGATGCTAATGCAAAGGATTTTTTAGCTCGAGTGCCATAAATTGGATATGAATGGTCTCAAATCTCTATCCATGATGAAATGTTTCTAGTGAATGTATTTGCTCACTGTCAATACCACATTTCAGAAAAAGATATGCATTAGATCAGTACCAAAGATGATTGCATTTGCAGGCATAACAGCATCATCATCATTGATATTTGACATGTTTCTACTTTAAAATACCATTAGTAGAATAAAAACATGTTTTCATTTGTAAGATGAAAATCATTACTTGCTATGACTTAACTAAATGGACATCTGCAAAGATATTCAGTTTGCATATCCAGAGTCAAAAACATAGTGGCTTGTTGCAAGATTGGCTTGACCAATTTATAGTAAATGGCGAAAGTTCTTCCGTGGGCCTTGTATTTTGGCAGAGCCTTCTTCGCTGAATTCTATATTTACCGAGGTGTGTTGTAATGTTGCCTGTCTACATCACGGGGCTATTTAATTATTTTGATACTACTAACCTAGTTACTTTTTTCTGAGACTGGATCATGGTTACAAATTCAATCATAATTCATAAACTTGGATGTGTGTATTAGGCGGTGAAACTTCTTTTCGTGTAGTTTTCTGTTTCATCATCATCGGCAGTTATTTGTTATCTATGCCTACATCACTATTATCATGTCCTCGTAAATATGTGTCCAGGTTCCCAAGTGGTATGTCTAGATGGTTGCTATATCTTATAGGTCTCTTCTTTTGTTCCTTAGAGATGTGCAATAGTATTCTTTAGATTCCACTGTCTTTTACAAACACCATTTATGACTTTATTATGTACTGCTTTTGCCTTTCGGCATAGCTTGACCGTGCTTTTTGTTTTTTCTGTTATGTAAATGTAACTTGAGCTTAAAATAGTTGTATCATGACAAATTTCAGGAGTTATGCAATGTAATCTTTTAAAAGCCGAAACGAACCACTAACGGAGAAAGGGATACAAAATCAAAATATATGCAGAGGCATCATGTTAGATATTGCATGACTGGGATAATGTCTATGTTATTCCTTTTCTTTTTGTTTTTTACTTGAGTAGCTATCATGGACCATAATATCAGTGTGGTATCCATGAATTCTTCCATGAGGAGATGAGCAAACCATCTGTAAGCTGCAACCATAAACACCATGCATATTGTTTCATTATATTCTCCAACAAGAGATGGGTTTCTGGACACATCATTATTGGCACTTAAATTCGGTTGTTATCTAAACAGTTTCATGATGAAGGATGAATTGCTTCATGAAAGATGTGGTTGTGAATATTTTTTCTTTTTGCAGGCATTACTAATGAAGGTATCTAGGACTGCTCAGATCAGACTAGTCAGTTGCCACCCAGAGGTGTATGAGCCATGCGATGACTCATTTGCGCTGGTTGATGCACTATTAGCTGATCGAGAGCATCTGATAGAGCACCGGCCAAGGTTATGCATGGAACTGGGCTGTGGAAGTGGCTATGTAATCTCATCTTTAGCCATCATGCTTGGTGAACTAGGCTGCGGGGTCCATTATTTTGCAACAGACATTAATCCAGATGCAGCTCAAGTAACTCGTGAAACACTTGAAGCTCATGGGTTGCACGCTGAAGTCATCTCGACTGATATTGCATCTGGTCTTCGGAAACGCCTTGCGGGCATGATTGATGTGGTTGTTGTGAATCCTCCCTATGTGCCTACTCCCGAGGAAGAGGTTGGTTGCAAGGGGATCACAGCTTCATGGGCTGGAGGAGAGAATGGTCGTACGGTGATCGATAGAATCTTTCCTGTCGCTGATGAACTGCTGTCAGAAAAAGGTTGGCTATATATGGTCACTCTAACTGCGAATAACCCCACACAGGTTTGCCGAATGATGAAAGAAAAGGGCTATGCATCACGGATTATCGTGCAGAGGTCCACAGAAGAAGAGAGCCTTCATGTTATTAAATTTTGGCGGGATGGTGTCATCGCAAACAGTGCTGAAGGTTCAGATTCTTGGTTGTCACAGTTTCCATTCAAGTCTTTCTGGCGAAGTAGTGGAACCAGTGCTTGAGTTTGGTTCTGAAAACTGACAAACTCCAGATCCTTCGTGGTTGTTCAACAGCTGGTCCAATTCATATCCTCTTATGTCCTACAAGAGCTTTTCGGCAATAGTTTTGTTGGTCGATGGCTAACAATGTTTCCAAAACGATCTTGATAATAGTCTGTGGATAAAAGCTTCCTCATCCAATTTGGTGCCATGGAATTTGACACTTGATGTGCTAAAAAATCTCTTGTATATTTTTGTCTCAGCCAATTGGCTAATTTTTGAGGGCAAAGCTATAATTTCAGTCAACTCAGTTAATTTTAGGACTCGATCGAACCTTGAACCTTTCTATTCGAGATGATGCTAGAATTCTTTAACGGTATATTTGTTAATATTAATGTCGATTTTGATTGTTAACTCGATGAGTCGAAGCCATTATGCCATTCTTTTGAACAGAAGTATGTCCTTGAATCCCAAACTAAGAAAAAACTCATGCTCGACTAGTGCTGATGACATGCTCAAATCGATAGACATTCGATATGAAAGAAAAATATTTAGTGTGCGAGAAAGTAGTCCGTCTGTATTTGTGGTCCTGACCATTGGCAGCCAGGGAACAATCGACATATTAAATTTGATTCAAACAATGGTTCTGTTTTGGCAAAACTGGACTTTGACTAGGAACCACATGTCACGTCTTAATTAATACATGGCGTCAATTCCTTTCCTTTCCTTTTTTTTTTTTTGTTGTTTTGTGCCATTCACTTGTGTGATTATTCCATATCACTCTTATTTCTTTTGACAATTGTGCTTATATCTAATTTATATGCAGTAAATGGCATATCACATTGATATCCCTAGAGAACATTATTTTTAATTTGCATCAGCATCCCTATCAAGAACAAGTTCATAAATGATGGTTGGTGTTAGATCAACCATCAGGTACCAGTGGCAGAAGGGTCAAGGTATTAATTGCCCTTTTGCTGATCAGCAACAAACTACTAACAACAAACCACTAACGATGGAAAAACCACAGATTAAGCTTGTATTTTCAAACCTATTTTACACACAAAAATACCAAGTAAAACCTTTGCTTAGTATGGTTGCGAGTATTGTCATAATCATCCGACAAGCTAATCTGACAGATATAGAAGCATTTCTTTTGTTTCTATTCTATGGGCTTGCATATGGACTGACTGAGTAATACTAATTAAGTAGTGGTCAAAGATAGACTATTAGGAGACTCGAACACAGTTGAAACACTAACAGTTGGGACAGTACCTGATGTTAACTGCACATTTCGACCTGAGTCGATCGCCTTCTATAAAAGCTGATCCTTTGGTATGCAAAATTGTTGCACCGAAACATTTTAAAGGATGGCTCAGTTGGGCGAAAACATAACCGAGTCGCTGGATGCTGAACTAGCAGAGATAGGAAGGAGCATGAGGTCATCATTTCGAACTGCAACGGCAAGTTTGCGAAGAAGCTCCGCTGTTAGTTCCACGCGGTATGATGATGACGAGAATGAGTTGATTTGGGCTGCAGTCGAGAGGCTACCCACCTTCGAACGAGTGAGAACATCAGTTTTTGATCATTGGGATGGTGACAATGGCTCTGGAGAACAAAACAAAAGGAAGGTAATTGATGTCACCAAACTTGGAGCACTGGAGAGGCACTTGCTCATCGAAAATCTCATCAAGAATATTGAAAGTGATAACCTTCGCCTGTTACAGAAACAAAGAGAGAGAATAGACAGGTAAACTTCACTGCCAAGTTGTGCATGTGTATATCATTGCATGCATGACTGTCAATTTCAGAAAATCCAAGGTTAGTCATGAACAATTATTTCCAGGGTAAATGTGAAACTGCCAACGATAGAGGTGCGATTCAAAGATCTGTCTGTAGAGGCAGAATGCGAAGTGGTTCAAGGGAAGCCCCTGCCAACTTTGTGGAACACCACGAAAAGCATCTTATCAGTAAGAAGATCGACCAATTTTGTATGCTTATCATCCATCATGTAGGTTGTGGTGCATTTGTTTATAGTAGGGTACTATGATTTCAATCATTTATCAACATTCAAAATATTGAACAATGTTCGAACAAAGGAGCATTGAATCATATCATTAGAGAAGAAATGTTTCTAATGCTTATAAATGCAAATTTCTTTGTTCAATAGGATCTCATTAAGGTCCCAGGTGTAAAGACTCACAAAGCTAAGATTCACATCCTCAAAGACATCAGTGGGATCATCAAACCTTCCAGGAAAGTCTTAAGAGAAGTATTAACCAAGAGATTGCAAAGAAATTGCTTTAAATATTTGCTCTTTTCTCTGAATATTAAGAATTCAATGTTTTCGACAAGTTCAAAAACAATTGCCCTTTTCTCTAAATATTAAGAATTCAATTCTCAGGAAGTTATAGAGATGCTTTATCCATAAACAGTAATATTTTAAAAAAAAGCACATTATAATACAAAAGAAAACAATAGTTGAATCCCATCAACGGTATAATCTATAGAAAGATTACTTACCGAGGTGTGTATTGTTTACAGGATGACTCTGGTACTTGGACTTCCAGGATGTGGAAAAACCACCTTCTTGAAAGCTCTCTCTGGAAAATTAGACAAATCTCTCAAGGTATCTCTTTTTTGGCCTGATTGGAAAAAACAATAATTAGTTACAGTTACAATAAGCAGTTATTCTCATCTGCAAAGATCAAAGAAGATAATGAGAATAGAATGGCATTCAGTTTTCCTTCCATGAATTTAACTTCAACATATTTAAAAATACAGTATCATAAGAAGCAAATAAAGCTTTATTTTCCGTAGAACTTCATAGTTAATGTTAATCCATTCTAATCTTTGTTTTTTGTGGAAAAAACATTTATCAGTAGCAGACTTTGATACTGCTCACTATTAATTTCTTTATTTTCATTTTTAATTTGCTTTCGCCTGACACATGACTTTCATCCTGCTGCAAAAAATCATTGATCAGTTCATTATAAGTCAATAAGTTCGCACTCTTGCATTAAATATGATTTGCAGATACTCAGATAGCAATATAACACAATATAATCTGTAAAAATTATAATAATCTAATATAGTGTTTTCTTACAATTTGGTTCCTTTGAGCACGAAACAGATCTAAAATCACCATCACTCTCTGCATTTTGTGGTGGATGAAAAATACACATGTTTCTACTTGCAGCTATATTAGTAAGCTCGTAAAATTTGATTAGCCAACTGAATTATTTTGTTTCATTTAGTATCACAAGGATGTCCTTCCCCTCAAAAAAGAAAAAAGAATAAAAGGAAAAAGAACTTAAGGATAACCTACTAACATAAACAACACAACATCATAAAATATTTGCTTTTTCAATTTTTATCTTTTATTTCATTTAAGGTACAAATATGTAAATTGAAATTAGTTTTACCTAAACTTTCTCAGACAGAAATTAACATGGTGATGTTTATTCCACCAAAATGCTTTATTGCTTAGTTGAAAGAAAGCAAAAAAAATTAAATGAATTAACAAGTTAATGTCACAGGTGACAGGTGAAATTTCTTACAATGGCTTCGGATTGGAAGAATTTGTGCCTGAGAAGACATCAGCTTACATAAGCCAATATGACCTACATATTCCTGAGATGACAGTGCGAGAGACAATGGATTTTTCAGCATGCTTTCAAGGTGCTGGGAATAGAGCAGGTTAGATCTAAATGTCTCCTTCAACAACTTCAAATACAATACATCACAGTTCACAAAATGCTTACTGAGCATATATTCTAAAGAGATCATGAAGGAAGTGAGTCAAAGGGAGAAGCAGGCAGGAATCATCCCAGATCCTGAGATAGACACTTACATGAAGGTATATCATTAAGTAACATACAATTCCATATAGTTTAATTTAACCAATATGTTCTCAGATTTTGGAAACCTGGGAAAACATACTTTTCAATATGAAATAATAAAATCCAAGTAAATTATCATGTTGTCCAGAAATTTAAGCACATATTTTTGTGTACAGGCAATATCATTGGAAGGATTAGATCAAAGCCTCCAAACAGATTACATCTTGAAGGTAATGTTTCTCAGGACCAAGTCAAACTTCTACAACAGTGTATCATCATTCTAGCAGCAATCAATGACTTACTTCCAGAAATTAATGCAATATAATCCTAGCAGCATTTGTAACATACTTCATGAAATTGATTATTCAATTTTGACCTGCTTATCAGATAATGGGACTGGACCTTTGTGCAGACACAATGGTAGGGGATGCCATGAGAAGAGGCATCTCAGGAGGTGAAAAGAAAAGGCTGACTACAGGTACGTCAAAGCAAAAATAGAGAGAATAGTATATGCTGCCTCTTGCTAACTCATAAGGATAATGATTCATAAATCAGCGGCATATTCCAATAACATGGCACAAACTTAATCTACAAAGCTTTTCTTACAAGTTCAATTTGTTCTATAGGAGAGATGATTGTTGGACCAACAACAACACTTTTCATGGATGAAATATCATCTGGCTTAGACAGCTCTACGACCTTTCAAATAGCTACATGCCTTCAACAATTTGCACACATCACGGAATCTACTGTCGTGGTTTCACTTCTTCAGCCAGCACCTGAGACCTATGAACTATTTGATGATATAATCTTAATGGCAGAGGGAAAGATTGTATACCAAGGACCTTGCAATCATATTCTTAACTTCTTTGAAGAATGTGGATTCAAATGCCCAGAGAGAAAAGGAGTAGCTGATTTTCTCCAGGAGGTAATTGCAAACTCAAATTCACTAATAATAAATATTATTTCATTCCACATCCTCTAAATGGTACACACTAACATGATTTGCTATTATTCAGGTGCTGTCAAGGAAAGATCAAGGACAGTATTGGTTTAATTCAAATAAGATTCATAGTTATGTTTCTGTAGATCAATTCTCTAAATCTTTCAAGGTCTATCAAATTGGACAGAGTCTGAGCAAGGAATTATCAAAGCCATATGATATGTCTCAATCCCATAAAAATGCTCTATCTTTTAATAAGTTTTCATTGTCAAACTGGGAACTACTTAAAGCTTGCGTAGTGAGGGAATTGCTCCTCATGAAAAGGAATTCATTTGTGTATATACTCAAAATAACCCAGGTAGCTACTACTACTTGGTATGTTTTCCAATATTGTTCATGATCAGCAGCTAAGGTAGTTGAATCACCTCTACTGCAGATTGGAATTGCTGCTATCATCACAGCGACTGTATTTATACGAACACATATGGAAGTTGACATGATCCATTCCAATTACTATCTGGGTTCCCTCTTTTTTGCACTTATCTCACTAATGGTAAATGGATTTCCTGAAATGGCTATGACAGTTTCCAGACTTCCAGTCTTCTATAGGCAACGAGACTGCTACTTTTATCCAGCATGGGCATATGCAATTCCAGCTACTATCCTAAAGATACCCATCTCTCTTGTAGAGTCATTAGTTTGGACATCAATTACTTACTATGCCATCGGATATAGTCCTGAATCAGTAAGGTAAGAACAACTAAGTTTTCAGAATTAAATGTATTTTTTTCTTCTTTGAGAAAAAAGAAAACTTAACCAATGTTTCTATTTACGCTCTTAGGTTCTTCCGCCAATTCCTCCTACTCTTTTGCGTCCACCAAATGTCACTATCACTGTTTCGCTTCGTCGCCTCCTATTTTCAAACAGCAGTGGCTGCTACGATCAGTGGTACAATGTGTTTGATAGTAATCCTGTTGTTTGGTGGCTTCGTTATTCCAAAACGTAAGGCGGCTTCAGCTTTCAGATCATCAAGCCAGCATAGCATAACAAGAACAAAACTAACAAACCTGATTTGTGTTGCAGCCTATTTACCAGGTTGGTTAAGTTGGGCATTCTGGATTTCTCCATTGTCTTATACACAGATAGGCTTAGCTGTTAATGAATTCCATGCGCCAAGATGGCAAAAGGTGAAATATGATACTTCCCACCAACATAAGACCACATTACGTCTTAATGAGTTATAAATGACACTTTAAACCATTTTCTGTCACTGCTATAAGCCACAGGTCTCATCAGCAAATATGACAATAGGGCAGCAAGTTTTGACCAGCCGTGGACTAAACTACCAGAGCTACTTCTACTGGGTATCGATAGCAACACTAATTCTATCGATTTTTCTACTCAATGTTGCATTCACCTTGTCATTAACTTTCAGAAGACGTGAGTTCTAGTCCAACTATCCTATCCATAAATGATTATTGATGTATGTGCTCTCTGTCATGGTAACCTAGTAGCAATAACAAGTTTTATATTACAGCTGTTGGGGTTTCTCGTGTCATTATCTCTCTTAAAAAGCTTTCTCAAATACAAGGCACGGAAAATGGAGAGGATACAAGTCATCCAAATAGTGAATCTCCCGCTGGATCACCTGTGAGGTCTACATTGCCAAAAAGAACTGGTGAGACTGTTCTACTGCTGTTAAGTTCAACAAAATAGTACGCATAGAATACGGTATAACATAAAAATTTCATGGTCAATGTGGCAGGGAAGATGGCTAATCTGTCAGAAAAAATGGTTTTACCTTTCGTTCCCCTAGCAATGACATTTCAGAATGTGAATTACTATGTTGACACTCCTCTGGTAATCATGCAAAAAAATTAATCATATCAGATAGGCCGATGGTTATGAAAGGAAATAATAATTAGTTTGCCTTGTGTCCTAGGAAATGAGAGAACAAGTCCATGCAGAAAAAAGGCTACAACTGCTTCACAATATCACAGGAGCTTTCCAGCCTGGAATTCTTTCAGCGCTGATGGGAGTAAGTGGAGCAGGGAAGACTACCCTCTTGGATGTTCTTGCTGGAAGAAAAACTGGCGGAACTATTGAAGGAGACATAAGAATTGGAGGGTATCCTAAGAGACAAGAAACTTTTGCTAGGATATCAGGTTACTGTGAACAGTTCGACATACATTCTCCACAAATCACTGTTGAAGAATCTGTCATGTATTCAGCTTGGTTGCGTCTGCCACCTCAAATTGATGGAAAAACAAGATCTGTAAGCTATATTCTACACATTATTTTGTTCCTTGTTGACATCATTAAGGCTTTAGAACTGTCAGAGCATCAATTTTATATAAAATGGTTTTTAACAGTGGGATATCTAATTCCTGTTAGATCCTTTTTAATGCATATGTATTGATCTTCAGAAATTTGTTCATGAAGTCCTCGAAACAATTGAGCTTGACAGCATCAAGGATTCGTTAGTTGGGATACAAGGGGTCAGTGGTCTGTCTACTGAGCAACGGAAACGACTAACAATTGCAGTAGAACTTGTTTCAAATCCATCTATTATATTTATGGATGAGCCAACCTCGGGTCTAGATGCTAGAGCAGCTGCTATTGTCATGCGTGCAGTGAAAAATGTTGCTGAAACAGGAAGGACAGTAGTTTGCACTATCCACCAACCAAGTATTGATATCTTTGAAGCATTTGATGAGGTAACTAGATTATTATCACCTTCATTTTGGAAGATGTGTAAACATCTGAAGTATATATATATATATATATATATATATATATATATATATATATATATATATCATAACTAGCACTTGCAAAAAGTATACCTAGTTTTTTATTAGATATAAGGCCACCTTTGACCGGTGTAATGCAATGCTATATACAAGAAAGAAAATAATCAAAATACTACAAAAGTTTGCAAAACAAACTTAAATTTATGGGCAAGATGACATAACATACAACAACAAATTGTGATGTCACAACTATTTGGCCTCAGCAACATAAATCTTTTCCAATCAAGACACAACATAATAAATCTAAATACTTGTTCAAATGTTATTCTTGACAATTGGACTGAAGTCACAAAATCTAGTTAATACGAAATCTACTCATAAAATTAAATACAAATATAACTTAATTTACTGTTCACTTTTGCAAAATTTTCTATTGCATTTTATGAAATATCTTTGTTTCATGTTTCCACAGCTGATCTTAATGAGAAGAGGGGGAGAACTGATTTACACTGGACCAACAGGAAAGCACTCAAGTAAAGTTATTGAATATTTTGAGGCAAGTCTTTACCAAACTCAAACATTATTATTTGACCCTCTTCTGTTTTTGCATAAGACCAATAGCCAGTGGTTCTCTTTTCAAGAACAGAGAATTCATTAAACAGGATCATGTACAATAGCACCGAATCACCAACGATAAGAGAACTGAATGCTTGCGGTTATGGAAAGGGCATTCTTGATACAGTAAGTGTACAAATCAAATACTGTGAAAATCACCTACTCTTTCTTTATATGCCAGGGCATTTCTGGAGTACCAAAGATTAGAGATAACTACAATCCAGCGACATGGATGTTGGAAGTCACCTCTATGTCAATGGAAAAGAAACTAGGAGTAGATTTTGCAAAGATCTACACAGAATCGTCTCTTGACAAGTATGCATCAAAGTCTATCTAAAACTATGCAGCAAACATGAGCTGATGTAACTATAATAACACATGCTGCAATTGATGTTATAGCAGGAAAATATATTGTTATTAATGATCCTCTGCATGGCATTAATAACCAACAGCATGAAACCATTATTCATATGCATAACATTGTTTACCAGAATCTTCTATGGTCGTTTCTCAATGCAGGGACAGCAAAGAGCTGGTTAAGCGCTTAAGCACACCACCACTGGATTCAAATGACCTGAGCTTTTCAACACGCTATCCACAAAAATTTTGGGTACAGTTCAAAGCTTGCATTTGGAAACAATCCTTGTCTTACTGGAGAAGTCCTTCATATAACATGGTGCGGATATTTTTCATCCTTGTTGCATCCATAATCTTCGGAATAGTATTCTGGCAGCGTGGGAAGACACTGTAAGTCTCTGCTTTTCATATACTAAACACTTTAAAGCAGAAATTGGATAAGTGGAGGTATATAATATGACGAGGAATAAGCATCATTGCAAATCAGTAGTGAGCTTTTCTGGCATAATGCCCATATTCAGATGCATAGTATACGAATAGATATCAAGATAAAGTTGAAGGATTCTTTTTTTATAAAGGAGAAGCAGAAAAAGTGACCTCAAACAACACTTTCTTGAAGTATATTAGATTAACTGTAGTGCTCGAAGAACTATATTGTCAAGCTCTTCACAAATTAAAAAACAAAAAACGCCAATGACAAAATGGAATATCCTTCTATTCATAAATTTACAAATGATTTATTATATTTGGTCAATAGTCTAGTTTCTTCTTCTTTTCTCTCTTCCCTTATTCTCCCCATCGTTTTATCATCCAAAATCTATTGAAATTTTGTCCTACCACCTGTAATTTTCAGGGTTTTTTTTTCCTTCACTCTTATTTATATCAAAATTTAATAGATTTCCTATTAAATGGGGGAAGCAGTTACAAGATATAGAGCCGAAATACTAGCAATCTAACAAAAGCTACCGACAATCTCATCACACATTCTTAGTCACACATTAGTGGGGGGTCATTCTGCAACACCATTCTTCTGATTAGTTGACAATTTGCAGGACCAGTTAAGCTAATAAAGTATAGATGATAGTCATCCTAGAAAAAGGAGAAAAAAAAAAGGTTGCGACCTAATATTGAGCCTCATAATAACAAGCAATCAAAGAGCCAAATAGATCTTAAAATTTGATATTCCATAATGAAAGGAAGGGGAGAAAATCTGTGCAAGTGCATTAAAAACCAAATTATTACCCAGCATACTTCATAAATTTACATCTAAAATTGTAATTCCCTTGCCATCAATATAATCATACTGATACGAAATAGAAAGAAATGGGAACTTTGATTATGAATCCTACAGTAACTTCGATACTTGTTTTAGGCATGTTGTCTTGCATTATACTTGCAAGTTGCAAATATCTGATATCTTCAGTTTAAAGTTTGATTTCAGGATTTATGCTTCGCTTATCTTCTAAACATGTTCTTAAAGTAACCAATGGTTCAGGATTCTAATATAATTTCTTTTCCCTCCCTTGAAGAAACAATCAACAAGATCTATTCAATACATTGGCGATCATGTATCTCGCCACAATCTTCACCGGAATAAATAACTGCTCGCCAGTTTTACCATTTGTTTCTATTGAACGGACTGTCCTATATCGGGAAAACTTTGCAGGAATGTACTCTCCATGGGCTTACTCTCTTGCACAGGTTTAGTAGCTATGTTAATGGTGTATTTACAATAAGACTAAGGAAGATCATTTACAGAATGTTGACCAAGATACACTTTTCTGTTTCAGGTAGCCATTGAAATCCCCTATGTACTCATAGAAGTAGTACTGTTTATGATCATTGCGTATCCAGCCATCGGTTACTACTGGACAGCCTCCAAGTTATTCTGGTTCTTTTACACCATGTTATGCACATTGCTCTACTATGTTTACCTCGGAATGCTGCTGGTTTCATTGACTCCAAATGTTCAAGTGGCTTCAATAATGGCTTCTGTTTGTTACACCTTGTTTAATCTCTTTTCAGGCTTCATTGTGCCAGGTCCTGTAAGTACCATTCACTCTCATCCTTCAAATTCATCTCTAAACATTTGGATATTTCAAATTGCTACATATGCAGACAACAAATATACCACAGCATAGCATCCTATGAACTGATAAACCAAAAGTTAATTCACATGAATTTTTGGTATCGGCAAACATCTTAATATTTAAACGCATATACCTGGAAGCTTGGTAAAATAGGTTAAAGTGTCCTAGAACAAACATACCTGTAGCTTATTACTATATGAAATAAACTAATATTTGCTTCATTGCAGCAAATTCCAAAGTGGTGGATTTGGTTATATTACCTGAATCCAATGTCCTGGACATTAAATGGCCTATTTAGCTCACAATATGGAGATGTACAGAAGGAGATGATGGTGTTTGGTGAAACCAAGTCAATAGCTTCCTTCCTAAAAGACTATTTTGGCTTTCACCATAATCTTTTTGGAGTTGTTGCTGGAGTTCTTCTTGCCTTTCCTTTCATATACGCTACCCTTTTTGCCTATTTTATTGGCAAGCTAAATTTTCAGACCAGGTAAAAGTTCTAAGCCTATATGTAAAGAGGTTCCTGAACTTCAACAGTAGTTTAGGACATGTATTTACTGAGAACTTTGGGTCCTTTGGTAATTTCAGCGATGTATCAGTCCCACAAAGAATTTCAAACTGTCAACTCTAATGAAAAAACCAGGGAAAATCATTTATAATCTAATATGCTGTTCCGTAAATTGGCATAAAAATAACAACTGTAATGTTCCAATCAGTGCAGTTAGCTACATGGAAATTTTTCTGGCATTTAGCTTTATAAAGAGCTATATCACTGGTCGAAACAACAACAATCGAATCATTTTTGTTGCTTCTAATAAGTTGTTTTAGCCTTTTAGGTCTTCTGGTACCTTTCTGCACGGTGCACACTACTAATAACAATTGATTCACCTTATACAATCCTTATATGTGGGTCTCCTGGATATATTACATTTCAGACAGTTCTTCCTTATTTTATAACTGATCAGGAAAGCCCAATGCATAAGGCTTCTCACACAAGTTATGGTTAATGTACGAGTGCCAGTATTTGATTCTATCTTTCATAGTAACTCCACCAATTCAACTTAGCATTCTTCTCTTCACAACACTAAATTATTGAACATGTTTTCTAACTACCCAACACTTTAGGACCATAAATCATAGTCTTCCTTGTAATATAATAATCATGTAAACTTTTTACCTTTGACCTAAGAGATACCACAATCATGAAAACTCTTGACATTTTCATCATCCTGCTTCAATTCTGTGAGCAAATAACTTCATCAATCTTCCCTTTTTCTAGAAGATTTAAGAATCCCAATATTCTATTTCTAGGAATCTTTGGTCCAATAATTTCAACTAAATCCTCTAATCTTCACTTATTATTGCCAAGTTGAAGTCAACGATCAGTCTTAGTCCCACTTAGTCTAGTTCTATTGGTTTCTAATGATTGTCAGTATTATTTATAGTCTTGTAAGTTCATTTATCATAAGAATGGTATCAAATTCGAACAGTAGATGCGTATCGACTGGTATTATGATATCCGGCCATATGATCTGATACTGGTTAGTCGCTTTTGAATTTTTTTCACTGGTGATACCAGTGTACAGGTACCATACCTGTCTGGTAGATTATTGAAACTGATGTTGGACCAAGATTTAAATCCTTGATATAAGTTTGAAAAGATAATGATTTAAGGTCGATGTTTGATGTAAACCAATGGTGATGAAATATAGATTAGTATCTTCACAATGCAAACAAAATCCATCAATAATTATGACCCCACAACATTAATCAGATAATTTAATAATTTCTGTATAATTGACTCCACGAAAATTGTGTTTCAGTGCCTAGTAAATGCATAGGAAAACTTATGTTTAGCACAACTTGAACTCGCTGATGTTAACGTACAGATGAGGACACATGCAACTCATTCTTCTATCCCGTTGTATCTATTGCATTGGAGATTGTATTATCTAGTATATCAAAGAATAACTTGACTAGAGAGCTCGGTTTTTATGTCAAGATTACTTGTAACACTAACATTGAACTAGTTGATAATTTTGTAATGCAATTGGCCATGAAAACATAACAATATAAGATAGAACATGAAAAAGTTGTAGGATAGTCATAAGCTGACATTTCTCTTGGTGTTAGGCACATTTCATATTTCAAAAGGAACCATTGATGGGAACACTAAGAATAATTTTAACTGTGCATTAAATCATCTAAGTGGAATTGACAATATCTGCATTCATGTGGTTCCATAGCTTCATCCTGTTACCAATTTCCAAGATTCAAGAAAAACGCCAGGATTACGTACTCAAGAATCCAGATCTCAGGCAATGCGCCCTGCTAAAACAGACGAAGGGCAGCAAGCTGCGAATTATGCTGCAGTTCAAGAAACCGATCGACGAATAATAGGACGAGAAAGTGGGATTGGGAAGATATAGTACTCACTGGATCCGGAATTGGCCGAGCCTGGAGTCGGGAACGAATTGGGATTAGGGTTCCCATTCGTCTCTCTACAGCGGGGTTATGCATGGTCCAAAGGATCATCATGTAAACAAGATAACGGACCGTTATCGTCGACTGGAACGGTTACAGTTGCCCGTCACTAAACATCCATCAGTAAAATATCGTTTATCCGACCGTTGTCGGACAAAAGGCAGCAGCCGGCGGTTGTATGAGAACCGCTTTTAACGGTGTTATACTCGTGAGATTCTCTCGTGTTTATTTATGCGCACATAAGAAAATAAGAGTCGGAATATATTAAATAGATTTTGATTATCCGACGTGTCGAGTACAAAGCAGCAATCGACCGTTAGATGATAAAGGCGGTTAACTTTGAGAAGTTCTCTCGTACCTATCTATATACATATGTGATAAGGGATGATTTGGATGATTTGGATCGAGTGCATATGTGATAAGGGATGATTTGGATGATTTGGATCGAGTGCTAAAGGGGTTAGGATTTCCATTCGGAGCCCGTGAACTCCAAAAGGCACCTCTAAGGGTAAAGGAGACTCAACAGACTTATGAGTCATTGGTTCTCGTACTCCTCAATCAATGTGGGACTGAATGACCTTATCAATACGTACACACGAAAATAAGAGTTGATACATATTAGAATATATTCTAGCGTCCGAGCATATTATAAATTTTGATATATATAAGGATTCGATGGGGATGTAACTGACAAAATGCTAATGAATATGTACTAAAAAAATATTATAATTATTTATATAAATAATCTTGTAAGATTCATGTTCATGAGCTCTGTATAATTTTACATTAATTATAATTCTTTTATTTCTACCTCAGCTTATAACTTAGCAATGTTTTTATGGTTTTGATGGAGAAAGAAAAAAAGTTTTAGAAAGCATACGGTGTTCAATCATGTTTAGTTGTTAGAGGATAAAATGAGAGGAAAAATATTACATGAAATAGATATATTGCACTTAGAAAAGATGAGACGATGAGTACAGGGAGAGTTAATAATAAGAAGGTATAAAATTCATTATAAAGGTTTAAATATATTTTAAATTATAATCAAGAATATTATTTTATAATAAGAGAAAAGGGGGATTCTCTAGAAATCTTAAATAAATAAATATTCAAATAGACAAGAGATGTATGTAACTGACATTAAATAATTGAGATATTATGATGTATCATTATATATTCTTGTCAAATACCCCTCTAAAATTACGAGAATGTTAAGAATATTAAAAACATTTCGAAAATTTGTTTTTATATATGAAATTATGTGATCTCACGAAATTATTTTAGCTACCAGAAATTTTGGATTCTTGTAATGTCACACTTGTGGTACATCAAGAATGACAACGAAGGAGCAGTCTGGCATGGCTGCAAACAGACAGTGCAAGCATCAAGGGGACTTTAGATCCATGAACATCCAGTACACGTACCTCAAAGATCCATGAACACCCAGTACAGAATCAGCAGCAGCAGTAGCAGTAGCAGATTGAAAGATGGCAATATCCAATCATTTAAGCAGCTGTCTTCTCCCATTTGAGAGGCTTCACCGCCTCCCAGGTGAAGTCTGGGTCATCCCTGCCGAAGTGACCATAGGCTGCTGCTGTCTTGAGGAACCTGCCGTTGCCACCTCTCTTCAGGTCAAGGTAACTGGTGATCATCCCCGGCCTGAAGTCAAAGTTCTCCTTGACAATCTCCAGGATCTCCTTGTCACGGATCTTGCCGGTGCCGTAGGTGTCAACAAAGACCGAGAGGGGCTCGGGAACACCAATGGCGTAAGAGACTTGGACGATGCAGCGGCGGGCGAGTCCACTGGCCACGATGCTCTTCGCTGCATGCCTGGCGATGTAGGCGCCGCTACGGTCAACCTTGGTCGGGTCCTTGCCGGAGAAGGCGCCACCGCCATGGGCCCCCCAGGCGCCGTAGGTGTGGATGATGATCTTGCGGCCGGTAAGCCCAGCATCGCCATGGGGTCCGCCGATGACGAAACGGCCAGATGGGTTGAGGTGGAAGATGGTCTTCACGTCCAGGTACTGCTCGGGGATGACCGGCTCGATGACATGCTCCTTGAGGTCTGCGGCAATCTAATCGTTGGTGACAGTCTCATCGTGTTGGGTGGAAACGAGATCAGTGTGCACGCGGATAGGAACCATGGCGCCATGGTCGTTGCGGTACTCGACCGTGACCTTCGTCTTGCCATCGGGCTGCAACAAGGAGAAAGTTCCATTCTTCCGGACCTCGGTGAGGCTTTTCAATCATTTCACAGGTACTGACGAGCTACTAGTATCAAGATTAAGCAGAGTGCATCAACCAAGATTTACAGCATATAAACTTCAAATCGTTAAGGCATTTTGTCCCTACATCAATCTTACTCTGACAATTCATAGTAAAAAAGAAGTGAATAATAAAGAAAGCACCTCCATATTGCCAAAATCATATGAAGAAGAAGGAAAACAGAAAAACACAATGCAACACCACTGCTCGCATACGTGAGTATTGCCAAAATCATATCAAGAACGAAAAAAGAGAAACACAATGCAACACCACTGCTTTGCATATGTGAGTAGTGCCAAAATCATATCAAGAAGAATGAAAACAGAAAAACACAATGCAACACCTTAATCGTAAGTCTATTTCTGTACACAGGTTCCACATAGGGCACACGGATTGGACTTACAGTAGTTAAACAACAAATGTGTCAGGTAAGACTAACAGCAGCAGCAAGCATAACCATGGCAGGAAGAAATTTTACCTCAACGAAAATTTGAAGCTGTATCTAACGAGTGGGACTAAAAGCAAGTCAAAACCAACAAGTTTCAGAAGACAGTAAATCATACTAAGTCATTGTCCATGGATTTAAGCCGGTCACCAGACTCCAACATGCTGACAACTAAATAAGACTGATTCGAACTTTGACCTTCACCCGACTCCACAAACTATCCACTACCCACAAGCATACGTGCAGAAAATTTAGAGCCTGTTGTGACGGCTGTGCACAAACGGATCCATGCATGCACCTGTCACATGTTTCATTCTTCGCTGTTGCAAGAATCATTAACATGAGCAGTGGCACCACTATCCCGCCTAACGAAGTGACCAGGGTTTCTTGTTTGTGTCTGAACCCGTTCCTTGTACCTCTGTCTAGAAGCATGATGACTCTGAGCTTCTTGGTCAATGTGAGAGTCCAACTGTCTTATATCACTTGGCTTATTATAAGAACCCACAGGCTGGTATCCCAAGTGTGAGTTGTTCTTTCGCTTGTCGCCATTTTTCTGCACATTTGATCTTCCAGAAGTTAGCATTGAATCCCTAATTCTATATGTTGCTTCCTGACCTCTGTTAAAACGCCCACCGCGATGTCCATGTCGCTGAGCATTCATATTTTCTGGAGGTAAAGCAGTATCAATTGGCACATCTGGTTTTGGGATGTGAATCTGCTCCTTTGATGGATCAGAACTACTAGCACCTGTCTCAGTTCTGATAGAATCTTTATGACCAGCATCTGTGACTACATGATCTTTTTCAGTCAGGGCACTATCATTCTCATTATATGAAGAATTACTCTCAAAGCCTGGAGAAGTGAACTTCTCGGACCTGCCATCATGAGAAGGGTTTCTTTGACTTCCACTGCCCGTAGTTCCCTGCTGTTGATTGTGAGAATAAGTCTGAGACTTTGGTTTCCAGTGACTCTGAGTTCTAATATGCTCAGTGATAGCATTCTTATTATCCTTTGTAGAATTTCTTGTATCAGTCTCATTTATATCCAAGATGGGAGAACCAACGCCAGATTTATCATCCATTCCATGCTGCAAATATTGATGATCAGGAGTCGTGACATAATTCCTTCCTCTAGGTCTGTGAACTTGCTGATTTCTTTGCCTGCTTGTTACTCCCTGATCCTTAATCACAGCAGGAAGGACACCTGAATCTTTCACCAGAGAATCATTTCTGCTCTCCCAGCCATCAGATTTTACTTGTTCTGGTAATAATTGATGCTGACCAGAAGGCCTATTAAAAAGCTTACTAGTGTCGGAAGAACTCAAGCTTTCATTTGAATTCTGCAAAGGTAATGTAGATTCAGATGAACTCCTCTGCCGCCAAGTGGCATGTGCCCTACCGCGTTTGCTAGGCTTATTATCCTCCCCGTTTGTATTAGAAAAGTCAGTGCTCCGAGGCTCTGACCCATCAAATTTACCTATTCTAACACCTTTAGAATCAGTGTAAGACTCATTGGGCATGTCACCCGTTGCCGACTGATTAACATAGGATGAAGATTTTCGTGTGTTCTCATGCTGTAAAATTTCTTTGGCTACAGGCTTAGGCACATATCTCTCTATTTCAGCCCTCCTTGTTCTCATACCATTGTGTAAATCATGTTCATTCCTTTGTGAAGACTCATAGTTACTTCCCATCATACTACTCTGACTGCTTTCCTCAGGTTGCTCATTCTTATTTGCAGGTTTTATAGGTGCCCAGACAACAGTCTCACTTCCATGGACCTTGTCCATGTTCCTAACAATTTGCTGGCTTCTGGCTGGCCTTCTAGGTGGTTGGGGTTTCCATTGGTTGTTCAGCCTACCATGAACTTCCTCAATAATATTTGAACACCCTTGGTTGGAATGTACTACACCATCCCTGGAGTCTTGACTTCCACTATTTTCAGGAGAAACTTGGGCAAGCACTGATGAAGTCACTGTAATAGATGCCGGTGGATGAGACTTGGAACTTTCACTCAGACGTTCTTCAACATTTTCATGGGAATGTGCTGAAAAGGACAAACTAGAAGTCATTAAAGGCTCATCCTTGTTCTTATTCCTCGAATTCCTACTGTTTTTCTTCTTGTGCTGAAGAGAAGGATCCCCATTATGTTGCAACATAGCACTATCTGGTGCAGGTGTATTGACCTCATCAATGATTTCTGGACTCTCTTTGTTCTCAGCAGTGACTGGCTTCTCATCTGGGCTTCTTTCCTGCACAACCTCATCTAGACATTTTGACCCCACATTCTCCATCATTGGCTTCTCTCCTAAACTTTTCTCCAGTGGAACTTTCTGTCTTCTTCTATGTCCCATCTGTTTATGCTTGGAACCAACACTCACATGAGACTGTGAACCAATATTATGGGTTGTCATTTCTGTAGTATTTGTCTCATGCCCCAGTGATGACGGATGTGAAACCGTATTTAAAGGCAAAGCAATTGATGTTCCATGTTCTTTGTCATCACAATCACCTGCCTGGAGAAATATATCAGCATTCTCCACTAGGACACCACCTGGAGGGTTACCCGTTAGAGCATCAGTTTGAGCAATATCTGTTCTAGATTCCTCTTGGTGCTGTACACTCTTTCTTGTGGAAAAAGCATCATTCAATTTTTGATTCATACTTTGTGCTGCTGAGCGTCTGTTCAGTTCCTCCAACTTTGCAAGAGCTTTTGCCTTTTGTTCCCTTGTTCTCTCCTCCTCCTCCTCCTTCAGTTGCTTTGCACGCTGAGCAGCAATCTCTTTTAATTTGGCACGCTATAAGAAAAGTCAAAAAAGTGATGTTATAACTACTAACTGACACAATTAAGACCTTAAAAAAACAAGACAAAGCACAATCCTTAGAAATTTTCACCAAATTTATGACCAAAATCCTGTCATTATTCATAGATTATATAATTCTCTCTAGCATTTGAAACACCTAATATTTGTGCTTCAACCTAGCAACCTCATTAATTCCATAGGGATACAATATATTTCTTTTGCACAAATCATATAGAAACAGTAGGAACAAGCTGAACATAAGCATATTAGGTCCATGTCATATATGGCACCAAAAAAATAACCTTGCTGAAACAAAATGTATTTAGCTCTCTCAAAAACATGTTCAAAATATGCATGATGCTTTTCAACCAAGTGTTGCAACTTCTATTGTTGTCTCTTTCTACCAGATTTTATTTTCTTTATCACGTAAGATTTGTTAAGAACAATGTTCAACTTTCACGATTCTATTGACAATGTCAAACAACACAGGCCTATTCACCGTTTATCCAGATATTCTTTCAAATCAAACATGACACACAGGCTTGTTTTGTGTGTTAACAAACCCCTTGGAAGGACCAGTTAAGTCTGTTTTAATAAAATGATGAGCTTGCACCATACACATGTACAAATTTGCAATAAAATTGAGCATGTTCATGTACTCCGAGCACAGAAAAAACACCAACATTTCTGGATTAGACAAGCCAACTTTTGTAGCAGACACATCTCAAAATATGTCAGTTGTGGGCATCTGTATATAATCCAAAAACATCAAGCAGCAGTAATAATCACAAATTGTTGGAAGGTGTGCAATGCTCAAATCAAGAGATGTAAATTTCCTTGAAAATCTAATTTAATCTATTCAACATGGAAACCTGAGCTATCATGTGATGAGATGGAGAACTATCACCTTGTTTTGTGTACCAAACAATTTCTCTATATGCCAAGGTAAATAAAAGCTACATACCTGGGCTCTGTGATCAAGTAGATCTGAAGAGGATGTCAAAACAGTCTCCTTAGAAGAGTGATTATCAAGAATCCCGGAGACTGGGCCATCTGCAACTTTTTTCTCAACGGGAATGACAGAGGAATCTCTTCCAGACGATTCTCTTGTCAATCCACCATCGACCTGATTATCTAATAATGGCTTAGCTTGATAATTATTCCTTCGTGTGGAAATGATCCTTTTTGGAACATGTGAATAAACTGCTTCACCAGGTATCAAAGAATCAGGCTTCATTAGGGCAAAATCTTGATATTCTGATGTCCCAGGGACAACTGCTGAATCAATAAATTCATTAGAATTATTAATTACATTTATAGAACCACCATCAGAAGAAACAGGCATCACCATAGTACTTGATATAGGGCCATTTATGGAACTCCCCTCAAAAGAAACAGACATAGGTGTAACACTAGATGTAGAAGCATTTTCAGTAGGTGCAGCATCAGAGAAAGTAGCTTGTGCAGGACGTTCAGTTTTTGCATTGGCAAACTTCTGTTGTTTCGTTTGCTCTTTTCTAAGTGGCAATTGTCCAACATCAAGGTTATCAGCATTCCTCACTTTGTTATTTAAGCCTTCTATCTTTTCAATCAGTGCAGAATTCTTTCTCATAATGGGATAATGTTTCTGATCCTGAACCACTGGAATTGTAATACCTGGTTCTCTCCTCAGCAGGCCATCGGATGTTCTGCACTTATTTTTTCCCAAGTTAGTGGCACCAACTTTTGAAAGCTGATCTTCATGATTACCAACTAGCTCGGTTGGAGCCTGGCAATCAGTCAAAGTAACAGATTTTGTTGTTTCATTCTTTCCGCCAGCTATGGACAGCTCACCCTCCTTAGAATTGGAATCTCCTGGTTTGAATTCTAAATCAAAATGCCTTGGAGAAGATGAACCATATTGCCCCTTCCCTTGTGGGTGATTATCTTTCAAGTCATCATGTGGCTTTAGCAAAACTTTGTAGAGCCCTTGATGAGGAACACAAGCTCTATCAGATAATATTGGTTCCTTGGTCAGTTGTGAATCATCTCGACCAGGGATATTCAGAAACTCTACTGAGGTCAAATTGTTATTATGATTAGGATGTTCATCATACAAATTTGGCCGAGTAGACACTTCTGTTGAAGGGATTTGTTGTTCACCTGAACTGCAAAAGCTTGCTTGATGATAGTTATGATATCCATCATAGGGACCCAAAGCTTGGTAAGGCCCAGGTCTAGCTGGAATAAGAGAATGACTAGGGAACATGTACGAATTTGGAACAACTTGAGGACGATATGTCTCTCCATTTGTAGGATGGTAAGTGCCCGATCCAGTTCCTGGCCTTGGAATAGCCTCAGAATTAGGTTGGAATGGACGTTGACAGTATGTAAAAGGATCAACAGGAAAACAGCCTGGGGGACCTGCTGGTCGGTATGGGCCACCTACTGCCCCTCCTCTATACCAAACCCCATCAGGATGCTGGCCTGAAGGACGATGCCAAGAATTGAACTGATGAGATGTCACTTTTGAGCTTTGATATGGCTGTGTCTGCTGTGGGTTATTCAGCCATTTTTGATTTAGTAAAGCACCACCACCACCTTCAACATATGAATTTCTCTCTGTTCTGAAAGTACTAGCATTTTCATTATCCACAAAACTATCTCCTGGAATTCATAAAACAGATTTCACATTGTAATGAGACAAGAGTAAACAAATCAGAAACTGAAAGCATAAGTTAGTGAATGAATGGAGCACAGTGCTTTCCAGAGGATTATAAAGTCACAGCAACCTACCACTCGCAGGAAGTTCTAGCTTTTCATTGGGTCTCGATGCACCAGAAGCAGCAGCAGAGGGTGATTGGGAATTGTGACCTGGTAGTGAGAGACACTGATCAAAAAACCATCTCGGCATTGTGAAGTAAAAAGATATCCATTTACTTACAATTCTCCCATTCAATTCTCTTTAGCTTCAACAAACTTAAGCTAAGTGTGGACCACAAAAATACTGAATTTGGGAAAGAACACTAATACAGAACACATGATGTCAATCAGAAAAAAGCAAGAAGTCTGCTGAACAACAAATTAGAATGCAGGAAATCAATTTTGAGAACATTGATGTGACAAGGACAAAAAATATCAGATGATACATCTTGATCCATGGTTGTAATGACCTAGCTTATATAAGTTTTGAACTTGATCACCACGATCCTGTGATATGTATTCTATTTTAATTTGCATATCATGGTGCTTTCACAATACCACCGGTCTCATCTGTAACTACATTGTGACAAGGCCAATCTAAAAATCAACTCAAACATGTACTATAGATTGACTTAATCATTACAAATTATTCTAGGTTACGAATATGGGCAAATCACATTTACCCACATGAGATGCAGCAGTTTTGCACCTACACTGATAATGCTCTAGGTCATGACATTTTGTCCACCTGTGAAATATTTATTATGCAGGTTACTCTTTATGTGACCTACTTGTGGTTGCTTTGTAATTTACTGATGTTTAGTAAGAAGTAATACTTCAAAGTTAAAACTAAGGTGAGTGCAGAAGGGTGACAACCCATTGCACAAGTTATATAATAAAAAACAAGCACCAATTAAGCTTAATTCCACTGTATTTATGGCATTGTAATTGTCGGTGCGTTTTCAACCACCACAAAGGCTCAACAGCAAATAGAGGCCAAAAAGAAACACAACTAAATATTTGTCAACATCTTGACATTAAATAGCAAAATAATTGACGAAGAAATACATCTTACAGAGTTTATCCTTCCCTCCAAATTACTATTTCATTACCCAGATTTGCTCAAATGGCATCTTAAATGCTACGACCAATATTTTCCCAGTCTGCTAATGGCAGGTGATTGACAAAAAGAGTGCATATAACTGTCATATCACAGACAAGAAGTAAATGAAGTCCTACCTCACAAGTGTGCAAAGGTAATTCTCCCATACAACATTTTTTCCCCTACTTATTTCCGCAACACTCAATTCATAAACATGTATAACGAATTAACATATTAAGTTAGAACCAGAGTGTTGTTCATTAGATTTCCTTTTTAACTTGAGACAAATTTGGCAACATAGAAAGGGTTAGCCAATGCATGAGGCTACCGCTAATGCAAGTTTTGAGGATTGTCAAACTATAATATACAAGACAACAAGATGTAATATCCCAACTATTTGGGGTTTATATAGATTGTGTATGCCAATTGAGCTCTATTCAAAGCAATAATATTTGTGAAGTCAAGAGTATTTATATCTTTGTTTATAATCAAAGTCCTACCTCACAAGTGTGCAAAGGTAATTATCCCATACAACTAATTTTTCCACTATTTATTTCTGCAACGCTAAATTCATAAACAGGTATAATGAATTCACATATTAGAAGTTATAACCATGGCATGGTTCATTAGATTTCCTCTTTAACTCGAAAAAAATTTGGCAACATAAAATGGGTTAGCCAATGCATGAGGATACCGCTAATGCAAGATCTGAGCATAGTCAACATATAATATGCATTTGGGATTGGTTATATAATATCCCAACAATTGGGGGTTGGTTATATAGATTTTTAATGCCATTGAGCTCTATTCAAAGCAATATTATTAGTTAAGTCAAGAGTATCTATATCTTTGTTTATAATCGAACCAAGATACCTAAAACTCTTATTGGAACTAATTGTGTATCCATCTTAACTACATTTGCAATTTTTCTCTTCGTACCCAACTACCCATTTATTTAGTCTTCGCTAGTAATTCTTCCTACAGTTCTAACACTAGTGCCTATATTATCATACATATCTTTCAAGGTACATGTAATTAGTAGATTTATATTTTTTTAAAATCTCATCAAATAAATCTTTAGGGGTTCTATCTTTTTTAAAGCTTATAGAAAACATATACAATCCTTTCTTTTGCTCACTATAATTCTTCACTAATTGCCTTAATAAATAAATAGCTTCTGCATCTACCAAGCATAAAACCAAATTGATTCTTAGATGTATTTTTTCACTTCTCATAACATTTTTAGTTACTCTTTCTCAAAATTTTATAATGAGATTCATTACCTTAATTACTCTATAACTAAAATAGTTCTAGATATATCCTTTATTTTTACATGTTGATACTAAATAACTCTTCATACATAGGGCATCTATTATTTTTCTAAAACTTTATTGAAGAAACTAGTCTACTAAACTCTCTCTTGATGTCCCAAACTTTTTTGAACATCAATAAGATTATTATCTATCCTACACTCTTATCTATTTTCATCTTTAAAGCTTCTTCTACCTCATTTGTTTGTTCTAAATTTATAAACAAATCCATAATTGTTAGACCTAAGACTATTATTTATCTCTAAGAGCTAAGTTATTTATTGAATGTTCATAAATAAAAATAACTTCTCAGTCTTTCCTTAATCTGTATATCATTAACAAGTATCTTTTAATCTTCATCTTTTATGTAAATTCACTTTTTTCACTAGTTTTAGTAATTCGAAGAAAAATTAATTTTCTTCATCCTCAATATCCAGCTTATTCTGAGAATTATCATAAATCTTGAACCTTGTCATATACTTGAAGCACTTTTAGCATTTTTTAAAATTTTATACATCTTTAATTTTTTTTCCTCAATTTTGTAATCTAGCCAATATTTATAGAACGATCTTCCAAAATACAATAAACATAATTTTTTTCCTTTCAAACAGCCTTTATGCACAGTGCATTTCCAACCAGTTATATAACTAAGGGGCAGACCTATATAGACAAAGCTCCCACTAATGCATGGTATGCAATCTTATTCCAACATGTACTCAGTTTACGCTAAAACAAACAAGTTCAGTAATCCATGTAGTCTAGGTAGTGCGTGAAGGCCCCTCCAATGCAGGGTTGCCATAGCCTCACCTTTACAAGCAGAGATATTGTTTTAAAAAGCTAGTCGCCTAGCTTGCAAAAGAGTATCCTTATTGTGGAGGCAATGTTCGATATCTAAATAATCTTAAACCACCATACTAAATGTTCTAGCTTAAAGTTTATTCATACTTTCCTCTTTTCTCTGTCGTATCACACCATAAAACCTTGCTCTAATAATACCAATCATTAATAAGCTCACCCATAACTACTAGCAGAGTCATTAGCACTGATCATTTATGCAAACCCATCATGGTTCGCCATTGATTTTTGTCAACTTGAATTCACACACTTTACATGTTCATTTGCAACATACTCATCGAACCTTAATATTATGAATCTAGCTGCATTTTCTATATAACATTTAGATGCTTCTTTTAAGTTTGAAAACCATATGAAGGTCTCCACCAATGACCCTTTTCTTAGTTGTTTAAGTGAAGAGCTTCTATTAGGCCTGACCACGATTCCAGAACCAACAGTTCCAAACCAAGAATCAGATCCAATCCAGTATGAGCCGGTTTTGGAACCAGAACCGGTGATTCCAGTTCGAACCGCCAACTTTTTATTATTTTTAATTCAAATGTTTAAAAATAAAAAATCATAAATTTATTTACGAATAATAAAATTAATTTAAAATTATGAAACTGATGGTTCGAATTGGAACTGGAACCTGAACCACTAGTTTCAAAATCAGCAATTCCAGTTCAATTTGGGACCTACAAACTGCCAGGTCAATTCGGTTCTAGTTTCGACCCGGTTCAGTTCAGGTTCGGTTCAAACCATGGTCAGGCCTAGCTTCTTAGCATTTAATGGTATAAAATAATGTCTCATCCAACAAAAATAATATAATAAAGACTTTTAAAAATGCTTAGATCTATTGTCTAACACACAAAAAGTAGCTAAAAGTCATAATTACACCCCTTAAAAAGCCAATTAGTGTTTGAGACAAAATATCAATGAACGATAGAACATTATGATGTCTCATACACAAATAAAGGGAAAAATGCTTCATGCAAAAAGCAACAACATTGAGCTCATAAAGTAGAGAACGGAACCTCTAAAATTTTGTGGTTGCTGGAAAGAGGACAAGCACTGAACAATAGCCTTTTCTAAAAGATCAATATACTGTTCCATTTTAGTTGTTTCAAATAGTAAAGTTTTGTTCTTGGTACTTCTGTTGGCCTTTTTTAAATTTCAGTTCTGCTAAAATTAATTTAATCGTGAACTAGTTTAATGCTCTTTTAGTTTTGCTAGTGGCTGACAGCTAAACATCATATTGACGGACAAGTTCGTATTCATGATTACTATCCTTTCCAATAAGAACATCTCCATGAAATCCAACATGATTTAAAATAAATTCAAGATTAAACTAAAGGCTATACCAACTCTCTAAACTATCACCAACAAAAAATGGCACAATTTTAATAAGGCACAAAAAATTTTCATGCAAAATGTATGTCAACTAACAATTCGTCCAATCTTTGCAAAGAGCGATCCCGAGATGACAAAGAAAATAAAATAAAAGATGACATGACTTAGAAACTCTGTTTCTATCATACACAAAAGTTTTTAAAAAAAGTCTGAATTACAGTCATCTAATGAAATTTCATTGTATATCTTACAAGTTGCAACCCATTGCAGAACCTACCACAATGCCCCAAGGACACACACAAGCTAATCCTTAACACAATACATAGTATATAGAATACTAGACTATTCAAAGTTGCAGTGCACTAATCAACATACAACTTAGATCCAACGTTTAGTACCTTTGATACACAGACAAGAAAAAGATTAAAAAGTAATCACCTTGCGGACTGTGTGACTCGGACTTTTTCTCAGAGCCTAGTGTTGGGAAATCTCCTGAACTGAGGGAAAACTCATCAGTTTTTGATGATGCAACCCCCTAAAAGGATACAAAGTCAGGTTGCATGCCAGAAATAGGGATTAAGTTTGGATTCAGGATATAGAAGGCAGATGTTGCTAAAAATGAACATCAAAGCACAATTGCAGGTGTTGCAAAAAATTGCCTTCTAGAGATTTGAGCATCAAACAGATTGGCTTTTAGGGAAGTACCAATTTCTCAGCAGTTCTAGTAGCCCCCCATGCAACTGCAGATTCTGATGAATTTTCTGCAAATCGAGACAACTGAGAGCTACCTGGCCTTGTTTCTGCACTTCGAGGACGAGCTGAAACAATTGGTGTTTGGTTCGATGGCAATAATCCAGATGCTGTAGATGGCCGTGAATTTGAACCCCATGCATTGGGTGAAGGGTCTTGGGACCTATCACTACCTGCCGTTGATGGCCTTGTACCACTTCCAGATGATGGGCGACCACTATAGTGACTTGGTGAACCAGTACTTCCATCAGTCTTAGGTGATAGTAATGTTGATGAACTCCAGACATTTGGAGTTGCTGAAGATGATCGACTTCCCCAAGTAAGTGTACCCCTAAAATATGAAGCAGAGTCATATTGCTACTAGAATAAACTAGAAAATCTTGCAATTGACTATACTGAACTATGAAAAAACAACAGTATGAAATACTATGAAAGTAATACAATGTAATGAAGCAATAGCCTCACTTTGGAACAATTTCCACATTTGGATCAAGACCATTGTTCTCCAACCTTCAAAGGCGATAAAAAAAAGATAATTTAGATATTGTGGGCTACATACATCAATAAGCTTTTGCTTTGGTACAAAGAATAAATTTTTACCTTTGACTCGGTAAATTGATGGGTTTTGGTACTTTGCCCAAGATAGTCATGCCCGACTTTCGTGCAGAAGCCCATCTAACAAGTAAATTGTAGAGATTGATCATCTATTAGTGCAGCTATGGCAAAAAAAATCACTTATAAGTACTGAAAAACAGGACAAGACAATCTTGATTGTAAGTAAAGAAAAAGGGATGATTTCTATTACCATGATAACAAGCAAATAGGCTGCAAGGTATGAACAAGTCAGTACAATTCTTTGTCTGTTGTTACACAAAAGATATCATTTACAGTAAGTGGGCATTGCCAGTCAGTGGGTTTTGCATTTTCCCCAGAGGAAAAATGATAGTACTTATAGTCATCCTTCAGAATAGTTCCATTACAATACTCTGTAGCATAAACAATGTATACTAACGTCATGAGTTCAGGTTTTCAAATAGCCAAAGGAAGTCCGTATATGTGCTGTACAATATTTTAGTTTTACACCAAAAGCAAAATAAAAGAGCACCATATTAGCCATTATATGTGTTGTATACAATTTCACTTTTACATCAAAACTAAGTGTTGAAGGTTTCATCACACAAGACTTCTTCAACCAAAATAACACAGCTTTTGTTAAGCAGAATGGCACAGACATCCAAATGCACATGCATGTGACCTGAATAGGGCACATACACTATATACAGAGAAATTATATAAGTTCAACCAAAAGTAACTATGATAGTGGGCAAAAAAGAGGGTCTAACTTAGCCAAATTGTGACAAATTCTCCCAACAACAAGAAGTTGTAATGAATACTTTCCTGTCATCTATTTCTGTTGAGAACAATAACACTAGTCAAATTTTGAGCAATTATAAATCACTGTTAATGGTTTCTAATAAAGGTTGAGTCCCTATACTTCTACACACCAGTAATCACAATCATAATGCTACTTATTGAAAGAATGGAGATTGGGAATTAAAACCATTAGAAAAAACCAAAGCTGATTCCACAGCTTTAGGTGTTATCAAACATAGTTTGTCATATCAACCTACCCTAATATGGTTCGGTGCAAATTCAGATGATTTCTTTGCATTATGACAATATCAGTTGGAATTTTAAAAAATCATCTGGATTCAACCATACTCAGGCAGTATAAACCAAGTCCAATTAATTTGTCCACCTGTCATCCTTGAAAGAAAAAAGGAGTTGGCTGAGGATGACAACTATCACTAAGGGGAACTGTATGAGTAGAAGATATGAAGGAAGATGATGAACAAAAATGAAGCATGGAAATTGTGCCTATAATGTTAAAGAGGAGATGTCATTGACACATTAACCATTTGTCATCGCCACATTTTCCAACCACCATCCACCACTGCATGAGAGCCAAAAGATGGAAGCAGAGGAAACAAGAAGGATAACTTCTTGTCCTCCTAAAAGAAATGTCGAGACAAAGAAGGAAAACACCATAAAAATCAAGATAAATTTGAAATCTTGTAAGCACTCTCTTCAGGCAGTCCTTTCTTTACCTATCTTTGCACTACCTTTATCCATATGGTAATTGAAGAGGCAGCAAGGCCATACCACCACCATCTTGAGTAATGCAGGCAGATAGGTTTTAGATCATTTGTATATCATATATAACAGTTAACTTTGTATGATATGACTATCTTTTAATTTCATGATAATTATAGCATAGCCTTCTTTTTTTCTTTATAGACTGCACTATGATATTATCGAGAAGTTAGATATCTTATGGAATATTAAAAAAATATTTTAGCATATATAGTTAATTTACAATCATTCGTTTGATCTAATGTTTATCATTTTTTATTTCAAATTATTTTGTCAATCAATCCCAACGTCATCTGATTGATCAATCCTACATACACCAACAATATCACCCTTGGTCTAGATTGCCAATCCTAATCCCAAACAATACCAAACAAATTATAGAACTCACCCAATAGAGCTTGGCTCATTATTAAAAATATTTGACCCAGGAGTTATATACAATGCATAATAGTATTGAATGAAAAATGGATTAAAAAAACAAAATCCAGATGGTAAGACATCAACCTCCGATCTCCAGACAGAGTATTTGAAGCCATAAGATGGTGAAAGCTCTTGGATCATCAAAACGTATAGAAAATCACCACCTGAAATAAAAAATAACTTCATCATTAGTAACAGAAAGAAGTACTTTTGCATAAGAATATCGATGAATACACCTGACATTATTTTGCTTTTCTGTAGAATCAAATGAAGCTTCAGATAACATCTGACACAGTGACTTAATCCAAGATTTTTTAGAGAACCTAATAAAAAATTTGTTTGTCCAACAAATTACCTACGTTGTTGTTGTTGTATTGTATAAAGTTCCTACATTATCAACATCTGCAATTTGGCCCACAAAAACCTCATTCAATTAAAAAAAATATCATAAAATTCCTTTAGCAGCGAGGTTATATTTCTTATTATCAGAAAAAGAAATGTAACATAACTCAATCACCGGTTTTCCTCAACTTCTTTGCCGCCATTGTTATCAATAGTGTCAAAATAGTAGGTATGAAAAATAACCAAAAAAGCAGGTGGACAACAAGAATGCACTGTGGCAATAGTGGAAGTGGCATTGCCACTAAGCAGAACAGGTGGATGCGCAAATTGATCAAGTGGCATGGTAAAAATATTGTGAGCGACATTACCAATAAAGATGGCCAAGAGTAATAGTGATAACTAATAAGTCACTAAGGTGTTGGTGTCTATGGTAGGTGGATGGGGAGTAAGACCACAAAGGAGACAAGAACATAAATGTATTCAAGAGACAGAAAACTAAGGTGCATAGATGGGAGAAAGAAAGCTATATATTAAAAAACACAATAGTGGTCAAGGGTTTGATAATATCAAAGGCAAAGGTGGTGGCTTGAGTGGTGAGTTGATGAGATGGTAGGGTTGGCGAAAACGAGAGCATGAAAAGGATAAATGGCAGCCTCATTTTCTTACAGTTAAATTATGTCACTATAACATAAAATGTTCTTCAATCAGTACTAGGAGAAGACACTGGCAATGCAGTGACTACCGAACAAGAAAAACCATGACTTCTAAGTTTTTGGCACTGATGTTTTGTTTTTGTCACAGTAAATAGTATGATAGAGAAAATGTATGTTTAGTATATATCACATGAAATGTCAGTTAAAGTGCAACATCTCATACAAGTTCAGCAAGGCCAGGGGATGGGCTTGGATTCAGGATTGAGATCAGTACATTAAGATCAACCAAAATAATTTTAAAGTAATAAAATATAACTTGGAGAATTGAAACATAAGAAAATAGTATATTGAATTGAGAATTAAGATTTATTCAATATGGTTGATGGTGCATGCAAACCCTTCCTATGTCTCAATTCAGGCAACTTCACTGGCAAAATGAACTTGGTCCACAGTGTTATAGTTGCCTTGTTCATGTTTAATATATAAGTCATTGGACCACATCCCCCCACTCCAGCAAAGTACAAATGAGATTTGGACAGTTGTATCGTGGGAATTGATGGTTCCATTTTAAAGAATGATTGTGGAGTATTTTCACCTGCTAACAAGATTTAAGATAGAAATATATGATCTAGAATAATAATAATGGATGAGGGAAGAGCTTGCAAATCCAATAACCATTGAAACCACATAATGGTCAGTATTGAGATCCAAAATCTCAGACAGTCTCCAGTTATCTCCAATAATCATGATCAACAAGCGACATGAGCTGCTGACAACAACATTAATTTTCTTCTCCGAACTTCTAATTCACTATCCTCTCCTCCACCTCCAGAAAAGAAAAAAGAATCCCACATCTGCATCTGCTACAAATAGCAGCCAGAGCTGACAACAACAAATGCTGGCAGAAAAATCTTTGAATCAGCAAGAACCTCCTAATCTATTTCTAGTCACTGCCAGTAATCTAGCAAAGTTATAGACCAAAATTGAGTAGGCCATGTCAAATTACAGTCATAATCAATTGGATCATATCCAGTGAAATTATGACCAAAGTTCATAGGACTACAGTTGACATTTGGATCAGCTACAGTTTCTAGAATCTGAATTTTAACAAGCTGAGAATATATATATATATATATATATATATATATATATATATATATATATATATATATATATATATATATATATTAGGACTAAAGTTACAAATTACAAAAATAGGAAATATTGGAAAGAATCATAATTTTATAATATGCTGCAACAAAAATGCTGTACACAAAAAGATTTAAAATAGAAAAATGTTTCTCATAAACATTTTACAAGCATTAGCTAATTTCAAATTTTGCCCAGTTCATCCCATTCCAGTCTCTCCCAATCCTACTTGTTTCTCACTGCAAACTCCCATAGGTTATTCCTGTGTATGTTGTCACCTGCATGAGGCTAAATCAACAATCACAAAGAGTCGGTCATCAACAATTGAAAGGTATAGATCGAGAGAATACAAGGGTTCTTTTTCTTCATTTCTTTCCACTACTCCCACTTCACAAACTTCTTTCCTTGTTCTAAGACCTCCTCTTCTTCTTGTTAGATCACCACAACAACTGAAATGGCCTCCCCACAGTCATGTTCTGCTTCCAGCTTTTTTTTCTCTCTTGTTGTTCAACAATCTGGTTTCACCGATTCCCAGTTAAGCCACAAGTGGTTTAACAGGAAGGCTGAGAAATCAATCATAAGCAAACCCAACATCCAGATCTAGATCTACCAGATCAGATCAAGATATGTCACTCAAGGAAACCATGTTGACTTCAATTACTACAAATCATAGATAAGTCATAATTGTCTAAAGTGAAAACAGGACTATATCAAGGGAAGCCATCAATTTCAAAAAAACGGCAAGCAAGGCTCCAATGAGGCCTGAGGCTTTCTTATTGTCTGTGACTTAAGGTGCATTGTGCTAAAAGCAAATGCTTATATACTAAAAGGCAAAGTTCCTCATTTCCTGAAATTATAAAATAATAACTGCAAGCACAATGGTAATAAACAATGATAAGACTTGAGTTTGAGCTCTAATTATGTAAAATGCATGAGATTATGTTCAATAATGTGGATCTTCCATTCTAGCACTCCATTTTCTCATGTCTGAGTTGGAACTATTCAGAGCTTAATGCTATTGAAAATATTCAAGCCTTTTATATGAACAATATGTACATGCATATTAATATTTGTGGAAGTGTACTGATGGATAGCATAATTTAGACACATAAGGGGATTAGAGCGTAACTTTCTTGCTAAACGTATAAACAACCTTCTCAGAAGATGTAATAAAGCCTATAATCTTTTCATGTTACACCTAATTCATGATTAATAACACTGGAACAGAAGCGTTTGATATGGTCAAATCATCTAACACTAAAATCATGCTACCCTGCGCTGGAAAAATAGAAATAAAATTAGAGTACATGTACACATTGAAGATATAAAATTTCAGGCCAGTGTGAAGCAATAAAAAAAATCAAATAATTACAAGCTTACCCACACAATTCATAATTAAAATGGCTGAAACAGAATGGACATTAGAAAAACACAACAATATACACCTTTAATCAGCACTTGTAAATTTAAAAAACAAATAGCATGTGAGATTTCTTTTTTGGTGGTAGCTTAAAGCTACAGAAACAGCCTCTCTACTTGCAGGGTTGAGTATCTAGACCCACACTGGTGAGAACCTCGTGCAGTGGGTTGACCTGACACGAACAACAACAAAGATAAAATGCATGACAAATACGGATTTGAATCCGATTTCATGTATAAATACTTAAATAGATGCATGAATCATATATATATCACCGGCAAAAAGTCAAGCACAAGTCAGAAATAGAAGACATATCTTGAATTCAGATATTGGATATGGAAAAAAAAACCAAGCCATATCTATAAAAGAGTTACAAGATAAACTGGGTACAAATATAAGATAAATGTATACCATAGGTATGAGATAGTTATAAGATAAATGTATACTATGTAATTATATCCAAATCCAATGGAAATGGATTCAGACAAATATCCAATCTATTTTCATCATCATTTATAAATTTTGTACCCCAGAAACCATATCTTAAGACATTTTCAAATTAAGAAAAGAAAACTGAGAAGAAACTAGGTGCTGCTTAAGGGTGATATTTGGATTAAAGAAAATGCCATTTTAATGATGCAATCTACTTCTTCAACAATAGTTCAAATCTTAATACCATAACCAAATGTTCCAGAATGTGTCACCGATGGCTTCGTTATCTTCCCAAGCCCAACGATTGATGACTAGTTCCTTTTTCAGACAGCGTGCTCAAAAAGACCTAATTGATGGTTAAGAATCTTATGGATCGCCTAGTTGATTGATGGAGATTAACTTACATGTACCAAGGGCCTATATCGTGGAAGCAACGTCAACAATTTGTCATATTCGGATACATAAAAAGAGCCTCCCGCCCTTTCTCCCTTTCTCGGGCATAACTAATTCATATTCGTCCAAAAAAAATTGCGGAAAAAGATCTCCACATCTGTAACTGAAGTCAATCGTCATAGATCAAAAAAATCAAGAACGATATGAGTCACAGAAGACGATCATTAAGAGTAACTCAATCAGACGTAATCAATTTCTAAACCAAACAGTAGACAACCACAGTGATAAAAAGATCCACAATAATAGCCATTTGTAGCTGGTTTTCCCAGGCCGAATCATAGAACAAACCCCAAGGGAACCGTTAACCCTAGAAAAGAATAAGCATCCCGCTCCGTACCTCGTCAAACTTGTCGAGAGCCGACGAAGTCCCTGGAGTTTTCCGGCAGATCACGGCGGCCGTGAGCGATCGGAAGGGCCAGGAGATGCGGAATCGCCGCCGGAAGAGGCTTCCGCGAGGGGCTGTGGGGAGAGGAGAGAGAGACGGGAGGAGACAGAGGAGAGGAAGAAAGAGGGGCAGGGAAGGCAATATAATAGGAATGAAGGGTACATGGAACGTCTCTAGTGGTCGATCACCGTGTTTGTGTGCAACGAGTATAATAGGCGGATGCAAAGGCCTCCCCTTTTCACCGACGCACGGGATGCGCATGTTTTGCGTATCCTACGGGCCTTGATGATTGCCACGTGGTCGACCATACATGATGATGGGAGCCGTTCCCTTTCTTCCTACACAAAAATGTTGTAATATATTTTTTATTTTTTTAACTAGCTTAAAATAAATTAAAAAATATATAAAAATAATACTATAATATATATATATATATATATATATTGATGCAAATATACCCCCAAAAAACAAAGAGAGAAACGGAAAATATTAATAATTAGTTCGACCGACCCAAAAAAAATAGTGTAACCATATGTAAAAGCAATGTAATCGGCCTGATTTAACACCAAACTAGTTTGACTTGTTTGATGAAAACTTATAAATTAAAAATGTGAAAATTTTTTATACATTTAAAAAGTTTAAATTTTATTTATATATTTCTAAAATAAGGATGAGGAAAAACTAGAAACTTGGCATCTTGGAAACCGCCCATGATGTCGACTCAATGCTAAAGTCATTCAATGTTCTTGCCCTGATCGAATTCCATGGATGTAAAGCGATAAATTCTAAAGAGATAAAAATAAGACATGGGTTGGAGTAGATAAACATTTGAAGTGAAAATTATTATCAATATGATTGACAAGCATATAATACACATGTCCCGTATGGTTCGTGAATAGATTAACATCCAAATTAAAATAGACAGTTAAAATGTTGAGGTCTCTTGGTGCATTATAAGCATAAAATTATAATCATATTACTGTTTTATGTTTATATTATAGTTATAAAAAAGTTAATATCAATATCATATATCAAAAATTAGAATGTGTGTACCTTTTGATTTTATTTTAAAAATATTTTCTAATCTAAAAACTCATTCCGCGATCCAATACTTACTATGTATATGTATAAATAAGATTAGACTCTCATTCTCCTCTTATTCTATCATTCAAGAATCACTATAAGTAATGGAATAAGGACTAAAAAAAGATGAGAATATACTTATGATCTTGTTCATTTCTATGCAAAAGCACCAAGCCTAAGATAAGTAGAGATTCCCTCTCATCAAGATCATATAATAAGGAATCTTACTATAAATAAATATATATAATCGTATTCAAAATTCAATCGATATATCTTATACAATTAAATAAGGACATATAATCTAATATTCTCTCACTTGGTTTATTAATTGGTAAGATATAAAATAAACTTAAAAAATATATAATATAAAAAAAAATATTTTAAAAAATTATATAATTGAATTATAAAAAATTTAGAAGTCATTTTATATATGATCATAATTTTTTAGAATAAATTAAGAAGTATAATAAATATAATAATATTTTATTAAGCTTGACTATAAATACAAGTCATATGATTGTATGTCTTCAATGTTATACTTCATTTTATGTATCATAATATTATTAGATTTTTCTATAATGTCATGTATCATAATACTATTAGTCAAAACATTATAAGTTTTTTTCTAATTTAACATTATAATTATTCCTAAGCACACATACTATTTAGCTTATTCAAACCCTATTTATCTTTATTTATATTGTAATCAATCTTAAATAGGTCAAACTAAGAAAAAAGATAATTAAGAATGAATTATGTGAGGAAAGACTCATCTATATTCATATCTAATCCTTTAAAATTTGCAACCTTATTATCATATTAAGGATGTAATTATAAATCTCTTGATTAATATGTTAATTAATGACTTATCAACATATTTAAACTTATCTTCTATGGCCCTTAAATATTATTGTAGCACTAGTTGTAAGCAGTAATGAAGTCTTAATTTTATTTATAATTATTATTCTTATAAATATTAGACAGAGCCTATTAGATATTTCTTAAGCATGCATTTCATTAATTAATTTTATAATATTTTTATTAGTCAAGTTTATGAATATTTTAATAAGTGATATCGGGTTAAGATCTAATACATACTGTGTGAACTACGCATGCTCTAATACTAAAAGTATAAGAGTTTATAGAATAAAGTACCACTATAAAATATAAAATAGCATTAATACTTTGATTTTTCAAAATGTAATAAACTATTGATATCATTTATATTTCATATTTAGGTGAAATATTAATGTCCTTAGTATTCATTCAAATTTATTTATGGATGACTAATACCATTATTATATAATAATATTACTATCTTTGAGTATATAATCTTAAACTATAAGGATATCAAAAATAGTATCATCCTACTTCAAATAATTATTTGAAATAGATTCTCCTATCTAAATTTTCTAATTATTTGTGTAATTATAAATATTTTTTTTTTAATGTCACTTAAGATTGATTCGTTAATGTCATTTTATAAGTCATTAATCTAGACCACTTTGGTAACTATAAAATCAATACAATAATGTAAAATATAATTTAAAATATCCTATAAAAGGTAATGTATTTATTATAATTCACATTTGATAAGTGCATCATCTTAACTTATATTTAGCAACTACTAGTTAGATAAAATTTAAGAATATAAGTTACTAATAATATTCACTAAATATCACAAACAAACAAAATTATGAATATATCATATGAGAAAATTATAAAAAAAAATCCATAATTTATATTTTTAAAAATTTTATAAATAACCTAAGCATACCAATTAATCTTATTTAATTAGACATTCCAGATTGAAATAATTTGAATTGGACTAAACCATTTGGGCTACCCAAATTAGACCCAATAGCCAACTCAATCAAAATTAGATTTAGTGAAAATCTAATTTATAAACAAATTGATCAAAAATTGGGCTAAAATTAAGTTTCGATCAAATTTTTTTATTAAAGCATGTCAAATTTATCAACTTTATAGTTGAGGACATAAGTAAAAAATATTTGATTTTTGAACGATAAAACTATAATTTTATTAGGATATATATTGAAAATATTTGATTTTTGAAAAGTAGAATTGTCATAAGGGGATATCGACAGGAATTAAATCATTCGAAAGGGTAAAATAATCTTTTCTTATGTGAAAGTCATAACCATAATTCCTCTTTCTCATAGTTACCATTATGTTATATCGTGCCTATGCGTGCACCTAATCACGTGAGTCCTCACTGATGGTGACCCTATAGTGGTGATGAAACGATGTTCAAATGTCACCTCCAGTCTAAGAAAGTATTGCCACCATCTATCGTTGTCCATCATTCAACCACTACGACTCCTTATCAGGCTGATGACCTTCAATGTGGTTATCAACCCTAGTGTCGCCTAGCGTCATGCACTACCTATGACCATCACGGTGTGCAGCTCATTTGTTGCTTATGTTGTATGTCATTAACATAGCCAGTCGTAAGTCATGCGACGTAGCCTGCTGATGTCATATGTCGATCAGTAGATCATCGCAGTAGCCAATTGCACACAACATCGCTGACATGCATAATAATGACACCACATAAGGCAACTATTGCATTTAGCACTACTGCCTATGGAGGAATATTGTCCACAACAGCAACCAATGATAGTAGTGTTGTGGTATAGGCAACCTCTATATCACAATGAGAACACTCTTATGATCCTTGCAATCAACACAAGACAATGACCAAAGTGATGGCTGAATCTTCATTGGATGCAAAACAACTACCAATAGTAGCAATCGCGCACAATAGGGCTATCACACATCACCAACCTTTGTTACATATAATAACACTATCACCTGTGTAGCTATTGCCCACAATAGGGTTAGCAACCAATGTAGGTTATCGTCCTCAATAATATTATTGCTGACAACAAGTTACCAACGACAACCTACTATTATAATTCTATCCATGTTGCATCGCCCATAAGCAAACGAGAAAAATAGTTAAATAGATTCATATATTAGACATAATAGTCATAAATTAGTTCAAAAATAATATTAATATATGATTAAAATAATGATTCAAAAGATAAATAGATCTATTTTTTTTTATGATTTAAGTCATTTTGATTTTAAAATATAGCTCAGATACCAATTGTAAGCATAAAATTATAATCATACTACTGTTATGCGAAAAAAACTTTAACACTAAAAACTAAAATCCACTAATCATATATCAAATATTAAAATGTATACACATTTCGATATCATTCAAAAAATCTTTTCTAACCCGATAATGCATTGTGTAATTCAATTCGTATGTAGCAATATCGAGTTGCACAGAGAACTAGACTCTCATTCTCTTCTCTTCATATCCTTTAAGTGGGTTACTATAAACAATAGAATAATGACTAAAGAGAGACAAGAATAAATCTATAATATCGTGTATGTTATATTATTATACGTATTTTATATTATTGAGTTCGTAGAAGGTTTAAAGAATAAGAAGTTTAGGATAAATAATTAGAAGACTCCCTCCCAACAAAGTCATCTCACAAGGAATCTCACTTTAAATAAATTTTTTTTCTATTAACTTATAATCATAATTAGAATCTATATAATATATCTTATATAATTAAACATTGTTACATAATCTATCATGCGTTGGCAACATTGAAAATTTATATTGCATCGGTACATATTTTAAAAATGAGTTGATGTTATATTTAAAAAAAAAATTATTTCTGACTTGGATAGTTTATTGCAAATGTTCAAATATTGATGGTAGCATTTCAGTATTTTCAAAATGCTAATCAAATTGAAGTTTATCATTCACAACATAGTATTATCGATTATATATATATATTTTTTTCTCAACCCCTTATTTTATCCTCGTCGCGGACATCGCTCTTGCTAACAAATCACTATTGACCTTTATCATCATTGACTCAGCTTGTTGGCCTTTTGACGTGGTCCTCTAAGAAGGAAGAAGATAACGAATAATTAAAAAGCCAGAAGGAGGAGAATTAGAAGAAAAGGAGAATGAGAAAAAAAATGATATTTATGTTCATTTGTAAATAGATAATTTAGAAATAAAAATAAAATAAAATGAGACGGTAAATAGTAAACAAAAGTTACAAATAATAATCTATATGAATTTTTTTATATTTATCAGAATACTTTATGATATTTTTTAAAATTATAAGATTGTTATTATATATGCTGTTTGTTTCGTTAGGCACTTGCTCATCGAGTCGCTTGCAATTATATTCTTTAATTTTTAACTATATATATTAATTTATTTTTTTTTAATTTTTGAATAAATATAAAAAAATATTAGATGAATAAATTTACCAAACTTTTAGAATATAATTTTACGAAACAATATTTACGTATTTAAAATATAATTTTTTATCTATTATTCATCTAACACTCAAATATTTTATAATTATATATTATTCATCTATTTAAATAATAATTAATAATATAAACGTATTCCTAAACATGTTCTTACTGTTCTACTTGGGCATCTTAAGCTTCAGCCGAAAGCAGCCGTCGGATTTGATCCAACGGTCGAGGACGTGAGTAGCACGAAAATTAGAGAGGCGAGTCGCCGTATGGAGTAGAGGCAACGAATCAATCACCAATATATGATATATGTGAAGGGTTGAGATGAAGTCTCCAAGGCAATATTTGTTGTCGTCGGTGTACCCAATGCTTCCGTGCCCTCGCGGCCCTTTTGATCCTCTTCGGTTTCGCTCTCGCTCGCCGTAATGGCGTCCCTCGATGATTCCGGTGCGTTCCATTCCAAAATATCTATTTTTGCTCCCCGTTTTGTGTTTGAATTAGTTTTTTCGTATTCTCATCACTCAAGATCATCATCATCTTGCGTTGATTTGTATTGCCGATTCAAGGATCTCTCCTCCACATAGTTTGGAAAGTCTATAAATTTCTGTTCTTATTCTCGATTTGTAATATATTAGGTTTTAGGGTTTTTGGGTGTATGTACTAGGTCAATCTGCCATCCTATTACTGCTCTTCCTTCTTTTACGCCCCATTTTCTTCGGTTCAAGATCGACAACTTGGTGGATGTATCTTCAAGCCTAGTCTTAACGAGTTGATCTTGTTCATGACTACCAGAGAAACTATCAACTGATCGGCACATCAGGCACATCGATAAGTTAGGCATATTGGCATCTTTCTTGCCTTTGAGGCCAAGCTACCTTAAACTAGTACTGGTTGATCCCGTCAAATAAGTCTTTGTTACTACGAATTCGTTGGTTGCGTAGGTGGTGGGTTCTGTATGTGGTTCAGATTCTCACCTGGCGTAATAGAATGATAAATGAGCATAAATTTACTGTAGCTACTATAATTGGGTATAATTTCCAACAATTTATTGGGGTTGTGACCATGAATTTTCCTACGATCTTGCCCCTTACGATGAGCAATTTGGTTTATCTTCTCTTGCCAGCTATTTCAGGAACATGTGGTTGATTTGATGGTTTATTGGATTATGAAGCACTTTACAGGGTGGTTTTGACAGACTCATGTTGTAATACATTAGTGTTATGATGTTCTTACAGTTTCCTTGTCATCCCAAAAATGTCCCTTAGCATTGCCAAAATTTTCATTCTTTTTAAAATCTAAAGTAAGTTTTATTATTTTCACTTCATTCAGTTGCTGTAAGATGATAAGAGCTAGGTTATGCATATATACTAATGAAAATATTTTACACTGATGCACTATTTAGGAATGCTGGTGCTGCAGGATTTACTTTTAATCAAACTGGAATAGTTGTGTAAAATGCTCACACTTCCTTTTTTAAATGCTACTTTTGAACTGATGAAATTTGTCTTATATCAAGCTAGGGATAGCCAGATGGCAGTTCTGTTTTAAGTTTTATTTTCTAACCATCTGATCTTAACCTGTTAAATATTCCAGGGAACAAAGCTGATACTTCAGATGTTATTGAAGGTAATAAGGTTCCTGGTTTGCAGGAACAACACGAAGATAGTGGTAAGTGTATAAACCATTTTATTGGAAGTTGTTCCTCCTGTTTTGAGAAATAGTACTTTTTGATTTTATTACTCCAGATGACTTGTAGTCCCAAAAAATACTTCCTTAGAACCTGAGAAGTCTACTTATATTTCATATTACTGTTGCTTTTACCATTCAATTCCTATTCCTTAATCTACTATCACAAAAAAAGGGTGGTATAGTACATTTGGCTTCCATCAACCCATCGTACGGGAAAGTCAGCATATGCAGTTTTTACTTTACAAACAAAGAGGTCATTTTCATTGCTCGAACCATGTTTGCCCAGGTCGCAAAGTGACAATCTTACCGTTCCACCAAGGCTTACCATATGAGTTTTTGTAATGGAACCTTCCATAAGTACACTTTGTCTGGGTCCTGTGCATTTCTGAGAACTTGCAGTATACTGGACAACGTATTCATCGACCTCTCTTTAAATTTTAGTATGTTCACTCTCTTGTGGTTCATTGTTCACTTCTGCTTTTTCTGCATTAATTGCTGGGGACTTGACAAATGCTGTTGTTGATTCAGAAAGGAAAGCTCGGGTTGAGGAAGTTTGGAAGCAAATGAACAGTGGATTGCCAGTTAAGGTGCCCAAACCTTTTGTGAACAAATCTAATTCAACTGAACTTACAACGACAAAGAAAACAATCCCTGTAAGGATGTTACGCTTAACATTTTGTTATCTACTTATCTTATGATTTGACCTTAAAGGTTTCACTTGCTTTATTGATATTTCATAGGATTGGATGTTCACTCTTGGCCTTGCACCAGTAAAAATGGCAGCTACTAAGGATCCACTGGGAAAGAGGCCAGCCATCATACAAAATGGAACAAGTGAGCAAGCCAAGAAACTTGCTACAGCCGCCATTTCAGCTGTTAAAGATGTTGCATCTGCTGCCACTGCTGAAAGGGGAAAAGTTGAAGTATGCTCAGATTTTGTTCATACAAAAATTAGTTCATTTTTCTCTAGTGTACTTTTTCTACCTTTATTTACATCATCCATTATCTGAAACAATGAAGCAAAAAATATGAAATTGTGCATGACTGCATAATGCATAAGTTGTCTGTGATAGATAGTTTGTATTGATTAGATTCATGTGCCTCATAAGTAAATATCGCATGTGTTCTTCTGTTCTTTGGGTCGGTCGTGTTGGAACTCTGAACCGTTGTGTGCACTTCCACATGTATGTTTCATAATGAAGAATGTGCATGAGCTAGAAAGCTAGGTACCTTGTCAGAGAAGCCTTTCTGTTGTTAGGCAAGCTTGTCTTTTAATTAAAATTTTCCTTGACCGAGAATGCAGCTCCAGATTTATACTGTTGATGTGAACTTGTTTCCGGGAGCCCTCTGAATTTTGAGTTGTGCTGTAAGGGCTGACCTCATAGTGATGGAGCCTTCTTGATTTTGTTATCGTGGAGTATCCGGCCCATAAACGACTCCAATTGGATACCTGCTTGTCTGACTTGTTATTGATGAAAATTTTAAATTAAATGATTGCCTTTTAGTGTTCCTTATCATTCAGCAATAAGAATATTGGTTTCCTGACATTTTAGAAGTGCAATAGTGTAGGTAATTGGCTTATTTTAAGACAGATATGGGCTTTTAACACAATTTTTAGATGATCAAATGCTTGGACAAAATTTTCTGTGAATTAGCAACTTTTTGTGCGTTAGGGTGACTACTCGCCATGAAATTGCAATCAGTGAATCTGTAGAATTCAACAAAGTTAAAGTTTAGATTTAGAGAACAAACCTTAGATGATTTTGTATGTAGTCTCCTAGCTTCTATGATCTTGACCCAACATTTAAAGAATCAAAGACTATGCTTGTCTAATTACATCCATTACAAGATTCATAAAATAATCTTTCTTGTCCATTCCTGCAGATAACTGAGGTCCACGATTTTGCGGGTGAAGAAATTGAAGTTAAGAAGCTTGTTGAGGCTGACTCGAAGGAGGCAGCCGAGAAGGCTAGAGTTGCAGGTGCTCCCTCCTCTGCCCTGGACACTATTCTAGAGCAGATAAAGAAAAAACCAAAGCTCAGTGTCCTCGACAAGACCAAAAAAGACTGGGGCGAGTTTAAGGAGGAGAACCAGGGCATGGAAGAGGAGCTGGATGCTTACAAGAAGAGCTCAAATCAGTATTTGGACAAAGTTTCCTTCTTGCAGCGGACAGATCATCGAGAATTTGAACGAGAGAGGGATGCTCGTCTAGCGATGCAGGCAAAGAGGAGGCCAGCTATGAAAGAGGATGACTTGTAGTCGTACATCCATTGTAGTTTGCAGCTATGGTTGTTCTTTACTAGTTGCAACAACTAAAAGAAATCACTGCATTGGTTCAACATAGAAGTAGCCGCATTTTGTTTTGTTCATGCCACCAGATGAAGGAAATAGCTTACAATGTATCCTGGCATTTTCTACCGAGCTGCAGATTTTGCTGTGTGTAAAAGAAACGCCTAAAGCTATTTTTCTGTATATTTATTGGTGAAAAGATGGCATTGCTTCCATCATCGATATCATGTGGTTTTCTTATCCTTGGACTGTTCTTGTTCCGAGTTACAGTTTCTTAAGCTGTATACATTATGGTGCATTTTGCAGTCATGAGTTCATTGCTTCCGAAACTTCCTACATGCATTTACCCAACGATCGCTTCATTGTCAAGCCATTCAATAATTCTGATACTATGTGTAATTTAATGAAGATGGAGAGTACTAAAACATCCAGAAAGCATTCTTGTACTTCAATGTGGTTTGGATTGTACATTGTCTCGATTGATTGATCAATCTTCATTTTCAACTGGACTAATAATGTCAGGAGAAAAAAAACAAAAAAACTGGTCCAATAATATAATCTTAAATAGATGAGAATTATTGGCCTCCCAAACTTGATCGGTAATCGATACCCAACACACGCACACAACTTAGATAATGATCAACTAATATCAAATGGAAAACACCCTCAAGAGGATTTGATTAAGAGTCACGTAAAGATGGAGCTGTGTTCTACAGCGAAGAAGATTCCTCCCTCCCCAAACACATTGCCATCTTCCATGAGCGACTCGATTCGTGAGATTGGTGGGATTTTAATGCGTGTGGGCCTCGTGGACGTGAGGACCACAGCGTACGGACCTGGCCACCGTGTAACCTCAACTAATACTTTTCTGTCCCTTTCGACGCGGGTCAACAATTGGCGGAAGCACGGGCCCGGGAGGTGGGGTCCACTTCCGTGTCCTATGACCGGACAGGTAGATACGACGGGCGGTCGTCGACAGTCGGAAAAAGCTACTGTTTCCCCGGCCATTGAATCCCAGAGCGGAGACCTCGAATTCACGCTTCCATTGTATCGGAAAACTCCAATATAATTTTCTGTAATCTATTTAATCATTTCAAAGCATGAAAAATAAAAGGAGATTCAATATGTGAAGTAGAGGTCGAACGAGATGATGCATATCAATGGACTTGCCTTTTAAAGATCGAACAACAGTGATATCCAACTCGGTAGTAAAGCGTCAAAACCAATTTAGAAGTGGATCGATTCATCTAAAGGACCGGTATTTTTGGACATATTGGATTAAAATAGGAGTACCGTAAAATTTGAGGTGTTTCCTGGAAATTGTCCGAATATTGTTTTTAAAAGTGTTTTCTTTTTTATTTTTTACTTACTAAATCGGTCACATAGGAAATTATTTTTACCCACCCCGAGTCAGAGCATGGCCGCCATGGATCTCGCACTCCCCCCCGAGCTTCCCGTCACCGCCCCCAACCCCTTCTCCTCGGTCTTACCATGAGACGACCCCGAGAGACTGCAGCCGATCTCGACGCGACCGCCGCTCCGGAGATCTCTCGTGCATACCCCGCTCTCCCGATCGAGTCCTCCTCCGGGTTCCATCCCCGTTGAGGCCTCCGTCGAATGCGCGAAGGCAGCTGCTGCCGTGGCGGGGATTGGCGGCGAGATCCCGGGGAGCGAACATGGGGATCGGGGAGTTCGAAGCGGAAGGGGATGGCGGGGAGGAGGACGAGATGTCGGTGAAGGAGCGGGAGGTCTCGGTGAACGGCCTCTCCATGAAGACCTCCGAGGTAGAGGCCAAGCTCGACGACGGCAACATCCAGGAGGCCGAGTCGTCCCTCCGGGAAGGACTCTCACTTAATTACGAGGTTCGAGATCTCTCTCGTCACGTCTCTTAGTTCTCTCTGTAGTTCGTTGTTCCGTGGGAAAGTCCCCGTTTTTCTTGTCTTGACTGCCTGTCGTGGTCTTTTCCAGGTTGAATTCTTGACGGTTTTCCTTTTCTTGTGTTTAAATCTTCCAATGACGTGTCTTATTGTGGCGTTGAACAAACACTGCTTATGCTTGATTGGTTTTTGGAATTCGTTTTACAAACATGCCTTAGGCTACCTTAGTGTGTGATATTTTTTCTTAGTAGAACGAAAAGAAAACGAACAAACCCTTTTTTTTCCGATGGTGGCATTCAGGTTTTTAAACCTGATGCGAAATGTGATATAAATGGGTGAGTATATCATTGTATTTCTTCGGATAAAGTCCTGATCCATCGCAATTTAAGCCATTGCACATATAATCCAGTTTGTTAGAGAGGGAACTTTGTTGCAAGGAACTTAATTATTCAGTATGCATGTAAAAGACTGATGCTTAAAGATAGATTGGCAGTTGTCTTCAAGATTACAACTTTTATTTTAGGAAGCTCAGCAGCAAAGATAGTGAAATTGGTATGCCAGCTTCTATTGTGGTCAAGTTAGCGATTGCAGAAGTTGGCAGGAACCATTTTATACTCTCTTACTTCTCAAAACACAAAACATTGTTTGGACCACCTCAACTAGGATAAACATGAAGACACGAAACTGAACTGGAGTTGATTTAACCTCAAGTGTCACGACATTCAAAAGTGCCTGGATGTGAAAAATATAAAGTTATTTGTGAATTAGAATGTTGTGCTAGAATAAGTTTCTAATTAGGTGCAATATATTGATGGAATGCAGCTGAAATCCAGATCTGCAATGAGTAGCAGTTGGAAGTGTCCCATTTATCACTTGTTCATGTTAGTAATTCTATTGATGAGCTTCTCATCAGTGTTACAATGAGCTTCTCATCAGTGTTACAATGAGCTTCTCATCAGTGTTACAATGGGGCAAAAATATATCTAGGACATGATATTTTTTCTACAATGAGACAAAAAAATGTACGTAGGACATGACATTTTTTCGTAAGCAAAACTATTATAGGAATGCTATTTGTAGCTTGAAATTGGTAATAACCTGGGATAGATGGTGCAATAAAGCTGAGTTCTCAGTGTACCTTGAGGCCAAGGTTCAAGAAATAACCTGAAGTAACAAAACTTTATGGGAAGAGAAACTACTGAACTAAGTAATCCTAACTTAGCATTGTCTCTCTGGAGGATGTACATGAGGGAAGGATACCGGTGATGAGGATCATGGAGGATCTATTTCACACTATTTGTTTCATCTCGGTATTGCTTAATTACAAGAAAACTAGTAGGACAAAACGAATCAGAAAGAAAAAAATGGGATACAGCTGGAAGAAAGATTGAACGAAGGGGCCAGCAACCTGTCCAAAACTTTTGCTTCTTAACTAATATTGCTTTAACAATGTGTTCTTCCCCATCCAATGAGATCTCTGATATTAACAGTCAACATATAAGACTTTTTCCAGAAAATTTCTATCTAGCTTCAAAACCTATGTCCAGATTTATCTAATTCCTGTGGAATTTTGTAGTGAAGGTTGACTTATGATTTCTGACCAGTTTTATTTGGATGCTTGTTTTTCTAATTTGTGTTTTGACTTTTGAAATTGAAAGCTCAAGGTTCAGTGGTTATGGGAGTTTTTAGGTATATTGTTATCTGAGAGCTTTGAAGTTCTACAGTATAGAGGTCAGTTCGATCATTAGTTAGCTGACACTGGATCCCCTCTTTTACATGTTATTTGTACTTACTTTTGTCTTTGCTGTCTCTCTTAATTCTGGAAGGACTTTTATCCTTAAGCTAGAACAGCAGAGAAACAAGTTTGTTGACTAGTTCAACTGGATGCCACTGTCTCCCAAAACCTATAATGTCAATCTTTGTTCATGGTTTTTAGGTTTTTGTAAGATATTCCAAGATGGCAAGCTGCCAACTCTTCCAAAGAAATTCATGGGCACATACTAATTGATAATACTGGAAATAATAAGTTTAATCAAATGTTTGATTGTAGTTTTATGAAATTTGACACTACATGTGTAGACTGTTGATTCCAAAATCTATTACTGAATGATGTAGATTGCTATTAGTGATCAGATAATTTGATGTTGATCCTCTTTCTTTGCTGTTATTTTTGTTTCAAATGCTAAAGGAAGCAAGAGCACTACTAGGAAGGCTTGAATATCAAAGAGGCAACATAGAAGCTGCTCTTCGTGTATTTGATGGAATAGATCTTCAAGCTGCCATTCAACGTTTGCAACCTTCTCCTGAGAAGCCTCCTTCGAGGCGTAGCCGCTCACATAGTGTGTCCATACATTCGGTGTCCCAGCATGCTGCTAGCCTTGTTCTTGAAGCCATCTACTTAAAGTCCATGTCTCTACAGAAGCTAGGCAAAGCTACTGGTACGAGCTGTTACTCATCAGTCATTATCTGTGCAATATGCAGAGGCGTTAACATATGAATCACAATCTGCTTTTTCCTGTGCAACGTTATGTCTTGTAATTCTCTGATGTTCTGTTGGTAGCCTACTTAAGAAATATATTTTTTTGGCTCCATGTAGAAGCTGCTCAAGAGTGTAGAAGTGTCCTTGATGCTGTGGAAAAGATATTCCAACATGGCATACCTGATGTTTTGGTTGAGCAAAAGTTGCAGGAAACTGTCAGTAAGGCTGTGGAGCTCCTTCCAGAGCTCTGGAAGCAAGCTGGTCGTTATCAGGAGGCTCTGGCTTCTTACCGGCGTGCTCTTCTAAGTCAGTGGAATCTTGATGATGAATGCTGTGCAAGGATTCAGAAAAGATTTGCTGTATTTTTGTTATATGGCGGGGTAGAGGCTAGTCCACCCAGTTTGGCATCCCAAATTGATGGTTCGTTTGTTCCAAAAAACAATTTGGAAGAAGCTATTTTACTTCTAATTATATTATTAAGGAAGTGGTACCTTGGCAAAACCCAGTGGGATCCATCAGTAATCGAGCATCTTTCTTTTGCTCTCTCCATGTGTGGTCAAACATCTGTACTTGCTACGCATTTTGAAGAGCTCATTCCTGGAACATATGCACGGTGTGATAGATGGTACAGTTTGGCCCTATGCTATAGCGCAGCAGATCAGAATCATTCCGCATTGAACTTATTAAAAAAGTTATTAAGAAAGGATGAAAGTCCTGATTATATCATGGCATTGTTATTGGCTGCTAAGATCTGTAGTGATGACTGCCTTTTTTCAGCTGAAGGAGTAGAATATGCTCGGAGAGCTATAGCAAATGCTCAAGTTGCATATGAGCATTTAAAGTGTGTGGGTCTTCGTTTTCTAGGTAATTGTCTGGGAAAACTGGCTAAAATTGCCTCCTCAGATCATGAAAGATCTAGCTTGCAAAGTGAAGCTCTGAGATCACTTGATGAGGTGGTATCTCTCGAGCGCCACAACCCAGAAATACTTTTTGATCTAGCTCTTGAATACGCTGAACAGCGCAACACAAATGCTGCACTCCGATATGCAAAAGAATTTATTGATGCAACAGGTGGATCAATATCCAAAGGATGGAAGTTGCTTGCTTTAGTTTTATCTGCTCAGCAGCGTTACTCAGACGCTGAAATTGTCATTGATGCAGCACTGGATGAGACTGTTAAATGGGAACAAGGGCCTCTACTTAGAATCAAGGCAAAACTAAAAGTGGCTCAGTCCCTACACATGGATGCAGTTGAAGCATATCGCCTTCTGCTTGCTCTTGTTCAGGCCCAAAGAAAGTCCTTTGGATCTTTCAAGAATATTATAGAGGTTTGCTTGAACTTTCCACTAACTTCTATTTTGATAATTTCCACACATATATGTATATACTTAGCTGCCCTTTGTTCTACTTACTATATCTGCTGATCCTGTGTGTTTGTGTTTGTTACCAAAACTTATATATCTCCACAATTAATATTGTCTGGCCGTTTTTGTGTTAGTTTATAATGATAGTATTTTCACAAATACAAAGAAATCCACTATATGTTGATAAATAATAGTACCACTTTCATTTTAAAGTTTATTTTATGTGCACAAAGACCAAATAAACTCTCTTGAGCATATGACTGGAAATGAGATATTAGTTGTGCTTGTATTCATGTTTTTCATTGACCAGATTATTAATTTGAAACAACTTCATTATGCATTATAGAGCGACTTGAAGCCAAATAATACATATTTAATAGGATATGTTATATGAATCCAAGTTCAAGAAAGTGAAGGAAGAATTACCTAATTTCTTGTTCTTGCTAAAAAAGAACTATAAAAGTTTATATTAATGATCTTGGATGTACTTCTTACCGGGATGATTATATAAAGTTTATGTTGGTAAAAGTAGTTAAGGTATATGATGATCTTTTATTCTTCTTCTGTGATCATTAGTTGGTTTCTAACACATTTCTAGTTGTTCTGAAGGGATTGATTTGCTTTTCAATTGGCTTGTAATAAGCCCCGACAACAATGGATATTTATGTCAAGGAAAATGAGATATACTGGGTATTGTGTATTCCTAATTGATCTTCTAGACATTATGTGAATCGATGGTAGTTGGAAAGATAAGTGAAATGAAGACCGGAGGCTAGCTTTTCTGACTTGCGAGTTGTCCTTACAATAGCAATCTTGAAAATTTTAGAAACTCTAAAAAATATAACCGCATGCTGATTAAGATTTGTTTGCCCTCTTTTTATAGTAACTTCTTAATCTGATGTTCTTTCAGGTTGAGGATGAAAATGTTAGTGAGTTTGAAGTTTGGCGAGGTCTTGCCAATCTGTACTCTGGCCTTTCACACTGGAGAGATGCTGAGATATGCTTGGAGAAATCTAGAACACTGAAACCTTACTCTGCTTCAACTCTGCATATCGAAGGTACTAAAGATCATATTTTTTGAAAAAAATGATCTCTCTTGAGTTTCTTGATTGGTTTCTCAGTTGCATCCATAGAAAATCTTGTGAAGGTGCTTGTTGCTGCTAATTCTTTGTCATATTAGTTCTTTAGTGTATTATTTAAAAGTGAATGGTCATCTTATTCCCATGAAGTGTGAGACTGTAAGTTAGATATGCCAGCTCCTTATACAACAAAATTTAATTTATGCACCGTTCCTCTTAAAAAGAGATTTCTTTTTTAATCTGTGCATTCATCGTATGTTCCAACTGCAGCATTTAAAGGCCTTTATAGACCTCTAAGCAACTATTGTTTGCCACGTACCAAGAGAAGTCTTCATAATAAAAGAACTGTTGCTTACTGTATTTTTTTTATATTCATTTGTACTGTCTTTTGGTGTAATATTTGGAAAATCTGCATTCTTCAAAATCTCTGGGAAATTATGGCCTTTATAATTGTATGTCCTGAATTTTTTTAATTAGTAATTACATTAACCAGCTGCCACCACCTTTGGTTCAATTTCAAAGTGTTAAAGAAACATCTACCACAATTTGGAATTGGTAAAAATGCGATTGTCTTTGTTTATGTAATTCATCAGGTCGGATGCTGGAAGCCCATGGACAGATGCAACAAGCATTGGCTACTTATGGCAATGCCCTCTCAGTGGAGCTCGACCATGTGCCTAGTAAGGTATCAATTGGTGCTTTGCTGTCCAAAAGAGGCTCAAAATCTTTGCCAGTTGCTCGAAGCTTTCTTTCAGATGCCCTAAGACTCGAACCTATGAATCGGCTGGCATGGTATTACTTGGGAGTGATTCACAGGGATGAAGGTAGGATGGTTGATGCGGCAGACTGCTTCCAGGCAGCATCACTGTTAGACGAATCAGATCCTATAGAGAGTTTCAGTTCTCTTTTATAAGCATCCAAGGATCCGTTCCCATTTTTTTCTGGTTTTACATTACCTGCGTATTGAATTGGATATCAGTTGTAGATTGTATTTATTAGAGCTTAGTCTGGTGGACATTTTCTTTTTCTTTTCGTTTGTTTCTTTTTTCCTTGTAGTTGAATGCCGTCTGTTGCTGCTTTGACAGTCTATTATATGAAATATGAGATGCTTTGAGAGGAATTTCTGTGACATGGTTACAACTGGATCTGCAATCACTTACCTTGCTGCTATTGGTATGAGCGTTCTTCTTACTGCCAATATGCCGCTGGGGCTTGCAGCCAAACGCATCTTATGATCCTTAAAACATAACATTCTGCTTGCAGTTGTACAGTGGTAGCATGAGTTGTCTGGCTAGTGATCCTTCATTTTCTGTCACTGTTTAAGTTGTAAATGAACTCTATCAACCTTTTTATTACATCAGTTTGCTCTTTGTCATCCATCATGCTCCCACAGGTTCTTTATGTTTTCTTTTTTGATCTACTAAGTTTATGGAGTGCGTTCAGCTTAAATTGACACTATTCTCTTGTGCTAATTTTGCTTCTGTTTTTTTGTGTGCAAAAGAAGTCTCCTTCCCTTGGAAGTCTTAGTTCTATTCTAATTTTGTCACTGTACTTTTTGACCAATACCTCTTTATTATCTTTTATTGCACATTCTGTTTCTAAGAGATTACAGAACTCTAAACATATGGCAAGCCCAATTGCATCTAACCACTGCATTTGAATGAAATGGAAGATTATAATTGGCAAAACAGTATTACCTGAGATGGAGAAGATAGCACTTTTAGTTTGATTAGATGAAATGTTCCATGCTTGATATGTGCTTGAATATCCAATTTTTTCATTAAAAAATAATAAATTAAAATTAAAATAATATATTTGTGAACTGAATCAAACTTAGCTGACAGTTCAATGCATCAAATATTATAATTTCTCTATAAATTTATATAAATTATATGATGATTATTGAGACTAGACTCCCATTTCATTTGCATTATTTGCCACAAAGAGTGGCTATAGCCATGCTACAACAAAAATCCTTGGACATTTAATTTTTATTCTATTGATTTTTTTTATAGGAATAAATGTTTTGTATGTAACACATACTGAGGCTAATTGTATGCAATTCTCTCTCTCTCTCTCTCTCTCTCTCTCTCTCTATATATATATATATATATATATATATATATATATATATATATATATATATATATATATCTCGCCATTTGGAGATAGGAGGACGTGGGCACACGGCTTCCACGGTGACCGCAGAAGTGAACGACTTGTACTCAGCTTGCGAACACGTTTTTAGTTGCGGTGCAGCATCCACGCCGCCGTCGGATGGCGGGGTGATGATGATGGGTCCACCATTTCAGTTCATCCGACGGTTGAGGTAAACCACCCGTGTTCTCCCTGCGTAACTTTTGAATTCTCACCGTGATTGGAACCTTCTATATGATCCGTCGCCACGTTTTAACCGCAAGCCACTCTTAACGCGTCTTTCCCGCTCCACCTCCACTCTGTCCGCGTGACCGAGCGCGGAGGTAGAATGGCGTCAGTGGCGCTCTTCCTGACGGCGACGAAGGTCGCCGGAGCCCTGGTGCTGGCCACCGTCGCCGCCAACGCTCTCTCCTTCTTCCGTTACCGAAGGAGGTACCTCCGCCCGTTCCGCTCCCCCATCGACGAGTCATCCGACGTGCTCGCCGACTTCAACGTCCTCCCATCCGGAGGTAACCACTCGCGCCTCCCCGCTTCCAAACCCTATATCGAATAGCTCACCCTTGTTCGGGAACTTCTCGTGTGCTCTTCGTTCACGAGTTAACGGCCTCATCGGCCTCCTTCCTTCCGGACGTAACTCCCCCGCTCCTTCCCGGTTTCAAACCCTACCTCGAATCGATTGCCTTAGTTCAAGAACTTCTATTACTGTGTTTGATGGGTTCGGCTGCTGGATGGAACTTTGGCGTATTCCTTTCCTCTTTAGATGTGATTTCTGCTATTCGCACGTGTATTAATCTGACTTGAGATTTTGACGAGGTGGGTTAGGATAAATAATTAATCTCTATAGTATCAGTAAATTCTAGTTAAAGATCTCAGCGATTGATGAATTGAACCGTACTAGAGTGAAATATCAGGGTTCTTCATTATTCGGTTATGTTTCTTCCTCGCCTTATCCTGTTTCTTTGGGTATTTTATTGTTCCCTTTTCATTTGAAGACTGATACTTGTTTTCATGAGTATGCAATTATGCGTTGTTGGCCTTTCGAATTTTGTTTTTCCTGCTGAATCAGATTTTTTCTGTGGTGGAATTAGGCTAAAAAATTTACAGCCACTCATTCCTATGACTACGCTTTTGACCACCAGATGTGAATTATCGTTTTTGAATTCCCGGAAGAATGATTCTTAGTGGAGTCTTGATAGTGTCAATGTAATGCGAGAGTGATTATTGTGTGTGTGTGAGAGAGAGAGCAAGAGAAGGCTGTAAGAATTTCTTTGGGTGAAAGGGAGAGAACGGGGAAGAGATTCCACTTTTTTGTTCTTTTAGAGAGAGAGAGAGAGAGAGAGAGAGAGAGAGAGAGACTGAATTAAGTGCGTCCTGTATTGTCTTACACATCTAGCTTAGTGGTTCCAGTCGATCTTATTTTTTGTTTTTGTTGTCTCCTGCTTTGTGCAGCAGAAGTAGATGGGTTCTTCTTTGGGTTGGCTACAGCACCTGCTCATGTTGAGGACAGGCTCAGAGATGCTTGGCTTCAGTTTGCAGAGGAGCAACCTTGTGCTGATGTGGGCCTTGCTCAGAAGCATCCAGTGGATGCTTTGCTGGCTTCTGCTACTGGTGATGGTGGTTCTCAGCAAGGCTCCTTAGCCACGGATGAAAGTAAAAAGACAGGTATATTGGAGACTAAAAAGCCTCTCAAGATTGCTATGGAGGCTATGATCAGAGGATTTGTGAAATATTCAGATGATGAAGGCCTGAATTCCGACACAGAATGCCACCACACTGTTGCTTCATGGCATAATGTGCCTCACCCGTATGTACTCCTGCTTTTTCAGAGCTATCTATATTTTAATAAGTGGATAAACCAACCATTTGCATCATTACAGATCAGGTAGTGTAAGATATTTACATCATATGCATATTAGGAACATTGCAAACATGAGATTTGTTTCTGTTCTTACATCTATATTAGGCAATAACATGCCAATTCGAATGGCCAGTACTGTTTTGCTTTTGCCGAGCAGCAAGTATCATTCTGTTTAATTTGTTGGTTAAAGCATTTGTCTGATTTTTTTTTTTTTTGGTAAGTTCTGAAATTTGCTTTGCTTGCAGGAGATGCCTAACTAGAATAACTTCATTTTTCTAAAATCTGCTTTCCTAGCAGTAGGTTATTAGGTAGGATAAATTTCCACGTTCAGCATTTACTCGGCTCAACTATGAGGAATTTTCTTCACAGCTCTTTCTGATCCATGCTTGGTTTATTAAGGCATTGTTGCCATCTATTTAACCTAAACCATCCAGTTCTGGAAACCTAGATGAGGCTCTCGTTGACTTCTTTTAGTTGATGTAATATATAAATTGAAATCAGACACTTACTTGCTGGTTTTAGGCAAGAGAGGCTGAGATTCTGGTCTGATCCTGACACTGAGTTGAAGCTGGCCAAAGATACTGGTGTCAGCGTCTTCCGCATGGGGATAGATTGGTCAAGGATAATGCCAAGGGAGCCAATACGGGGACTCAAAGATGCGGTAAGTTGTGACCGAATTCGATTCCTTATTATGGTCACAGTAACTATAAATATAACAGGATGGTTAACAAACTTGTATACAGTGACTAGGGAATGTCTGAGTTGTTCATGCAGTACCTTTTGGTGATTTCAATCTTCATCATGACCATGCTCTTCTGTGGTTTTGACAATTATATGTGTCTGTCTCTGTGGGTTATGTGCTTTCTATGATAAAAATCAATTTCTTTGCGGTGCTTTTACGGTATTCTGCCATATGGTTGACATCTTTTAATAAGTAGATGTTTTCTCTAGGTTAACTTTGCAGCATTGGAACGCTATAGATGGATTATCAAAAGAGTTCACTTTTACGGAATGAAGGTGATGCTTACTCTATTTCATCACTCACTTCCTCCATGGGCTGGAGAATATGGAGGATGGAAATCGGAGAAAACTGTTGACTACTTCATGGATTTTACAAGGTTTCTGGATCTTGTCAACATGAAGGTTTTCTGGACTTTGGAGGATCATATTTTATATGCATTTTATTGTTCAAGTGGATTCTACTCTATTGTTTCATACCATGCTTGCTTTCACTTATTACTAGTTAAAACCTGAATAGGCCAGTATAAACATCTTGAATTTCAATTCGACTATTAGTTTACCTTCCTGATGATAGAATGGGGCACATGTCTCTTGCAGCCTGGGAACTAGTTATGTCTTTCACAGAGTTGGTTGTTAAAATTAAATTTTACTTCTTCCATTCAAGGATTATATAACATGCACGGATGCTCACAACAGAACTCAAACTCCTGACCTTCTGATTGCATACTGCACCTTAACCATTAAAATGTTCCCTCAGAGATGATATGTTAAGTGAGTTAACCCTTTCATGAAAAAAAAAGTACCTTTCATGGATTCTGGATGTATTTAGAAAATTCATTATTATTTTTTCCTATTAATATTTATTTTTTTGTACTAGTTAATGCTTAAATTTAAAAGAATCATCTCAGACTTTAGGTATTAAAAGACTATCTGGTGTGAGTATATCATCAGAAACCAAGTCTCGCGCCTATTGAGCTTTTGAATTCCAACTTCAGTCCGCCAGCTCATTTGATCTGGGTGAAGTTTTAGGACATGCTAATTATTGCTAGTTATGTACAGTGGACCTGCTTCAAGCCCTATTTCGTGCCAAATTACGGTTTAGCTCATTCAAAGTTGTTGGGGTTGGAAATTTTACCATTTTGAATAGTTTCTTGGTTGATCTGTAGTTAAGGATCAATATTTCCATGTTTATGATATATTCATATAGTTTCTTGTGGTTTATGCTTTCTCATTTTTCCCTTAGGGTTTATTGGTGGGCTTCACCCTTCAAGATTCGTAAAACTAATCAAAAGGGTTTATTTGTAATTTTGTATAACTATATGTTTTTTTAATGTTGACAAGTTGATAGTCTTTCGGGATGGAAAGATCTCTTTCTCTCTTTTCAAACTTGGCTGTTCATTATCTTCTGGGGTTGTTTTGTACATCCCCTTGTTCTTTGCTCTTCATTGTCTGACATGCAATCAAGAGAGCTTAAATTGTTAGTGTACAGGATGATTCATGGTTATGTATGTAACTGTTGTGTGATTTTCTTCCTATTCTAGATGCTATATTGGCTCTAAGGGGACAAAATTTTGTGAAATTAGGGCTTATTGTTATAATATATGTTGTTGAAGCCAAGGATTGTCGCTATGGGACACAATGGTGTGCCATTTGGTTCTTGCATGGTAAGATTCATTTGTGATGTTATGTGTCATTTGCACACGCTAGCATGGCAATGACAACCACAACACTACCTGACATATCTTTTTTTTTCTTTTGGTTTTTCCTCCCAATGTGTGTTTGCAGGTATTAGGCTTGTATGAGATTAGAAATTATGGATTTCATCAATATTTAATTTTTATTTGCTCCATCTGTTGTCCCTTTCCTGCTCCTTTGATTTTGGGGCATCTTTACTCAATCTACTGCATTCAATAAATTAAGATCATCCTATAAAAATCATGTGCTTAAAAAAGAATAACTTGCCCATATTTTGTTTGTTGCAGAACTTGTTGCATGAGATTTACTATGGTGACTATAGTGGAAAACAAAAGGAAATAAATAAAAAACAAATGTCTTACTAAGTCTTAAATGTGCCAGTTGACACATTAATTTTGTTGGTCTGCACTGGATGCATAATAGATTCACTGGTACTCGATAACTTTATTTTTCAATAGTACCCCCAATTCCACGAACTGTCATATTCTTTAAAGCCATTAAGGTTGCAAACTGGTCACCCCAGCATTCTTTGGCTTAAGCTCCTCTAAAATCAACGTTCTTTGAATTTTATAACGCAACTCATTTTCTGTATGACGTGACACACTGTAACTGATATATATTATGTTTCAATCCTTTAGTTGTCATTTTCTTATTAGTTTCTTAATTAAGTTGAGTTGTTTCTGTATTTTAACTATTTTAATTGTATTCCTTGTTATTCATTTTTCATAGTCTCTCTTTCTTTGTGGGACTTGCTGTGTGTAAATGCAAGGTGCTGCCTCAAATTTTCAAAACATATCATAACCTTGGAGCACTTGGTTACCATAGGGGATACAAGTTTGAGCAAAAGGAACAAAGTCTTTTTTTTTTATCTTTTTAATATTTGAGTGTTATAACAAGATTCTCACTTTAATTAGATAACTGACCTGTAGAACCAACAATACAAGTGCATTATATAGAGCAAATAAAAGGTTATAGAGCAAAAAAAACCCTTTTATTACTCCGAAATGGGGGTTGATGCAACGAGGTGTTGTAGCAGATACCTTGAGAAGAGAAATTAGATGTTTTACTTGATACAGCATCCTTCTTGAACTGAACTTTGAATGTCTACCTAGAACATGAAATTGGCATAGATGATTTAACATTTTGGACTTTCCATTTGGCAATTTCGCCAAGGAGCACTATACAGTCAAGAAACTTGAAAGTTGCAGGTTGTAGAGCTATCAACACTTTATATGCTATCCGGAGAATCTGTTCTTTCTTTTTCACTTGTTTGCTTGTTTGATTTTGCCACAAAATGCTCATACATGTGCTTTTGATGTTGAGTTAATTTTAAACAAATGTATCTTTTGATATGTGATATGGTTTCTTTGGATTTGAAGAAGTTGAATGATTAACCAGATCTTCACTTTGTTATCCACTGGCTGATTGTGGACATTCATTTGTTGATATTCTGAATGTGTGATTTTTTCTGGTCCGCAGGCTTGTTGTTGATCGAGTAGCAGATTTAGTGGACTACTGGGTAACATTTAATGAGCCACATGTATTTGTTTTGTTAACTTACTGCGCTGGTGCCTGGCCCGGGGGAAATCCAGATATGATTGAGGTAGCAACATCTGCTTTGCCGACTGGTGTTTTCAATCAAGCTATGCATTGGATGGCTGTTGCTCATACAAGGGCCTATGATTATATCCACGGAGAAAGGTTGCACAAAACTGAAGTTGCATTTGTCTAATGCTAATTGCTTTATTTGATTCTTACATTTAGATGAAATTTGTCTGACTTTGTCAGTCTTCTATTCTTACTAAAATAGCCATCATTCAAATACTGTTCTGTTACTGCACTGTTTAATATTTGCAGAAGTTTTATTTGACTTGCAACAGGAGTGTCATGAAACCTTCTGTTGGGATTGCACATCATGTCTCTTTTACTCGACCATATGGCCTATTTGATGTGGCTGCTGTCACACTGGCTAATTCACTGATAATTTTTCCCTATGTGGATAGCATCTGTGATAAGCTGGATTTTATAGGGATAAACTATTATGGACAGGTTAGCACCATTATTATACTAATATTGCGGAAAGAAATGCATGAACAAAGTATAACTGGAAGCTTTTCCATTATTCAGGAAGTGATTTCAGCGCCTGGCTTAAAGCTCGTGGAAAATGATGAGTACAGTGAATCTGGACGTGCTGTTTATCCTGATGGTTTATATCAAACTCTTCTTCAGTTCCATGAGAGATACAAACGCTTGAGTTTGCCTTTCATCATTACTGAAAATGGAGTTTCAGATGAAACTGATTTGATTCGACGACCATATTTGCTGGAGCATTTGTTGGCTGTATATGCAGCCATTCTTATGGTTTTGACCCCTGACATGTTCGTGTATTACTAGTATATATAACTGCTTCGTTACATGAATATGTCTCTCTTCTTTTGTAGGGTGTACGTGTGCTTGGTTATTTGTTCTGGACAATTTCAGATAATTGGGAATGGGCTGATGGATATGGTCCTAAATTTGGCCTTGTTGCAGTTGATCGTGCCAATGACCTTGCGCGTAATCCTCGCCCATCATATTATTTGTTTTCCAAGGTAATAAATGTCAAGGAGACTGGATTTTCTTTGAAATTCTCTTGGTATTTTAGTCTCTTTGTTAATATACTGCATGTGCGATCCTTATTTAATCTTGCAATGATCTTCACTTAGATACCCAGCCAAACTGTGTGGACCAGTTCTAGATTTATGGTTTATGAACATCGATCCTTAAACTGATGCAAATGGATCTACCGAATTTAGGTAGTGAAAACTGGCCAAATTACAAAGTTGGATAGGATGCATGCTTGGAAGGAGCTCCAGCATGCTGCCAAAGAAAAGAAAACACGGCCGTTCTACCGAAAAGTTGACAAGCATGGACTTATGTATGCAGGTAAATATATTTGGTTTTTGATTAACTGACATTATATGATATATTCCATATTTGCACTTAATTGCCAATAACCAATATGAAGCGATGTTATCTGGCAATGAATGCTAACATTTTCCTTGATGTTAAGAATCTTACTTTTTAATTTTGATTGGGATCCTACAACGGTGATCATATTTAATCATGATTGCTCCTATCTACATGGTTGCATTAGAGAATATATCTTGAATCAAAAGGCTATATGAACAATTTAATTATTGGCTTTCAAGTTGACCACAATCTCTACAAATGAATCTACTGAATTTATGGTCAAACCGATGCAAATGGATGTACTGAATTTAGGTAGTGAAAACTGGCTAAGTTACAAATAAGGCTTCCTAGATTTAAGGGAAAGGATAAGCTGAGATTTATGTGGTAATAGTCTATTAGATGTATTAAATAAAAGGTGTTAGTGATTTAAGTTGTTTGTCATGGATCTCCTATCTAACCTGGGCGGCCAAGATTCAAGTCACGAAATAACATGTTTACTTGCGAGGTGCAAGATTATATATATTGGCTCTCTTCAAACCTGTTTTGGTTGGAAACTTGTGCACTAGATTATCCATCCATTTTAGTATTTTAGACTACATGCATAACATCATAAACCTCGTATCGGTCCATATATAGTCTGCTCTCTCTCTCTGGCCCTTTATTATAACTAGCTTGGGGCTCTTTTTTCAGATGTTCTCCTTCCTTTTCTAGCCATCTTAAAATATTGGCTTTGATATTCTTGAATGGTTTACTGATATAGCTGCAAATTCACAACTATCATCCACTATGCTTGTGTTATACTAACATCTTTGATTATACGTGTTGATTTTGATTATTCATTCCACTTGTACGTTCTCTTTTTACTCGGTATGACGTAAACAAATTACATTATTGTATAGGCGGTCTAGACGAACCTATTCAACGACCCTATGTACGGAGAGATTGGCGATTCGGGCACTACGAATTGGATGGTTTACAGGACCCTCTGAGCCGCCTTTGGAACTTTGTCACCGTGCCCTTTTCGCCCAAGAAGAAGGTTCAACTAGAAGATCCTCTTGTAGCTCCGCTGCCCGCTGGCCTCTGAAGCCCCCCAAACCCACCACGAGGCAGCGAAAGGATATCGAGTCCCTTGTTATGATATGTATCAAATTGAAGGAGTCCAAGAAACTCACCGTGTTCCCTACTTAGAGCATATGCAAGCGCATCACATGGCAGCAGGTCTGGCGTTATGTTTGACGGGGTTATCTTTGATGCCTTTCTGGTTTAACGGAATGCTGTCTTATGCTGGCAATCTTTTTTTTTTTTTTTCCGACCCGTATTTGTGATGTGTGCGTGTAGGCCACTTAGATATAATCTTTGGCTGACATTGTCGATGACTGACAACTCTGCATGCAAACAGAAACAAAAAATTATATCTTTAAGTTTTTTTTTTTTTTTGCAATGTTGCGTTTTATTTTTCTGTGCATTGTCTGTAGTTGCTTTCGACCAGACAGTGCTTACGGTTTCTACATTTACCTGTAATAACCCAACCAAACAAGAACATGGGCACCGGTACCTCGAATCCTCGGAGAAGAAACATAAAACCTACAAGTATCTCGAAAGCAATCTCTAGCGTCAGATAGCGAAAGTTGAGATCGTTTCGTTCATGGCATGCACATGCACTCTGCATCTTGGAAGAGAAATAGATGCCATCAGATGGTGAAAGTGAGATCGTTTGGTTCCTGGCATGCGCATGCACTCTTTCTGAACGAATGCCCCAGCGATCCCCTTTGGGATAAGAGTATCAACTTTTTTGCGATCTAGTCCCTGATGGCACACCAATACAGAAGCAAGTAAAAGCTACACAAAGGCTCGTTTCTAGTCTTTTATTCTCCCCCTTCTCTTTCCCAAGTTTATTATACAACCTTTCCGGTACTCGTTTCGCCTCGCACAGAGAGAAAGTTTGCTCAAATCATAGTAGCGTTGAACCATATCGATCAACCTGCAAATACAAGCATTCCATTCAGAATATTTCAAAATTTACCCTCAAATTATGGTGCCATAACTGGATGTCATAACATACTAGGAATATAGGATATCGATGCCGTAATATTGCTAAATTAAATAGTTGAATTGAGGTATAATTTTACACACAAGCAAATATACAATGTGATTTTGACAACATATTAAAGCCTTGGATCCTTATACAAAGATACGTCCACGCTCAAGCAATATTTTCTTGGACAAGAGAGAATTAACCAAAGGGATCATTGCGTAACTGACTAAGCAAGCCATGAGCTTTTGACACTGGTGAATTTACAAACAGGTCAAATGCACGCTACTCTATTTAATCCTATTAAAACAGGAAGAAATATAAATGCACAAATGCCATAACTGGATAAATATCAATGACAGGCTCACACTTGCATTGTGAACTTAAGATCACTAGCTAAAGAAATGTATGTAAACTTACCACTCTCCCCGAATATCTGTAACTAGGTAGGAATAAAGTTCCTGCTGGTCAAGACCTACTCATTGTAAATGACCCATTATAGCTTATGATCCAGGGAGGTTGATGGATGGAGACGAACAACCTACTCATTGCAATATCAAACTATAGTTCATGAAAATTTCATGATGAACATTTGATAATTAGTTGGAAAAGCAGCGTAATTATCTGATTGTCCTTCACTGTCAGGTAGTTTCCACTTTTCTCAAAATTAGCTACCTGCATGAAGTGCCCTGCAACCATCGCCTTCCTGATGTTAATGTAATAATCACGGCTGTTGAAATCTGTACTTCATAGCTTGAGGTTGAATCTAGCCATAATACGCACAAGCTGTTGCCTCACATTATCAGCAGCCTTTAAAGTCCTTTGGTCAATAAAATTCTCATAACACCATGACGGGTCTTCCCCTGTCATGCCCAAGTCAAATTCAAACAAAATAACTAAAATAAAAAGTGCGGAAAGTGAAAAATGAAGTGGTATATCATGTACTTACTGTTCTGCTTGTACGCGTGATATACATTTCACAGCATTGGGTGATCTCCATCAATGTGGCCAAACTGAGCCTTAGCTTCATCAGCAGCTTTCTGAGCCTCCCTAGGCCGGAGAAAGCAATCGGGCATTAGAAATAGAATTTCTTATCATAGATGAAGCCCATGGAAGGTCAGCATATGTACGGAGTCGAGACGAAACTGCTTCATAAGAAACTACCTGTGAAACTGAAACTATCTACAATAGCCCTAAAGACTGATTAGTAAGATCATGCCAGATTGAATCATTAGATTCTAAAGCCTGATCAACATAGCAGCCAGTGAAACCCAATCGAATACGCATCAAAGGTGTGGCCTACATCTACTGAATGCTTGACCATAGACAAACAGTAGAGTAAAAGCATGCAATAATGATAATCTCCAAAATGTAAATAACATCTGATGAGCATTGGTGCTCAAAAACCAACAAAGTTATGATAAAAAAATGCACAGCTAAGCAATACCACACACATGATTAACCTCAATTCTTCTACATGACTACCATGACACAAATTTAAACATTCAGCATGACTACTATGGCACAAATTAAAATGTTCATTCTGCTTCAAGTCAAGATGCTAACGGTACAAATGCAAACCAGTAAGTACAAATGGACAGCATAAAAATCATAATTGTACATGACAAACATATATTTAAAACTTCAACGTCTTATCAAAGAATAGCAAATTTACTTGCTTTCCTGGCAGCATTGCAGATATTGAGAGAATCTCATTGAAGCAGTTGAACTCTGGACTGACAACCAATATCTTTGCCATCTGAGGATCCAAGGGAAACTCACTCATAATTTCACCTAGCTTAGTCAAGTTGCCATCAACGTCAAGAGCACCTAGGTAATTCAATACCTCAAGTACCCACATCAATGTTTCAGGAGCAGGAGGATCCATAAAGTCAAAATGGACAAGATCATCAATTCCAAGTTTCTTCAAATTAAGAACCATATTTGCTAAATTAGACAGAAGAATTTCTGGATATGTTTGATCTTGTAGATCATTTTTAAAACTTTTTTCTGTGGAGTCCAAAGCATTTTCCTGATTTTGTTCTACCAGCACGTCCTGCCCTTTGATGTGCACTTCCCTTTGATATTGGAGAGATGAGCAAAGATTCCACATGTATTCGTGGGTTATACACCTTTTGTTTTGAGAACCCTGGATCAATAACATAAACAATACCATCAATGGTCAATGATGTTTCTGCAATGTTTGTTGACACAACAATCTTTCAACCAGGTGGGCCACCTTCCTCCAGCGGAGCTGGAGCAGGTTCGAATATCTTCTGCTGCAACAGCGGGGACAAGGTGGAATATAAAGGCACCACTTTAAAGGGCCAACTTGATCACCCAAGTTATTGATCTCCTTTGTTATTTTCTTGCATGCATCTTCTATCTCTTCCTCTCTGGTAAGGAAAACAAGTATGTCACCAGCAGGTTCACACATGTATATTTGTACAACAGTCCGGATAGCAGCTTCCAAGTAATCTCTTTCACGTTCTTGTGTGTAGAAAATTTCCGCTTCATGCAAGCTACCAGGTACCCTCATCAAAGGTGCTCCACTGAAGTAATCCCGGAACTTTTCAGCTTCAAGTGTTGCACTCAATACCACTAACTTTAAACCAGGTCTATTTCTCAATACTTCTTTCAGCAGCCCAAACAAGACATCTGTTGCTAAGGTTCGATCATGAGCCTCATATCTCTCCAAAAGTGGATCAGCCATTGCTTCTCTTAAAAGCATGCCATCAGTTAAGTACCTGACATCAAAAAGTGAAAGCAGAAAAAATGAGTCCATAATTTAAATAACCAATGCATGGAAGCCAGGAGCATCGAAAGCATGATACAGAGGTGTTTACCTATGACAACTCTGCAGTGCAAATAAATATTAGCCTGGTGTATAGCAGTTCACAAATATACACCATCAGCATGTGCGCAACATGACCATGGATGTGTCAATACACCAAGAAATGACACTTGTATGACAATCTACAAATCCAGTCTATGACTGCCTTGGTTTGGCATAAACCTTAATCACTGAACAGGATCACTTATCCACAACCCAGAGACAAATAAACAATCAAAAGTTACCAAGGCTAAGCCAGCATTGTAGTTTAGTATTTTCAGTGTGACCAGAAGCATTCAAGGGCTTACTTCAATACAGTTTTATGACTACTGCAATCTTCAAATCGGATGCTATAACCAACTTCTTCTCCTATTGTTACATCCATCTCCTCAGCAACTCGACGGGAAACAGACTTTGCAGCAACTCTTCGAGGTTGAGTGCAAGCAACCATTGGGTGTTTGCCCAAGTCATCGTATTCCAAAACAAACTGGGGAATCTGTTCAATGACATGTCACTTCTCTCGTTCAGATATGTTGGAAAAATAAAATAGACTTAAAAGGAACAATCATTCCATCTGAATCAAAATATAAAAAAGAAGTAACATGAGTAATATGAACAAATCTGAAGAAACAAGGAAACAATAGAAAGTGGCAACCAAAAGCAATCTCTTATGGGAATCACCTGATGAGTGAATCTGTATTTAAAATTGAAGCATAACTATCTGAACAAGAATAACCACAAGATTTTCAACAAAAAAAAGGAAAAAAAAAAGTAGAAAATATAAACCGATAGGCCACAAGATGAACAGCTTGATCACAGACACCTAAAAACAGTGGCCGCAACACAGTGCTGAACAACCTAATGTCCTTGTCTAAAGCAGAATGAACTCTGAAGCGGCTGCTGATACATCTCTGTCATACATCAGTATTTATAAGCATTGGTGTTGCCTGAAACTTCCAGGACACAGATCTCCGATGTGGTTGTAATCTATTCATTCTCAATATATCCAGATTACATAAAAATCATAACAGTGCCTGATGAACAAAAAGAAGAAGGTTATTTGTATGATATATTCTGCTTTTAACATGTGTCATTTATTCACACATCTGTTCTTAGTCAAGGAACTATATTATGCATGTAGACATATTGGGTCACACGAAATAAGCATTCAGATGTGTATTTATAAGGATCCATATCTATATTTGCTTTGATAAAACTATGCAAGCTTTCAAGTGTCAACTACCAATTCCAAATTTAGGGCCAAAAATTAATAGGATACAATGCCAGGATATATAGCATCTTAACCAATACATGTGACAAGATTCTGGTCGAACCTGATAAACTTGTCCTCGTGAATAAGGGACTACTGTACATAAGAGAAGGTTATAAAGCATAATTAGCATGAAATTTTATTTAGGAGGCTGGAACATTGTTGGATCTCAATAGCATCTTGCTTTTTGACAGCCAAGATTGACAAGGATTTTGGGAATTTCCTAACCAAAAGATGTTATTTCACAATTCAATATATTTCCCTATATTGACACTTGATATCTGATTATGGTGGCTTACAAAGAAGCTGGAAAAGACGAAACATAGTTGTCCCATTTATTCAATCACCGTCCCACTATCATGCAATAGTCGTTGTACTTTGTTACTCATTAATGTGACCTCAAGGTGCTACTCTACTCTTCAATGATTGTAATGATACTACATGATGAAAAATAAACATTACTTCCTATTATTTGTCAGGATACTTTTTCATTGACATGTAATTTAAACCAAAAGAATAAGAAATATCTTCTTTGTCAACCATTTCACGGCCGGTTCAAAAGCTTCATGAAGATAGAGCAGATTGTCACAGTACAGCACTTGGAAGCACGTACTTAACACAAACATGACGTCTACTTAAGAAGACCGAAGTAGTATGTTTACCCAGGAGTTCGTGGGCAACAAACCCGGGTTGTTTTACCACTGGCTGGCCTTCAACACCTTCAGAAACTCGTCTTTCTGGTGCCAAACCGGAAGGGTCTGCCTCTTCTCCAGTATCTCGTGGTACCTCCTTGACTAGGGCCGGCCGTTCCAACGGTTGATCCCCGGCGGGAACGACGCCGACTTGGCAGAGAAGGATCCGTTCGTCTTGGCCAACTTCGCCGCGCCGGATGACTCGTCCACCACGTCGAAGAGGCTCACCTTCAACATTCCCAATTCCTATTCCGCCGAATAAGATCAACAGATGATCGACCCCGCTACGAATTCGCCCTCGAGATCGAGAGACGAGCAATCAATGAGTTCAGGTTTTCGGATCGAAACCCTAATGTTTGGGAGGGAAAAGGTCGAGCAGGACCCGATTGGTTAAGCCGTTTTATATAGTAGAGGCGGGGCCCATTAGAAGCTCGAATGTACTAAAATATCCTTGTCTTTGCCCCGATTCACGATAAGACCTCCGTGCGCTATGCATATGGAAGCGATACTCTGTTTCCATCCTTCCACCGCTTACCCGCTGGGCTACCTCTGTCGTTATTAGAGGGTGAACAGTGGAGCCCAAGTGTGAACAGGAGGAACTGATCCGTACGAAATTTAAGTGGCGACTTCTGCACGTTTGTGCAACGTGGCTTTATATATAGTAAATTCATGAATTTTCTTTTTCAAATTATATATATATATATATATATATATATAATTATCGTGTTAGGCTGATGCAAACATAATAAATAGCATATATATAGGAACCTGATGTGAAATAATAGGTTCATAATAAAAAAAGAAATTGGTGTCAACCTATATCTACTGTATACAAGCATTTTGATTACTTGAATAGTGAATGTTCTTATATATTTTATTTTTGGGTGTAAAATTCTAATCATCCAATGTGAGATGAGAAAGGTGTTTTCAGAAAAATAAAATCTAAAAGAATATTTTTATAACTATAGGGAAAATCAAGGATTCACCGTTAAATTTAATCGGTCACTTGTCTTCCATACATTCATCAAATTTGTAATAATGCTCCAATTCAATCGAAATAAGATAAATGAATTTATAAAGTAAAATGGATCCACCATTGTTAGTAGTAGGTTTTTATCAGGGTTTAATTCTATATTATGTTAGTTATTAAGTAAATATTGTAATATCCCAATTTAATCATACATAAAAAAATTAACTAACATATGGTGTATTCAATTATATACATTCACTTATTATTTTTTAAGTCCATGTATTAGCATCATATATTTTTATATTAAAAATATTTTAATATATTCATTAAAAATATATTAAATATATATTTTACAAAAAATTATAGGATACCTAAATATTTCAAGAGAAGGCGAACGAGGTGGAGTGAGACTAATAACAAAGGATGAGTAGATATCAATGTGGATTTAATTACTCCTATATTTGTATAAAAACAATGATAATTTCACAACACTATAATTTCATTCAAAAAATATTATAGTGACATATTCTCTTTTTTTATTATTATTATCGTTAATTCACAACAATAGCGATTACAAATATTATATTTAAATTTAAGATAAAATAAATATTAGAATTTTTCATGCTTTTATTTTGAAATATGTCAAAACCATCATAATTTTCATATAAAACATTCAGATTATCGTATAAATTAATTATTGGGATTTCAATTAATTAAAGTTCAGTTACGATTCAGCTATAAGAACACTATAAATCTATACAAGAACATTTTTAAGTCTATTTTTCTATTATCATTTTTCAATAAATTAAAATAAAAAAATACTATGCTATATTTTATAAGCATCAATTCAATATGTTAAGCAAAAAGAAGTGAGGACTTATCATCATTAATATTATATTTCAAAATATAACAATATTTATTATCAAAGTTGATGGGAATTTAAGTTAATTAGCATGTTAGTATTTTTTTTAATAGTATCATAATGTTCTTAACTTAGAAACCTCCCAATCTTTTCAATCACATTTCCCTCAACTAAGGTAGGCCTTTTCTAAGCCAAGAATAAGAGGAGAAGGGTGAAAAAGGGGAAGAAGAGGGTATTTAGGTATATAATTTATAAATATTAAAAATTCTTAAAATGAGATTATAGATAGTAAAAAGGGGGGTTACAAATAAAAATCATCATAATAAAATATAAATTTACTATTTATAATCTATCAATCATTAATTATCCATTTATTCGCACAATATCTTATTTCGAGTTAATGTTATCTCCCATCGATTAGGAGAAAAAAAAAAGAAAAAGTTGATGATGACATTTATATCTATTTGTAGAGCGAGAATATTAAAAATTTAAAAAAATTATCAAAATTTTTATTTTTATTATTTTAAAAGATATTTTTTTTAGGGTTTTTAGAAATAGAGGGTGTTATATAAAAAAAATCATTCGAAAAATTATATATTTAATTAAAAGAAAAAGTCTTCACTCTGATACGATCCTGTGCACATATTTCACAGGCAGGGGAACGAGGCGGAGGGAGATCGGTAACAAAGGTCTCCGTGGAAGTACATCACACCGTATTATAGATGTATCGTAGGAACCAATCCATCGTCACCGTCGTCGTCACCATCGTGACATTGGCACCTAAGGCGGCCGCTTCATCAAAAGGGGCGACGAGGATAGGCGACCCACCGGTCATCTCCCCTCTTTCCCTCTGTTACTCGCCTCAACCCTAGCCCTAGCCTCGGATTCTCCCCCACGTGTCCCTAGTTCTCCATCTTGAGCTACTTCGGCGGCCCTAAAGATCCCAATATTATATCTCTATCGTCCTTCGATGTTCGTCTGGGGTTTCCGTTCCGCTTCTGGGTGAGATTATCTCGTTCCTGAATCAATTTGCTTCGTCTCGGTGTCTGGAATCCCTTGTCGTTTGATGTTTAGATCAAGATTGGTTTTGTTGGCGGATTCTTGATTCGATTTTTCTTGGGTTCTTGCTTTCCCTTGTGGTTGTTTTTCTTGATTCCAGGTTGGTCTTTTTTCCGCCGTGTTCTTTGTCTTGAATTTTTATTTGCTCGATTGACGATCGATGCATCTTGATTCTCGCATCGCCGGTGGTTGTTTTGATGGTTTTTTTTGGATTTAATGCTGATCTTGGAAGTCGTCGCTCGCTATGTTTCGTTTTGGGTTTGATCTTTTCCTGTAGATGCGTATGATTTGTTTGCGTAATGCTGTTGAGTTCTAATCTTTGCTGCACTGCTGTTTGTCAGGGTTGATTTCTTTCATTCTTGTGGTCAAATTCTTGGTCGTTTCATGCTATCTTTCATGTTGATTATTCTTGTAGCATCCACTTATCATTCAACTTTTTTTAATATCTATATACTGATTCTTTGCTTTCTTTTATTGCCAAAATTCTTCCTTTTTATTTTTTTTTTCTTTTGTTCAATTGTTATTCATTTATTTGGGAATATAATTATCAGGTAGGAAGGCGAACGGGTTGAGTAGTTTGATCTGTTGAATCTGATGGAGGGATTGGGGGGACTGGGATTCAGTGGTACAAACGCAGTGATGAAGAAGCCGAGGAGTGCCACCCTGAGACGACCTCGGCCCGAGGCACAGCTGGTTTCAGAATCTTGTGACATCTCACCCCTATCTTCTACTCCATCCTTGAATAATTCAAGGAAGTTCTCTCCTGATGATGATGGAGGTAGTGAATCCAGCGTCCGAAGGAAAGAATTTTATCTTAACAACCCTCCTCCAAAGAGTTCATCTATTAATATAGCTTCTTCGAAGAAAACCAAGAAAGTCGATAAGGTATTTGGAGAAGTTGATGGGGGATATCATGGAGTTAGCAGTTCGCGAGGCGGACATAGGTCTGACATGAAACGTTGCAGTGAAGGTGTTCTTGCCCCAGCTAAGTGGAAAAATACGGACAGGGTCAAAGAAGACAATGAGAAACACTCAATATCCCCAGATGCAAACGTTCGAAAGAGTGATGGGAGTTATAATGTGGATCAGTCAGAAGGGATCTCTAATGCTATTGCTGAAAACAAGCCTAGGAAGGTGAAACTCAAGGTTGGTGGAGTCACACGCACAATACTGGAGACAGGTGATGATGGATCTTCTGCAAAACCTCCACGTTCCTTGGATTCCTCTCGGCATCGTCTAAAGCTCATTGCCCGGGTAATATGCTGCTAAGGATTCCCAATTTCAGTATATTGTTTAATGAATAATTAAGCTGAAAATAAAAACTTAGCTATAACTTGGATTTATCTGCTTAGCATCTTCTTTCTGCAGCTCTTTACCGGAATTATTGATCATTAAGTTCATAAATTTTCCTACTACGGAACGGTACCATGATTGACAAAGTTGATCCAAACATTTTAGAGATTACCATCAAGTAAATTAGTAAAATCTGCAGCGCTGTACATTCCTAAGATGTCTTAATATTTCATGTTAAGCTCTCTCTTTGCTATACTGCCATCATGCTCGTACTCATTCGAAGAACTGTATCTATAAGGGAACATCGTATTTACTTTTCTCCTTAGTTGCAGGATTACTCTGATGGTCACTCCCTGCCCGAAAGGGGGAATGGCTCACAAGGAGATCAGGGGAAGCAATTGAGTGGATCGAGCTTTATTCATGGGATGGAGGAGGCTTCTACGGCAACAGTTGCTGAAGCAAGCTTAGTTGGAAAGCAAACAGACAAACTGCATATGCTACCCTCTTCTGCGCCTACTCGTAAGAGTAAGAGGGTCCCAAAGAGGCGTATGTTTGATGATGATGAGGAGGATGAAGAGATTCGTTACCTTGAGAAACTTAAATCTTCTAAGGTTTCTGCAGATGATTCAGCAGGAAATGATGGTAGCAGCGAGAATATCATTCAGAAAAAGAAATTACTCAAGATTCCTAGAAATAGAAATACTGCTTTTGAGGTGGATGAGGACTATACATCTTCTCGATCAAGTAAAGATAATAGAAGGAAGTTGAGGCCAGGAAGGGAATCTGATGATACAGACTATGTCGAAGAGGAAGAACCTGGTTCCGATGGTGAGACAGAGATCAAGAGAAGGAAACAGAAGGAAACTAGTGGGTCACCAGCTGACGTTAGAACCGAACCTCTTACTACACGACAGCGGGCACTTCAATCAGGAAAAGCTGGCAATGGTGAAAGTTTTGTCGAGTTCCCAAATGGGTTGCCACCTGCACCTTCTAGAAGTAAAGCCTGATATCATTGTCAATATTGTGACAGAACTTCCTGCAAGAGGATTTTTTTTTTCAAGTTCTTTCTTTTGACGTTGCATTATGACTGCAGAACAAAAGGAGAAGCTATCTGAAGTGGAGATACAAGCAAAAAAAGCAGAAGCTGCTCAAAGACGGAAAATGCAAGTAGAGAAGCAAGCCAGAGAATCTGAGGTCTATCTTTATTTCTTTCTGGATCTAAGTTGGCATTACTCCTGTCAATGAATTGCCTGATTAAATTTGAACTTCACAGGCTGAGGCTATAAGGAAAATATTAGGCCAAGATTCTGACAAGAAAAAGGAAGAAAAGAAGCAGAAAGAACTTGAAGAAAAGGTTTATATCCCAAACCTCAGTTATGCTCTGAATTTATTCTAGTTGACTTATTTTTATTTTCAATCTCTGGATTATATTGGTTTACACAGGCAAGGTTTGCTAAGTCACAAGCATTAGGTCCAAGCACCATTAGATGTGTCATTGGACCTGGTGGCACAGTCGTAACATTTGCTGATGATGTAGGCCTTCCAAGTATATTCAACTCCAGGCCTTGCAGGTAAGATGGAAATTTCTAACTTAAACTAGGAGGAAATGAATTTACAGCATGAGCCATCTGAATTGGTAATATTTTTACTGTATCATATACTCGTGGGATATTCTTTTTTTCACTCTGTTGCTTTTATTATGTGGACTCTTGCATTCTGTTGATGCAACAACCTTTTGCCTGCCTGTTTCTTACTGATGATTGCTCTGGATCCAGTTACCCTCCTCCACGAGAGAAATGTGCTGCCCCGTCATGTTCAAATGCATACAAGTATCGGGATTCCAAGACTAAGCTTCCCTTGTGTAGTCTACAGTGCTATAGAGAAGTCAAAGGAAGTGCTGAGTCAACGATAACTTGTTAATATTTCTATACTTGAATATATGTGATTCTACAGGAGCAAGGTTATTCTCAAGATGTATCTACCTGATATGGTGAAGAGGACAGTTTTGGCCAGCAAATCAATTTGTTATGCTAAATAGTCTTGTTTCTGCACTGGCGAGCGGATAAGTTGAAAATACACACAAATCCAATTTTTTTGCCCGTGCAAGTTATTAAGATCATTCTTTTCAGTAATCTACGTGGTAATTCTTAGAGTGTGGCTATTCCTGTTTGCTTATATCTTTTGGTTCGCAATTTTGCTGCGTTGTCGGTGATTTTCATTTGGCTTATTAAGATATTGAGTAGACTGCCATGTTGAAGTCTTGGTAAGTTTGCTCTGCTCAAATTTGGTGCTTCAAGAGTATACTATATATATTGCTGCTGTTGGAGTCTTTAAGTACAAGTGGTATGACAGCTTCCATTTGATACTAATTAACTAGTTAGTTTTTCCGGTAAGTAATTTCCAACAGAAAGTAACCTCAGATCGAATGGTGAAGGATTTATATTTCTGTTTGATAATTGCAGCATTAGGTATGTTATAGTCTAGATTGGCTAAATTGGAGCATAGATGCTGTTCGTTTTGTGTATTACACTTGGATCAATCTAGATTGGAATAACTACACAATTACATTTATGCAATCGATGTTGTATACTTTCTGCAAATTAATGCAGAATACGGTAAAGGCATTACATTTAGGACATGCAAATTAATACTAAATGTTGTATTACATTTAGGACATGCATTACTGCAGCCGTTTACTGGCACACTGCTGCCGATGAAACTGAAGGCTCTACAGTAAAAGACCAAATTTTGTTTTCTTTTATAGTTTCGGATCCAAAATACGTGTATAAATGAAAGAAAAGTGTACTGTTGCTTCCGCGCGCAGTACTCTCCGCGATGGTCCGCAATCGCGCGACTCATCTCTGAATCAACGGAAACCAACCCTGCGATGGTCCGGTCTCCGCTCCACTTCGAATCCTCCGCCCTCACCCGTCGGATTTCTCCGGGCCCTCGTCCCTCTCCACATATAACTGTAGATCTCCCGGCCATGTCTCTCGCCTCCTCCTCCGCCGGCTCCAGTTTCTAAGCATCCTTTTGCTCCAGCGATGCCGGCTTCTCTCTCGCTCTCCCTTCCCTTCCCAACTGCCGCCCCTCCGGCATCCGATCCGTCGGCCGCCGCTGCCCCCTTCGGTGCATTCTGCAGTTACGGCCGACGGTTCTGCGGCATCCGCAGGGAGGACTCGTCACTCCGCTCGCTGAATTGGGCGGCCTCGGGGCGGATCACCCCGGATTCCTCCCGGAGGTTCTCGAGGAAGATCTTGGCCGTGGTGAAGGATAACGGGAGCCCCGCCAAAGTCTTTGATTATGATCTCGTCATCATCGGAGCTGGCGTCGGAAGCCATGGCGCTGCGCTCCATGCAGTCGAGAAGGTAATGTTGTATGTTTCTTGATGGGTTTTACCTGCTTGTTTTGTTGTATCTGAGGTACTCGAACTCGTGCGCTTGGTTGCTGGACAACCAATATTTCTTGGCGTTGGATTTCTTATATAGCCGTTCGAATTCACACGTGACAGCTTTTCTTTTAATCCTTTTATTTATACACTGATTCTATATTATGTTGCCAATAATAGTTTATACGATGCTTTTCACACTTCATTGTTGGTGTCTTCACGCCGTTTCCTTTGGTCCAATCCCGATCGTACGGGGCCGTCCTCGCGGGTGTCCGAGATGGGGATGGAAGGGCGAGGTCGGGTCGGAGCTGGTGTCTCTGGGGCTGACCCGAGGTAGGACTTGGATTCCTGCTTCAGCATCGCCTTCCTAGACAGGAGGTCAATGTCTGGAGGCGGATTCCCGACTATATCCTTTCGAAGCTTAAGTTAGTTTGAGGTGGATCTGAGGGTATTCTTTTATGTTTGAGGTCCTATCTCCCGGGATATACCAGGGGATCGATATTTATACATGTTGTAGGGAGTCGGTCGTACTCGGATTGTTAATGACTGTTGATGCTTTGGGCTGCCGGTACGTATTCTCCGGGCGGCACGGATTGACCTGTACTGTTCTACGTCGTGCGGTGCCGTCTTGTACGACCTCAGGCGACGCGGGAACCGTTGAACGTCTTCGCGGGGATGCTGCGTCCCTTCAAGTCCGTATCCGCGCCCGCGCCTCCTCGGCACCGAGGTGCGACTGTCGACTCCGAGGCACCACGTCGGCTTTGAGATGCCACATCGACTCTGAGATGGCTGTTGATCGTTACCAGAATATTCCCTATCATTCATTCTTATTTTGAGTATCCATGCTTCTATTATCCAAGCGATAGCAGTCTTTTGGTCTAAAATTAGTTGTTTTTTCTTTTTGTGTGACTCGGGTTCACTTTTTACCTACCGGTGCTGTTCCATGACAGAACCACTATTTTGTTGCTTTTCATGTTACTTGAAATACACATGATCTGTGATAGTCGTGAGACACCAACATATTTGAATACTGGAGTTTCAATTGTTTTTGCATCCCGAGCCACTTAAACACAAATGCAAAGGTTGTATGATCACCATGCACTACCGATCTCAATATACATCTATCAGTTACCATCATTATTCTATGATAAGGTTCATCTTCCTCTTTTTTTTTTGGTTGTTGAGTGCTGCTTGTTATTTTCTCGGCCAAATTTGATCTCATCTATTTACAAGAAAAGATGAATGACTAATTTGAGAGAAAGCAGTCCTTGAAATCGGTTGATTGAGCTACTTTCTTGTATTATAAAGGAAACGATTGTGCAACTTTTGGCATTCACACTGCTCTGCTTGGACACCAAAAGTTGAAAATATTAGACAATTAAACTTGAGAGAAAATTTAATGTTTCTATACTTACAAGTGTTAGGAAAAGGTAATATGTCATTCAGTAACATCCAGTCTGGGTTCAAGCATTTGATCTTTTTCTGTTTTTAATTTACAGAAATTTTCTATATTAATTTATGTGTAACTTATTCTTATTATCCTGAGCTTAAGGTATATTCATTATCCTGGTCCTTATGGTATATTGTAAGCACTGAATTCAGACAGACACCCAGGCTATTTGAAGCTTGGAGCGGGTGACAACTGAAGCAGACACAATGATGGGTCAATATTATACTTATATCTGCATATATGTGTTTTCCAATCCTAAAATAAAATTTATAATGTAGAACTCCAGACGAGCATGTACTGTTTGGAAAAAAAATTTGTGTTAAATTCACATATAATGATTTATGTGTCAGAGTGATCTCAGATCCTCAGGTGGAAGCATGAAAAATCATACATGCGAACACTACATGACATCACATAAATTTGTTTGCATACCAAATATTAAGGAAACATTTTTTATTGTGGTGAAAAATCCCAGCAGATAGCAAAGGGATTGTGGAGAAACTTATGAGCAGCCATATTTTGGACAACTCTCTTACACTACCTGACGTATGTTATTATGCTGCAAACATGAGAAGATTTTGGTATCTGTCTGTGACTGAATATCATTTCTCTTGGTTAGTAATTTGATGTGCTCTGTTAGCGTTTAGATTTTCTTTTTGCTCTTTAAGTGCTCTCCATATGCTTTGGCTTGTTATTCATCAGAATGAGTCCTAAACTATGGTACCTGATTTGCAGGGTTTAAAAACTACCATTATTGAAGGGGACATTGTTGGTGGTACTTGTGTAAATAGAGGATGTGTTCCATCTAAAGCTCTTCTTGCTGTTAGTGGTCGCATGCGTGAACTTCATGATGAGCATCACCTGAAGGCTCTGGGTCTACAGGTTTCAAGCTTCATTTCTTCTTTTTCTTACCATATGTCTAGAATCCAAAGACAATTTGTATACTGTTTTATTAGTGTCTAACCTGGCATTGAATAACTATGTGAATAGCTGGGAACATCAAAGAGACACACTATTTACCATCTTACTTTACATTTGCTGTTTGTTTTTGACAAAATACTTAATTTGATCAGATGACATCTCATTCATGATCACTGTGTTGGCTGAAGAATCTTCTTAGTTAGTAAGAAACAGGTGGTATGTACTGGTTTGCTAGTTGATCGGTATGCATACCAGCTCGTTTCGATGCGTACTCTGAAATATGGCCATGTATTGGTCAATACGGGGTATGTATTGGCCGATATGGTCAAAACTTGTCTTGTATCGATCGATATGGGTCGGTACCAATCTTAATTTCATCGATACCAACCCGAATCCAGTCTAGTTTGACCAAATTGACCATTGGGGCCTCTTTTGGGGCTTTAAATTGCCTCCCTCCCCCCTCTTTCAGTCATTCTCTCATTCTCACTCTTTCTCACACAGTTGTGATTAAAGTTCCTTATCGGGCGATTCAAGATCAACGAGAAGCAACTTCCTCCTGTGTGACAGTTTTTCCTTGATGGATTCAAAAAGATCATTTCAATATTTCCTCTTATAATCTATTCATTTATGGCTTAGATACACTTTATTCTTGTGTAAATACAACTTATATACCAATAAATTAGGAAAAAAATTCTAAGAAAATGAAATTTTCTTTGTTTTGGTCATTTTTCGGCCTTTTTTCGAAAAACCAATACATACTGGCATACCAACACGTGGTGTGCCGATGCCAACTGGTACACCAGTCCTCCTATGGATGGTATCACATGGGACAATGGTCCTTATTCTTGGTAATTAAATGTACACAGGCTTTCCTGCATGTAAAGTGTAAACTGATATATTCAACATAATGGTTTTGCAGTTTCCCATGATGAAGATCTGAAGTCAAATAAGCATTTATCATACATTTAAACATAGCTTTTGTTTGTCTCACTGGACAATATTAAAGCCACAGATTATTATTTGATTTTTTTTGTTACATCAGGGTCATTTATTTCATAAGCATTTAAATATTTATCTTAATTATATTTTTCTGACCATGCCACCTTTAGTATATTTCTGTGAAAATCTACTGCACTGAGACTTTCTGTAGTCTGTTTATCAAATTATCCTAATTTATGTCATGTTTTAATGCTTCATTGCACTGAAATGATAGGTCACATCTCCTGGTTATAATAGAGTAAGCGTTGCTGATCATGCAAATAATCTTGCTTCCAAAATTCAGATTAATTTGACTAATTCATTGAAAGCTCTAGGTGTTGATATACTCACAGGTGTAGGCACTATTGTGGTAAGTTGCATGTGCTTGATATTAATTTTTCTGTAGTACATAATTATTATTATGCAACATCATTTAATAGCTGAGTAACCTGAGTTTCTAGTTTGTAGTAGATTATATTATGGTCATTATATCGAGATACATATTAGTTTTGCATGATTTTTCTTTATCGATTATAAGTTATTCTGTGACAATCTATCTGGGAATTATTTTAACAGGCCAAAAATATTTAATAATTTTTTTATACTGATTCCTCTAACTGTATAACATGTGATCTTGTTGAAATATAGCTTAAAATATATATCATGGAAGGTTGCGTTGAAAACCCACCATTCTAATGTGAAAAGATAGAAGAACTATGCTTATTAAATATGTTGTGTTAATGCTTTCTGTACCAGTCTTACAACTCCATGCTTCTTTGGGTTAATTAAATTTGGAATTGATTCACAATTGACTTGTTATTTTCCTAACCCTTTGTAGATCAAACAGCCGTAGCATCACAATGATAAGAATTATCTGAGAAGTGCAAAGAGAAGAATGTTATTAGATTTTTATTGAAAATAGCACATGTATATTAAATGAAACATAGGAGTGCAGTGTCTTTGAAAGTAGAAGTACCAACTTATTTTACTAATTAGGATTTTACGCTCTCGAACCCTGGTTATAATACTATATATTTTTTTGTGCTTAATTGAATGCATCAAGTATACTTAATGAAGCATGAATTCTTCAAACTGCTTGTCATGTCCATTGTGCTCATATCAGACTCTTAACAGTAGCCTCTTATTTCTTGACACACATCAGGTACTTGAAAAAAATATTAGGATCTGTATAACTGACATAAATATTAACTTACGATGCATGTATATATTTTATAAACACACATATACATTTGATTTTTATTTTCTGTATACATTTATGATACATGCATGTTTATTTTCTATCTTTGAATTGCTGTATTGATGTGTATGTATTGTGTTGTGTGCATGTCCATGCTTTATAAACTATACTACAAACTAGTATTATATGATTACTGCAATCAAATTACCTATTTATTGTTCTCAGATATCAGATCATTGATCTGGGTGTGTGTTTGTGCGAGTATTGTGTTTGGTTCATTGATATTCTACTGAGTTTTTGTAAGCACATTGACTCTATGTTTAAGTGCTAGAGGATTGTGATTAAGCTGTTACTGTTACCTTAATGAGATGAAGAAACTTGCACGGGCTAATCCAAGCTCTAAAACCTTCCTATGTGCAGGTTATTCCATTTCAATCTTTAGATGCCACTCCCTTTTATAGATTAAAGATGTCCATTCATATTAAAATTTTGTTTTTGTGCTGTATATTTGTAATGCCAATGACTATAACAAAAGGAAAACTAAATCATGGATTTTATGAAGTGTCGCTTGAATAGTATAATCCAGATTATTCTAAATAACTGTTTTAGTTGGGAGAAATACCATAACTTTCCATTATTGATGGCTAATATCAGGTTGATAGCTCTTTGCTATATTGTTCTTACTTCTTACAAAAGACACTAGGAATACTGTTTCTTGAATATGTTTTATATTGACTAGCAATGGAGTTGTGTTTCCCTTCAACTCTAATCTATATTTATTTCTTCCTCTGCTTATGCATGAGGTATTTGGTTTTGAAATGATTTGTCATTCTTTGCTGATGTCAGAGAGTCATGAACTATGGTCTTACCATGACACACTGATGTTTTCACGGTACACAAAAGGTGAAATATGGAAAGGTCGGGTTTCCTGGCACAGAAATTACAGCTAGGAATACAATAATAGCTAGTGGATCTGTTCCCTTTGTACCTACTGGCATTGAAGTGGATGGTTAACTTTATTTTCTCTGACTCATTTAGTTGGAAATTAGTCAACTATGCATGTACATAAGTGCATGATACTGTTGCTGATGTTGGAAAATTTTCATGTGAAAATGATGGAATTCTGCTTTGGTGTTTGTACTTCCTTCTTGTATTTGGTTGCAGAGATGAGGAAATATTAATATATAATAACCAAAAGAACTATTATGTATGTTTTGTTCATAATTTTTGTTCTGCTTTTTTGGTACGTTTTTCTGATTTTTTTTTTCAGATGTTCTACTATATAAATTTCCAACTCAAATTCATGATTAGACATTCTTCAACAATCAACATGGACTTGTAGTGCATTTTAGATGGACATTACTGTTTCCAAGATATTGTAGAAAATATCGTGATTTATGTATAATAGGCTTTTATTCATGTGAAATACAGCCTATGGGTTTCAAAATTGTTGGCATATTATACCAATATCCAAATGTTTCGATATGGGATGTGTTTACTTTTTTGTTTTGATGCAGTTGTTACTTTTTTGTCCTTGTGTACTTATACCACAATTATGGATAACTTGTAAGATTTCAGTGTATCTTTATATGTACTAGCTTTAATTTTTTTTTACCCAAGTACCATGAAAAAAAAAAAAAGGTTGATCATACATCTCCGTTTCTTTCTGCAACCAGGAACAACATTATGGTTCTCAATTTCTACTGTTCCTTGATATTGACTTTTAATTTACAGATAATGGTTTCTTTTTTATTTGTTTTAATCCTTTGTATCTTGGCAGATATGCTTTCTATTTTCTATGAATTTGATTTATCTACTATAGGTTAATCCAAGTATTCTTTTGTCATTCTTATTTGATTAATTTAGTTACTTTTAATTTATCGGGTGGTACATGTACGGAAAACTGTATTCACTAGTGATCATGCACTCAAGCTGGAGCGGGTGCCAGATTGGATAGCTATTGTAGGAAGTGGTTATATTGGACTTGAATTTAGTGATGTGTACACTGCCCTTGGTAGTGAGGTATGACGTTATTCTCAGCCACTGCTTTCATATGTTTTCTTACAGGCAATGCCTATTCCATGGATGATTCTTTACCTCAGACTTAGCTTCCGTTTCTCTTGTAACTCATTATAAGCTTGCAGACATATAATCTTTGAATGCCCAGTATAACGACTTTTGTTCATCAACATGAGTCCTCTTTAAACATGTGTTTTGATGTTTGATATTAGTCCTTACGGCAAATGTCATGGTTTAGTTACATGGTGTCCTAACATTCAGCATACAAATCTTTACATTCCTTAAAGTTGTCTATGATGTTGGTAGCCCCATTTTTTCATGGTTTTGGTTAGAAGCAATGTGGATTCCTTTTTATTAACTATATTGTTGGATTATGCTTTGCGATCATGGTATTTATTAACTATATTGTTGGAATTTTCTATCATTGTTAGTGGCTAGCTGTTAGTGATAACCTTCTTTGATACTACCAACATTGGCCAACCATTGCTACTAGCTTACTATTAACTCCAAGATCGAATAATGTTCTAACATGATAAAGTTTCTTCACGTAGCCGGACTTATGCTAGAAAGGAGCATCAAGAGACAGAAGGTGAAATAAGATCATGAACAAGAACTTAATGAATACCATTGAAAATTAAGTCATAATAAATTGAGATAAATAATAAAATGGTTATGTTGCATCAAATTTGTAATTATCCAATTATCCAACCATTGCTACTAGCTTACTATTAACTCCAAGATCGAATAATGTTCTAACATGATAAAGTTTCTTCACGTAGCCGGACTTATGCTAGAAAGGAGCATCAAGAGACAGAAGGTGAAATAAGATCATGAACAAGAACTTAATGAACCATTGAAAATTAAGTCATAATAATTTGAGATAAATAATAAAATGGTTATGTTGCATCAAATTTGTAATTATCCAATTATTGATACAAATTAGATTTACAGCCAATCCATAATTGAGTACTGGTTAATCATCCAACACTATACAATGTTTCTTTTTTTCTTTTATCTCATGAACTTGATTTCTACTGTTTGCTTGAAAGACTTCTTCTAAATTTTTTCATCAGGTGACTTTTGTTGAAAGTCTGGATCAACTAGTGGTACTTGTGGCCATTCCAACAAAACAACAATTAAGAATTCTTACTAGCACAGCTCCATTTTTTTATAGATTAGTATGTATTACCAGCATCTTCATTTTACAAGCTCATTATTGGTTGCAAGATCAACATCCACATTTATTTACCAAAACCAGTAGAAATATATGTCTATAGATTTTTCTCCTCACTGTGCATCCACATTACAAGATACGTCTGATGGTATTACCTTTTAGATTTTTCTAAATTCAGCTGTTCACTTGGATAGACTCCTATGATGGATGAGAATTAGCTCAATAATGTTGGCTTGAAATTTGTCAATATTTGCTTCGTGACTGGCAATTTTTCATTTGACCTCTGTAAGGGGTTGAATGTGAAAATATAATGAATTTTCACTCAAATAAGACTAAGTCATGAAAAAAAATTTAGTTGTTGTTGTGGTTTCTAGTCATACATTAGTTTATTTCTGCAAAAAACAAGGTTATACACTAATTTCTCTCTGTTAGAATTATTCGTGTTTTTTTTCTGTGACACATGAGGTTTGGATGTCCCACTCCTGAGTTTTCTTTTGCAGCCTCAAGCAAGGGAGAAAGGTGAGAAGGATAGGTTTGAAGTACGTGTTGCCAAGACTAGTTTCAAGGCTAACACAAAAGCTCTGGCAGAGAATGAAGGTGAGGGGCTCGCTAAGGTTATATTTTGGACCATTATCTTATTATGAAATTAAAAACACATTATGCCATGACTGGAAGCTTGTGTAACTCTCATTATGATAGTTATCAATTCCATGAGAATATTATCCCTTCTTTAACTTTATTGAAGTTCTGTTACTTGAATTCCAAGAAAATAGTTGCCACAGGTTTCGTTAAATATGGTGTTTCATCCTACTTCTAAAATCGGTTATATTATTCTAGTGCACATATACAAAACTAAGGCATGTATATGAGATATATTAATTTGAAAATTTTGTAATAGTAGTAGGATATGTTTTGTCATGGTCACAAGAAAAGTTTTTTCATTATGCCATATAGATCTTGGGCACTAAAATATTTTGACTATGTTGACATTGAATCATGATAAGTAATTAGAGGTTACATAAGTATCTTGATCATCAAGTAGCTATTCTACTTATACATGAGGAGGAAAAAGATCTAGTAAATAGAAATACATTGAAATTTAACATTTAATCCATTTCTTAAATGGTATTTTTGAACATCATAAAAAGTTTAATGTTCATGAAAATCCACCCTATATCAAATTATCAATAACTATACTTTTAATCATCTCATTTATGTCATTCCTTAGACTTATCATATACTTGTATTACATCCAACAGCAAACCCAGCACACAACCATTTTCTTAAAAATATTTCTTTAAAATACTGGTATACTTTTCCAATGAGATCCTATCATGGATTGATGGACCATGCATACCAATCCTTGGCTAGACCGATCAGTACCACTGTACCGATACATGGCACAGTATGTACTGAAAACTCAAGAGGAAGCAGAAGGAGAAGGAACAAATGGTGGAGGAAGAAGATGAGTGGTGGAAGAAGAGGAGGAAGGAGGAAGAGAAAAGAAGAAGAGGTGGCAGTGGAGGAAGAAGAAGGATAAAAGATTTGGATACTAGATCTTTTATTCAAGCAGTATTTGCTACCATTACTTTGGGACCTTTCTTTTTAGGGGGCTTTGGTGTATTTTCATAGTACTGCTCTCTCTCTCTCTCTCTCTCTCTCTCTCTCTCTATATATATATATATATATATATATATATATATATACTCCCTTAAAACTTTTTCTAAATCTTAGATTTTATTAGAATGAAATAAATAATAATCATTTCTAAAAAATTTGTAGAATATGCAATCAGTTTGTCTTGCAGTAGATTTTATGCTTGCCTTGACGAATTTGTTCTTGTAATGCAGTTGATATACAGACCTGATAAAGGGGAGATCCGTGGAGTTCATATTTTAGGGCTGCATGCTGCAGACCTCATCCATGAGGCATCAAATGCGATAGCCCTGGGAACACGTCTACAGGTGATCATATTTCACACTTGAATATTTTGATTTGTGATTGCTCACGATCATTTACTTGGATTACACGTTATATGCATCTAAAAGAACTGCAGTCGTGCCTTTACATATGAAAATTGAGAAACAATTGTTTATAGTATGCTGCCCCCTTATTAGGTTCATCTATGTTTCATGTCTTTTTGATGAAATATTTAGCTTATGTTGATGTGAACAAACTTGAAGTTCTATAACATGTGAACTACTAGCTGTTTTATGGATAACAAAAGTTACACCAAATCAATCTCTGTGAAGCATCTCTCAAGCGCTTTTGGCCTAATATGACATGTTTCTTTTTTTTTTTTTGTAAAATCTAGAAAAGATGTAAGTTCTCTTTGAAGACTCATAGGTAGGGAACCTCAGAGTAGTCTGCCACTTTGTTGTGTCTACCAGGAAAAAGTTGACATACGCCCAAGGAAAATAGTTAGACTTTACTGCAGAATATTGCAGCATTGAATGCTTGGGGCTCCAATATGGAGGAGCTCTGGTTGCTTCACTTTCTTTAGCAGGACTTGATTTTTAGTTTAATGCTATCCAAAAATAGTTTATTTTTAAGGACCATTACTTATTAGATGATGGTGTAGACTGTGTTGTTTTCTCATCAGCTTATTTATCATTGATATAAAATTGTTTTTTTCTGTAATTGCCACATCACCTTTCTTAAAGTTTCATTAAATGTCAAGTTTCTGGGGTTCGCGCAATTGCATCTTGCACACTGCCACTAAATAGGTTAGATCTTTCAACATACCGGCTAGACCTTGAGGTTCTTCAGAAGATGCTTAAACTTTACCTTGATTAGAAAGTTATCTCCAGTAGCCATTCATAAATTTTCTTTTAAATCATTCATGAACTTTTCCATAAAATTTAGATTGTCCTGTATTCTTGAGTGTCACCATCTGGAAGAGTCTTGGATGATGATGATGATGGGATGCAAGTGAAACAAATAATTGTAACCATCTTGAATGCCTGTCCTGTTAAGTGACCCTTAAAGTTTCTATTCACTGGTAATGATGCCAGGTACTGTTGTATTTGAACATCTTTGCAACTATATAATGCATAAAGCTAGATCTAATGTTTTTGTTTTAACATTGATCTTCACATTTAAAATAATATTTCTTAACAAATCGTTCAAATATTCTTTCTGGAAGCTCCTGATGTGATGGTGTCTTTAACATCTATACCTCCACTTCTTTATGGCTTTAAAACAAAAAAGATATATTAAATTCCAAGAGAAACATTTCAGTTGACAACAGGCAATTAATTTTTGTGATTCTGTGTTTGTTGAATTAAAAAAAATTCTATTTACTGAATAAGTTACAACTGTTCTATTGCAACAGGATATAAAATTTGCCGTTCATGCGCATCCAACTTTATCTGAAGTTTTACACGAACTCTTCAAATCTTCTAAGGTATGCATCTAATCTTCTTTGGTATAATGCATCTGACAGTGTCTATAATCTTTATAGTATCTTGAAGACTTAGAAATCTGTCTTACATATCATGCTGAACTAAAAGAACGATAAAGAAAAGATAAAATTTGATGGACCACTAGTTATGAATTATATATTTGTTGAAGTATTCTATTGCCTTGCCTTGTTAGAATCTGCAAAAAACTTTAGAGCGACAATGATTGGTTCAATCACACAATTAATTCAAGCCAAATCGACATAATTAATTGTTGATTAGCAATTGATGCAAGCCAAATTCTGCTTGGTTGTTTATAAATAATCTGAGAGAAAATTTTGTGAAATTATATCGGCCACAATATTCCATCGTCAAAAGGTTTCCTTTACCATCAGTACATATGTTCATTCACTTGTTTTGCCAGGTTAATGTTGGTGTCCCGTCTTCTGTAAGTCAACCAGTTGCAGCCAAACCAGTCTTTAGATGATCTCGGTTATCAGGAGGAAGCCTTCTCAAATACCTTATAACACATCAAGAATCTCATCTTTGTTTTCACTGAAGATAACGAATTCGTGGAAAGCTCAGTGGAGCTCTGCTGTTGCTGCTACCGACGGAAGGAGAGGTTTTTTCTCTTTCTTCTTGTTTTACACGTTTATTTTGACCACTAAACAGGCTTATTTAAAAGGTGGCATGGCAAGTGTTTTGCCTTTGTCTATAGATCGTGATAGTTCCACGTTTATTGGATTGTTTTGTTCCACGTCGTGATCGGAATATTGTGCGGTGTGCATCAAGCTGTGTGTGTGGGCGTAGTATCCCTTTTTCCTATCGTTTCACTCTTTTTCTTGCTTCTTAGTGACGGCTACCACTGAAGACTTGGACCAGCGGAGCAATCAAAGCCACAAAGAACAAGTGGGTGATAGGAGGGCCACGATCCGGAAAAAGTGAGTTCATCTTTTTTGTTTATATTCCGAGATGTTGCCTTCGTATTAATTTAAATTGCTATTAGGCTAAGGAGAAGGCCGCTAGAGAGGCAAAAAAAAAAGAACTGTGAACATGCTTTTACTACAGTGCTCTCTAAATGAATGTACTATGGTACATGCTCGCCTGTGTCACCTTTAATGATGCCATTTCATGATTATAGTTAGGTTTGTCATTGCCAAAAGCTGCCGGTTCCCGGGACAAGTATGCCGAAATTAATTGCTCGTCGAATGGCAGAGCTCTCTCAGCGTCAGACGGTCTCCTCGAGGTATGTATTGATTGCATGGTCCTCAGCACACCGTAATGATTACTTCTTACTGCATTTTGTTGCGTAGAACTCAATGTGACAATATATGCATGCTCTTGTCTTGATTGGTGCCACTGTTCGCTAGCTTTCCAACGCACAAATATACGCCCCGTTCCTAAAATCTTTCTTCTGCAAACACTGTCACGTAGCTGCAATTTGTCTTTCCTCCTACCAGCCTATAGTTTTAGCAGTGTGTTCGAGTAGGCCTTTGAAGCGAGCTGTGAATTATTTGCCGCACTGCTCGTTGATTTGTCCTATTGAGATTGAATAGTCTTCATCGCTTTTGTCGTCTTTAATTGATTAAGTCATAACATAAGACACCAAATTCTATATTTTTCTTTACATTACTTGTCAATTTGACCTGTTCTGACTTGCAAGATCCAAGGGTGAGGCCAAGTCGGAAAACAAAAAAAGAAAAGTTTATTTGATCAAATTAGAAATTTCAACCTTATGATTGTTCCGATTCAAGAGTCATCTCACCAAAAGGTAATTGTCTGAAAACAATGCAATTTTCATTTTTCCCAAAGCAACACATCTTTCAGCTTTTCAGTATATGATTTTGTTGATGCAACCTTTGTTGATTTTTCTTTCAGTTCATGGACATATTATCTTTTCTAAACGATATCCTTTAAATTAAAAAAAATATTACAAAATAATGATCATTCCAGTGAGTCACTGGCAGATCAAGATAACAAAAAATGATCATCAGGAATAAACCTAGAAAAATACCCTTTGATGTTAGTAGGATAAAGATGAAACTCTTCCCTCTTTCTCCCTTCTTTGGAACCGGTCTCCTTATTTGTTCTGGTGCAAAGTTCAACCAAGGTAAAGTGCAAGCTAGAGGGGATACCCTTTCGTTCCTCCATGTGTGTTGCCTTGACCCACCCATCTTTTGTAGGCTTAGTTGGTGAGGAGGCAAGGAGTAATTGTGGTTGACAATGCTTAAGGATATTTGTGGTGCATGGTCAGCAATGTCATTTCCCAACTTATGTTCGAAGATCTACTTGTTGTTAAGGTGTTCATGTTTCGATTAGTTTCACATTCTTCTCTCATCATTATCAAAATTTATAAAGGCAAATAATTAATTTATTTTTATTAAAAAAATTAGTTTTCTTACATAATGTTACGAGTTTGAAGAGGGAGGAGGTGGTGATGGGTGAGGATGGAGATGACCATTGGGGTCTACAGCATTGATCGTGACCCTCACGTCCCCTCCTATCTCATGTGAGAGTTATGGTCAACCATGACTAGGGTTGATAAACTAAGTGAAAGAAATGTGATTAGGGTTACGAGTAATTTTTTTTTAATGTTATGAGGTAAAATAATCTATTTATGTAGACAAGAGGGTTCAGCGAGACATTCGGCTAAAAAAAAATTTATAGTTATAATCTATTTTTAGGAATTTATTTTTTGTTTAAATAATAAATATGCAAAAGTTTGTATGTACGTATATATTTAGGATCTGAAGCCCAAAGTTTGTAAGTAGATAAATCCATGCATAAGCTATATATATATATATATATATATATATATATATATATATATATATATATATATATATATATATATATATATATATATATATATATATATATATATATATATATATATATATATAGATAGAGAGAGAGAGAGAGAGAGAGAGAGAGAGAGAGAGAGATTAATGGATGTGAGAGGCCTAATAAAGAAGTGTTATTGCGAACTAGTCTTGGAAGATTTAAGACATAAATGAACAGTCCCAAGAATCATATATATATATATATATATATATATATATATATATATATATAGAGTAATGGATGTGAGAGGCCTAGTAAAGAAGTGTTATTGCGAACTAGCCTTGGAAGATTTAAGACATAAATGAGCAGTCCCAAGAATCATCGTCCTTCCAGTCCGCGCACTGCTTACAAAGGATAGACGGACACGGTGCAACGACGAAGTACAATCGCGGTGCGAACAGTGGACAGCAGAAGAGAGGAGTGGAGGAAGCGACGCAGGTACATCCCTCTTCCCCTTTTACTGTGCGGAGTAACACCCGAACCCACCACGTTTTGTTGTTGGAAAGGGACGGCGAGTGTGCGTCGGAGAGGGACTGCAGCGTCAGCATCAGCGGCGAATTAAGGCCTCGCTGGTGTGCCCCGCCGCTGCTCCTTCTGACCGCCGGATAGGCCTGTGATGGAGACACCTACTCGCCTTTCCCCTTTGGACCACCTCCCGTGCCCATCCTCTCATGTCACGGTCCCTCCAAAACAGCCTCTATTGTCACCCGCGTTGGCACCATACTTAGTCAGGAATATAATCATGCTTAGAGAAAATATTATAAGTGAACTCAATAAAATCAAAACAAAAACACAAAAACCGAATTGGCCAACTCCTTTTTTTGCTAGTAGTTTTATAATTTCTTCGGAACATCAATAAAAACATAATAATGCTAATAAAAAAATATTATAAATGAATTAAATAAAATCAAAATAAATTAGAAATCAATTGGTTTACTATATTAGGATTCAAATGTATATTTATAATGGTTTAAAAACATCACTCAAATATGAATCGAAAATGGATTTGTTATAGTATTTTGATGATCATAATAAAAAAATATATAAAATCTATTTAAAAATATTATAAATGATCTAGATAGATTTGTAATATTTCGATTAGTCTCGTATGAGCAAAAATAAAATTGACTTATAAGGATGTGATTGATATACTATTATCAACTTTAGTTTCAACATTTTGATCCATTATTGGCGCTCAACAAAATGGATAGATTAACTAATGGTATTAGTTAGGTTTGGGTTAACTAAAGTTGTCATATCACTCTTAACATTAACCAAATCAACAAGCCTAAATATATGATATCACTTATAATATTTTTAAATAGCTTTATAATATTTTTAATACATCAACAAAAATACTAGATGCTATTGGGATACACTAAATAAAATCAAAACATACTAGAAACTATATATACTATACTATGATTCAAATAGGATAAACAACATCAAACAAATGATGTTGAAAAATTGGTTTCACCACAATAAAAACAACATAAAGTTTACTTGAAATCATAGTAAATCATCCAAATGGAATCCTCACCCTAAACAAACGACTTATCGTTTGTAGACCTCTCTTGCTCGCAATCCTTGTTATCGGCCATAGGGGAGGAAGGAAAGGGTCTACCGTCAACTACAATGAGGAAAAAGAAGGGGCGAGCCATGTGCCCTCGTAGTCAATCGTAGCAGGAGGAGGAGGAGGGGGGTGCATGCCTTCATCGACGAGGCATGCAACGATTGGACCGATGGGGTCAACAGAGGTGTCTCTTGTGCGTTGCAAACAATGACAAGCTTCACGAAAGAAGGGATAAAATGATATTTTCATATAACTAGGGGTGCTATTTTGAAACTTTTTTAGTCACAGTGGAAGGGGGAGGAGGGGGTGTATGCATTTACTGTTACCATATCGTGTGAGAGTCATGGGCAAGACATGTAGTGGTTAGGCTAGTTCATAGCTCTCACAAGTCACGAGCGATGATAAGACCTGATGAAAAAAGAGATAAAATAGTATTTTCATATGGTCATGAGTGCTATGTCAAAATTTGATCTCCACAGTAAGTCTAGGATTATATATGTTCTAACCGCTGCATGATATATACTAATCATATTTTAGATTATTGACAATTAAAAAATAAGAGATATATTTGAATATTTAATTTGACTAAGAGAGTGTTCATCAATATCTTATCAATTAATGTTTGGATACTTGTCTCACCCCTATGCCATAGGGTAGGAATGCATAGAGGTTAAATATTTTATTAGTCATAAGCCCACATGTCATCCGTTTCGTGTATATCATTTTTCTATATCAGACTTCTATATACATAAATCTGATTGGGCTATCATTTCTTTAATTTAAATTTATAGTAAATCCAATAAAAAGTATTCAAATTAGATTTAAGTGCACTCATATAAGAAAAAACAAAGAAATGACCAACTAATTGCCCATGCATTCGACTCCTAATGACCTGATATTAGATCAAAATCCGACCGTCAATCCCATGTGAAGCTCGTCTGAGCCGTCGATCTCACACCTCCACGTTTTACCTGAGAGCCCAATACGAGTCCGCTGTCACCAGTGTCGTTCGACCGAGCCACCGAACACGGACGAGCACCCAACCATGGAGCTCGTACGGCCTCGCACCTCCTCGTACGGCGCCTCAGACAGGGAACCAGCACATGCCAATCGCGTCGTTCGTGGGAGCTTTCTTTCGCCTCGTGTGACTTGCTGTGCGTGGAAAAAGCTGAACCCTGGCTGTGCCATACAGGGAAGCGACCGATGTCCAAAAATAAAAAACAATAATTTACGCCCCCCCAAAAAAATGTTTTACACGTGGACACCACCATCCTCTCAGTCAACATAGCTTGGCTCCGTTTGAGGACAGGTCAACGGCGGCTATTGCACCTCATGGGTTCGAGCTCGAGTCAGTGCAGCCAGTACTTGTATAGCATCATCAAATTAGATTCGGCAATTATCATCAATAATAGGATAGATTTAGATATCTCAGACAAAAATAGCAAGTGGTTTACGTATAATTATTAGCGTAGATTTAATACACAGTACGAGGATTGGATACGTAGATATGGACTTTTATCGCTTCAGGGTTTAGATGTTATACATTGGTAGCGCATATTAATATTCTCTCACATTAATTATTCCTATTTAATTAGAAGCTGATATCTTCGTCATAGTTTTTGGAGACTGATTAGGACCGTCCAACAGATTCGAAAGATCAATCGTTAGCTATACTTTGGCGGTGATATTTTGAATGCTAATCATGGCTATCAACACCAATGTCACATGATTTACATAGTTAATGTCGATGTATGATCGACTAATAGCTATTTATGATACCATTGATGTCGATCTCAAACACGATCAATCACGACCGTTGACGTCATTTTGTATGTGCCGTCCATGTCAATCACTCACCTTTACATTGAAATCTGACCACGGGCGCTCATCTCTTCGGGGCACGATCTTTGATGCGTCCATGATCGATCGATTCGGAGATGATCACGATTGATGTAGAGCGATCTTCTCCGTCCGTAGTCGGACCGTGGAGAGGAGGATGGTACGGATCGTCCGTGAGGTCGATCATGATCACCAGCGCGAAGTTTAATGCGATCATCGTCGAAGCAGGAATGGCACCTTTAGGTTGAAATCTGACGACGGACGTTGATCTCTTCTCGCACGGTTTTTGATGCGTCCATCATGGCTTGAGGGGTTGATCTTGATCGTCCATGATTTGGAAGAGCGATCTCTCTTTTGCACAGATCGTCCGTCAGGCCGATCATGATCAGCAGCACGATTTTGAATGCGATCTTCGTATCGTACCATCTGCGTACATAACTATGAATTGTTTTTTTTGTGATGTTAAGACATGTCGAGCGTTGGGATGGGGATGGGGATGAGACATACACTAAAAACAAAAGCTATGATGTGTTTGCGACAACAGCTGTCCCCAGCTGTCCCCATCGTTGAAAGCTCTGGCTCGAGTCTGCACACCTCATAGGAAGGACGACGGAAGAGAGATCCCCGACTGCCGTCGTCAGCACCCCCGGTCGCGTCCACCGGCTACAGCCGGTCCGTTCCGACCCGCCGGCATCTTTCCTCTTCGTGTCCGGCGGGCGGCCCCACCCGCCCGGCCCACCTCGCCCGCTGCACGTGCCGCGCGGTGGGCCCCGTGGGGGAATCGAAAGCAAAATTAAATTTAATACGGCGGAATGTGAGGAAGGGATGGTACAGAGGAGAGAGAAAACCCAAAGAGGGAGGGAGGGAGGGGGTTCGACGAAGAGAGAGAGAGAGAGCGCAAGGAGCGAGCGGGGTTGGGTGGGAGGCTTGAGCGACAGGAGGAGAGTCGCCGTCAAAAGCGGAGGGACTTCTCCGTCTTCCGAACCTGGATTTTAGGGTTTCGGTTTCTCTCCGGGGCGACGGCAGCGGCAGCGGAGTGACGGTAACCCCAAATGCTTTCCCTTTCTTGAATTATGCGATTCTTCTCATCTTAGTCTTGTCTCCGAAGTTTGATTCGGTTCTCCTAGTTTTTCTCGCCGAACGTCCTGCGGTTTGTTTGGGTTTTTGCCCCTAAATATCTCGTTTTGTTGTGTGTGTGTGTGTGTGTGTGTGTGTGTTTTTTTTTTTTTTTTCCTTTTGGATTTGGTGTTGCGTAGGGTTTTGTTATAATGCTTCGGTGGTGTAGATCTGTAGGTTTTCTATTAAAATCTGAATCATTGTGTTGTGTTTTTATTTTGATAGAATTTCTGATCTTTGCTTTTGCTTTCTAATTTTGATGCTTAGTTTGAGGCGTTTCCTTTTATTCTGCTTCCGTTCCCCTTTGAGTGCGGGTTCAGATGAATTTTCAGCTTGTAGTTCATAGCTTTCAGGACTGTAAGGTTTGGATTTGTTCTATTTGTGCAAATTTCGGACCACTTTTTCCCTCTATGTTCCATAAATAGCAAATTTTAGGTGATCATTCTCGAAGATTATATATCTGAACATCAACATCGTGGATTCAACTCTGTGACTTGAGTTTCATTTACCCTTCATGATTTTTCTCTCTTTGTCTGCCAATTTTGTGATACCAATCGTGTTGAGAAAACATATCCATTAGCTCGACGAGCCTAGAATTATATGGCCCAAAATGTGTAACATCTAGCCCTATATACAATTGCATTCATTTTCATTTTAGGCTTCATGTTCTCCTCAAGGGGTAAACCAACACATAGCCAAAGTTCAGACTTGTCACACAGAATCATGTTGTAGCAGCTGGCACGTGAGACCTAGCCTAATTATGCCTCCAACCCACAAGGGCCCTTCATTAACTTGGCTTAAGTGCTTGTTAGTGGGAGAGAAATGCTTCATGTCATGGCTTAAGTTATCGGATGAGATGCAAAAGCCAGAGGCGGTATACATCTAGAATGCACTTGTACGATGCCTACACCATCTCTACCTCTTATGATTCAAGCAATGACTTAAAGTCATGACATAAATGATCTTAGCAGGAACATTTTCATTTGAAGTCTAATGAAATTTCTATACATAATTCTCATAATCTTCAATATGTTCTATATTGGTTATGTAGTTTTTTTTTTTTTTGTCAAATTCCAAATTTCTCTGTTTTGGTATGCAGCAGCTACTGATTACTGAATAGACTATGATTATTTGGCGGCATTGTCACTAAGTGTATGTATATAATATTATTTAGAAGCCGATGTTGTGACTTGTTCATAATTGACGAGTCACACACTCACACTATGGACTTGTGTTTTGTATTGACATGTAGATAGAGAATTGATCTAACTGCAAATTGCCCTTCAGTTGCAATACTTGGGTGGCACCATATCCTGGTAAGTGTTACACTGGGATTTGAAGAAGCAAAAAATCAAATGTAGAGGTATCTGAATAGGGAGGCCTGACGTCCTTTCTTCTTGCTCACTAGTATCCCATGATTAGTAAAGATCAGCATACTGTGAATTTTCAGCAGCTTCATGAGCATGTTTGACCAATTTCACTTTTTAAATTAAATATATTTTTTAACTTCATTGCTCCATTGCAACCTTCATTGCTAGGATCCAGATAACAGACACAGGAATAAGTCTGCATATATGTGGACCTTGTTTTTGTTGAGGATGTCTTTCTTTATCTCAAGGTTGGCGATTACTTATTTATCCAACAGTTCAATTAAGTTTTTTCTACCATTGTCTTAGCTTATTCAAGGTAAAACAAACGAATCTATGTTATTATTGTTAAACATGGTTTAGTTGTATCCAGTAATGTTTACTACTTTATTTGGAACTAGGACTCCTTTTTCTGTTCACACATTCTGCAACCATGGTCAATACATTCAAGTTCATGGATATTAGGCTATGTATTCTTACCTGCTCCATCAAACAGCTAGAAAGAAAAGTGTGATCTATACTGCTAATAATCTGAAGAGGGATACTAATATTAGTAATATCGATTAAGCAGATGAGGTGGCTTTGTACATTAGCTTAGTAATATTAGTAATATTAATAACAACCTCAAAATATAGAGGTAAGGCTGCTGCCTACGTTGAGGCCCCACATTAGTGGAAGGCTTGTGTACTAGGTTCATTCTTTTGAAATGAGGTGACTTTGATATGTTATCTACAACAAAGATATAATTAAAGGGTCCATGTGTTTTCAAAGATATCAAACAATTATTTAGGAAATATTTCAAGTAAATGTTCATTCTCCACTTATTTTGGATCATATATTTTTTTGATATCTATCAAATGATCAATCTTAGTGGTAGAAAGTTACTGTGAGGCAATATGGACTATGAAATATATGGTTCTTTGCTGGTGTAAAGCAATTTTATCAATGAAGTTCAACACATAAATTCTTCTCATATGTCAGGGAAAATGGGAAATATCCTTATTTTTCAGTATTTCGTGGCATGGTGCTCTGAGAATGCAACTTTGATTTCTGTGATGTACCACTATTTAACCTAGAGCTTATCAGTGTCAAAAGTGCAAGTATTGCTGGGCCATCAGCACAGAATACCTTTGTGGTTCGTGGGCACATAATTGGTTGCTTGTTTGGGCTATAGTTTCACAAATACATGTATAGATGAAATGCAGAAAAGGAGGTGGAAGAGAAATGGAGATATCTATAATGGAAAACAAGCGGAGAAACTATAAGGGTGACAGAAAAAAGAGTAGAAGGACAGAACACCGATTAGAATGACCAGCGATGTATGACAATAAGAAGAAAAGTAAAACTTGCCCAGAGTATACTGGTTTGCGAAATTGCCAAGAAGTCGTTGTTGTTTGAATTTGAATAATTCATTATACTATTTCTTAACTTTTGCATTATACTATATATGGAAATTTTATGTTATTTGAAAGGAAATGTTATAAATTGTCTAACCATTATGTTTTCACAATCCTCCTGACCAAATAATGCTATATATTGCAGGAAAAAAGGCCATATCACATGCTTTTTCTCTTCCTATTCATGGTTTGATGACTTAAATAGCAGCATGGTGGAAGGAATTGACCATTGAAGCTTTTAGCGACTCCGTTTGATCTTGTGAGCTAGAATGACGCTAGAAGATTTTTTCACTCTAACTGAGATGAGGGATGGCCTTTCGAGTCTCCCTAGGATTGAAGAGCTGCTCTCCATGATTCAGAAACTGAATGATTCTGTTACGAGTAACTTAGGTGATGCAGTAAGACAATGGTCTACAGTTGCAAGTGTTTTAGCAGCTACAGACAATAAGGAATGTGTTAATCAATTTCTCCAGTTGAATGGGCTTGTTTTTCTTAACCAATGGCTTCAAGAAGCACTGAAGCTCCATGCTGATGTTAGTGGTGTTGAAGAGCTGATAAGTTCATTATTGACATTTTTTGAGAGGTTTCCAATTGAGCTTAAACAGATAACTGCCTCTGGAATTGGAGTTACCATTGAACTTCTTCTTGATCACAAAAGCATTCCAATTAAGGAGAAGGCTAGAATTTTGTATGATAAGTGGAATCATGCAAGAAATGATGGTAAAAGTTCCCATGATCAGGAAACAAGTGGGACTTGTCAAAGTGATCAGCTTGAACCTTTTGAGGATGTGCAGATGAATGAAAAAAGTATGGACTTAGTAAATTCAGTTGTTGATATTCCCCCATGCACAGAAAGAACTGGTGAAGGAAAATGTGAAGTGAAATTGGCAGGAACCGAGATCCAGGTTGCTGATGTCACAGTATGTTCAGGCAGTTCCCCTCATGATTCCACCTATAAAGAAAGAGTTATAGCATCACAAAAAGCTATTTCTACATCTTCCAATCCCATCAATCCGAATGCAGTTTCAGCAGAAGTGTGTTCATCGGGGTCATCCCTTGTATCAACCTCTTGTCAGGAGAAGTTAACTGTTATAGAGGGGTCTTCTGTTTCTGTTGCAGTAGGAAAGTCCTCTACTGGCACTGGTTCACAATCTGGTCGGGAAGGAGATATAGATGATCAGCCTGATGCATCATTGTTGAAAAATGTCCCTGATAGCATAAGAGGGATGGATGTGGAAATGAGGGAAGTGAAACCATGCAAATCCAATCAAAGAGAAACTTGCAGTAATTCTTCATCCTTTGTGTTTTCTACTTCTGTGACACCATCAGTGGCTGCTCCAGAGCTGACTAATTCACGCAAGTTGGATTCTAACAATGGTGACTCATGTGCCTCAAAGGCAATGCTACATGAGCTAAATTCTGGTGCTTTTGACCATGGGAAGGAAAAGTGTATAATAACAGCCAAGGAGTCCAACACAGCTGCAAATCTCGCTAGTGGTATTCATGAACTTGCCTGTACTGTCAGCAACCTCAGCGATCCAGGTGATCCTCAGTTACCTTGTCAAAGGGAGGAAGCCATGAGTAGTGTCCTTAAAGGCACTGATGGTGAGGTCAATCTTAATATTCGTAAAGGTCATTTCTTGAACTCTCCTGATTTCCTAAAAGTCGTGGGGACCAAGGCAAATAAGGAAATTGGTCGAAAGTCAGATATGAGACTTGAATGTTTGGATGATGCACTAGAGGTTGCAAGGCAAGTCGCTATAGCAGTGGAGCAAGAGGTGGTTGATTATAGAGAGCCTTTTTGCAGCTCTCCTGAGGTCAACTCTGGTGGAACAACTGGTTCTCATAACCCTGATTCTGAAGAAGAAAAGCAGGATCAACCAGTGACCGAGGAAATTGGTGGGAATAGTTCATCTGCTGGAAATGGTCCTTCTGTTACTACATCTACTGAGAAGGGGTCAGAGATCACACAGAACATGAGCCCTGACCAGGAAAACTCTGAGCAAAATATAGAATCACCCAAACCAAAAGTTCCTGCTCAGGAATCAGTTGGTAAGTCTATCGCAGACAGATTCAATTTCGATCTGAATTCAGATATTTGCAGTGATGAACCTGAATGCTCGATAAAGCCCATTTTGAAAATGCCTATCGGCGTGTCTGCTCCTGTAGCTGTTATTGCTTGTTCAAAAGGAGCTCCAGGATTGCCTGTTACACCTCTCTGTTTCGGAGGTGAAATGGGATGGAAAGGTTCGGCTGCTACCAGTGCTTTTCGGCCAGCATCTCCTCGGAGAACTCCTGATGGTGAAAGGTCATCTTCTGGTTCAAAACCAAAGACAAACTCGCTTGAATTTGATTTGAATGTGGCTGAAAGGGCTGATGAGGTGGGTGATGAACCCATATTGGTGAAGGAGTTGCCTGCTTCCTCTAGTCTGCCATCCGGAGATTCATGTGTGGAAGTTAGTTCGAGAAGAACAGAGAAGCTAAGTTTGGATCTTAATCGCCTTGGAGATGAAGAAACGTCTATGTGTCCATCCTCATCCTTGAAGCTGCATTTCCAGAGTGGAGAGCGGAGCCTGTCTTCAGCTTCATCATCATCTTCCAGGCAGCCTTTTCTTAGAGACTTTGACCTGAATGATAACCCATCTTTTCCCAATATTGGTAATTCTTGCAACTTTGATATGTCATCAACCAAACCCTCTGATTCTTTTGGAGTTCCAACACCCACTGATCCCGTTATCAAAATTATGGGATCAAAAATTGCTGTTGAAAGGAAAGCTAATGACAACCAAGTGCAGCAGTCTTTTCTATCAGTAGGACTGAAGATGGAGCCTCCTGTTGTCGCAAGGCCACTGATGCCTTATACAAACATGCCAACCCCCACTTACGGATATACTGGACTCCCGACTGGGCCTTCCGTGTCAGTCCCCCCAGCATATTATTCACCTGGAAACATTTCTTACATGGTAGACTCCAGAGGTGCAACAGTCATGCCGCATGTTACTGGCTCAGCAGCTCTTGGTCTAACATCTGCCAGGCCACCCTTTCTTATAGGTGCTGCTATGCCCTCAAACATGGCTGGTTTTGGGTCTTTGCAACCTGGTCTTGACTTGAATGGTGGTATGACGTCCGTGGAGGGTGGGATCAGAGAAGGCAGCAGTTTTAGACAATTCTTTTTGCAAGGTCACGGTCGATGGATGGAAGAACAACCGAAGACCGGTGCACAGCCTTCCAGTTCAGACACTACATTAAAGCGGAAAGAGCCAGACTCTGGATGGGAGCCTTATCCGCATGGTTACAAGCAGATGACATCATGGCAATAATTGTGTTTAAAGACCATTAGGGTTGTATCGGGTTATCTAAGGTTAGTTGCTTACCTTTTGTTCCTTTAAGATGGTGGGCCAATTCGACCGAATGGCATTGGCAGGTGGATAAGCGAATAAGGTTATAGATAGTTTTGATGAAAATTTATTGCCAAAATATCGGTACATTTGATTGTTTACATTCCTCCATTATCATTATTTAGTCCATTGCACCCGGTGGAAGCCCCATGCATGCATCTCCTAATGAACGAGATGCTAGTTCTTGTTTTTCATATCCTTCCCGTTTTATTCGAATCGCTATATCATCATCTTTGGTTTGAGTTTTATGTATTATTATTTAGGCTTTGTTGTACATGATAGATTTTTCACATGTATACACACACACACACCCCACATTACTACTAAAATTTCTTTGATGCTGTATAATCTGTTAGTCTCTGTTGTGCATTTGCCTAATTGTGTATGAGTCTGCAGAATAAAATTGTAGGTTGATGGTTTGAGAGCTCTTTCAGCAAGTCTTATAAGGTAGCCAACCACTTTAGTTGGTAAATAACATAGACAGTGATTTATTTCACATTTTACATGAACACGGAGCAATCTCAATCAAAGACTGGTCACTCTAAATAATATTCTAACTTTTAATAGTATTTCCTTTTCTATCGAAGTCAGAAATCAAGTCGAACAAATAAACAAACAAAAGAAAAAAAAAAGGGCATCTTATTTATTTGTACTTGGGATAAATTCCAAAAACAATTTTTGAAAATCGGAAACAGCAAAATTGGGAGGCGAGCCTTTTTGTTTTCCGAATCCGAATCCGAATCCGAACCCTTGGAAACTATTTTTTGCAATCACAACCCGATACGTCGCGAGCCGTTAGCCTATTTTTGTTCCGCGGCAGAAAACCCGTGTCACGAATCCGCGGCATCCACTCTCCCGCGGCAACACCCTAACCTTCCAAGGAACCGCTTCCCCTCCCCCCTCCCCCCTTCTCAGCGGGGTATGGCTCCGTCGGTGATGTCGGATTTCTCGTCCTCGGCCACCGCCCGGCTTCTTCCCTTCCGGTGCACTGTCCCTATCAGGGCTTTCCAATTCCAGCCGTCGGTTTCCATCCAACTGACGCCCTTGCGCCTGAACGCGTCTCGATCGACCTTGTCGCGGTGCTGTAGTTCGTCTGCTGTCGCCGCAGGTATGCGTCTGATGTTTTTTCCTGTCGTATGCAGCTTTGTCTGGTACCGAATTGCTCAGCTGTGATGCTGATCAAAGTTTCATATACTTTTTCTTGGTTCCTTCTTTGATCAGTCTCTTGGGCCATTCAGAACCTTTTGGGGTTGGTTATTCATGTGTACGTCATGATGGTTTATGCTTTCCGTCTTTCGTTAGTAGAATAACCATGATATTGGTCTATATATATAGTATATATATAGTATGTATGATTTTAGAACCGTTGTTCTTCTTGTGCTGCTTGTGGGAATTCTAGAAGTGGGGATCACTAGTTGAATAATGAGGAGCTGCAATTAGGGTAAATAGAACGAATTTTCTATTAATATTTGAAGAATTTGTCTATGTTGCGGTTCCATCAGTTTGTAAAATCCAGGTCTGGACCTGGTTATGTAATTTTAGAGTTTACTCAATCAGAACCTTAAGTTTTACTATGAGGAAGTATGAAGGGAGACCAAAGTTGTGTGTATGACACGTTATGGAAATATGTGGTCTAGAGGCAATCAATAGTTCAACCTTGAAGTTATAATCAGAAGGACCAAGAAGTCAAGTTCATCGACACTTGAAAAGCATTTGTTTGTTGATGTCCACTTTTTGCCATACTTTGCTTTTGTTTTCGAGCCTAATGTTTCTTGATCTGGACATGTAGTGGCAACAAATACGGATACTCTTGCCAAGGTTATTGATGGGAAGTTGGTCTCAAAGCAAATAAAAGATGAAGTTGCTGGGGAAGTAGCCGGTATGAAGGAAGCAATTGGTGTCGTTCCTGGTTTGGCAGTCATTCTTGTGGGCTCAAGGAAGGATTCTCAAACTTATGTCCGCAATAAGAAGAAGGCTTGTGAAGCAGTGGGTATAAAATCTTATGAAGTTAATTTGCCTGAGGACAGCACAGAGGAAGAAGTGATTAAGCATATTTTAGAATTCAACAATGATCCATCAGTTCATGGGATTCTTGTTCAATTGCCTCTCCCTCGTGTATGATTTCTTTAACTAGTGCTTTGCTAAATTACAGATTTTTTTTATCGTTTCCTGTTTGTATGTGAATGCATATGCCAAAGATATCTTTTATTGGACTAATAAAATGCTGCTTCTTTTTTATTTGGTTTGATGGAATTATTATCTCAACATGCACAAAACACCAGTAAATTCAAAATAGATGCTATGGGATTTATTTATCTTCATATAGTGTTCATGCCTACCATATGTTCTTCTTAGCAAGTGTTTCGTCAGGTACAAATTATTTTATATCATTTTATGTTTCTATGCAAATGCACTTGCTGAAGATATCTTACATTGCACCAAAGTAATGTTACTCTTTGTTTTTTCTCCTTTGGTTGGATGGAATTATTATTTCAACATGCACAAAGCAGCTGTAGTAGATGCTAAAAAGATGCTTGATATTTGTTTATCTTTAGCTTTCGTGGCTCTTTATTGATGTGGAATGTGCTCTTCTCTCGTGGAATTGCATTTAAATCCTATCCATCTTTTGAACTATACTCATTTTATCTCGTTCAGTAACTCAAAATGTCAAGAGCATTGTAGGGTAGGCTGTTTCTTACAACATCGGGAAATTAGTACGAGCATATGTGTGCTAAGATCAGTCTGAAGCATAAGCAAGCCATATATTTCTCTTTTTGTTATATGTAAGAATTTGGATGCCTGATGCTTTATCTTGTTCTCAGTTGGTCTTGAATTTGTGCTTTGTTTTTTTTACTAAAAAGACTTAGGAGAAACACTGTATTTTGCAGCATATGAATGAGGAGAACATTTTGAATGCTGTTAATATTGAGAAAGATGTGGATGGTTTCCATCCGTTGAATATTGGTCGTCTTGCTATGCAAGGTAGGGACCCCTTGTTTGTTCCTTGTACTCCTAAGGGATGCATGGAATTATTATACAGGCATGGAGTTGAAATCAAGGGGAAGAGAGCTGTTGTTATCGGCAGGAGCAATATTGTTGGAATGCCTGCTGCATTGCTGCTGCAAGTACTACTCTTTACATCAATCTTGCATTACTGTAGAAGATCCTGACCGTTTGTTGTTTAAGGGCCTCTACTCTATGCCTTGTGCTAATTAGGCTTTCATGACTTCAACAGAAAGCAAATGCAACCGTCAGCATAGTCCACTCTCATACTAAAAATCCTGAGGAAGTTACAAGACAAGCAGATATTGTGATTTCAGCTGCTGGGGTTGCCAACTTGGTAAGAGGCAGCTGGATAAAGCCAGGGGCAGTCGTGATAGATGTCGGAATAAATCCAGTTGATGTAAGATGCTTCCTTTTTGTATCATCATTTATGCTTCCTTATAATCTAGAAATGTGTTCCTACATTTGCAGCAATTTGATAGTGCTTACGTATACACTACTGATATTTGAACTTGGGAATGAAAGCGTTGTTATTTCCATGTAAACTATCATGTTTTCGTTTGCGGCATGATTTTCTTATCTCTTTATTCCTAATGTCCATAACGAAGAATATAACTGTTTTCTAGTCTATGTAAACATTTAATAATTAGCCATGCGATCTTATCAACGTGTCATGTTCCACACTACTTTCTATAGGCTTTACAAGTACCAGCTCTGATTATCAATGTCTGCAGCACTTTTGATGGCAAAACAGAGTATCATGTCACTTGATCTCCTAGAAGTGGGCCAATCTTACCAGTCATTCTGGATTCACATCAGAATATGAATAGTTGTCTTTTGTATAGTGTGTACATACTGAAGTGTACTTGATCCTTGATCAATTCCTGTATGTGTTAGATGAAGCAAAATTCTTTTCTTGTGCCGATTAAACATGTATTCAAGTTCAGTCAGATTCAGCCTGGAGTGATTGGATTTATACACACATGAACACATGCCCAACAAACATTTATGAGCAATAAATGAACACTGGGTATAACAGTTATTGGAAAGTCCCCATTTGGTGCTCAGCATGATCTAAGAAACTGGGCCGTAACTCCAGATAGCTCTCTTAGGAAGTGTGAGGCTTTGGTATCGAGGGAACCATGTGTATTATACAGACATCTGAAATGCATAGCTTACATATCTACTGTGTATTTTCTGGAAATTTACTCCTTGTTTTGCTTCTATCGTTTACCTTTACGCGATGGAGGAAATTCTTTTCTTTGTTTATCTTATTTCGTTGTGCATAGGCAACATTACAAACATAAGTGTAGTTTTGGTTGCTGCCATCAAACATTATTACACTTTAACATTTATCTTTTGCTTTTGATACGAGTGTCTGCTACTCAGTGAAGTTTCTTGTAATGCTTTTGGAATCAAAGCCAAGTCTTTACCTCTTTCATGCACACGATATTCTTGATCAACCAAGTATTTCTTTTCGAAGGAAAATGCTTGAAGTATGTGCCTCATGCATAATCATGTTTGCAATCCAATGTTCTTGATACTTGGTAAAACCAGAGTACTTAATTCGATATCTCTGTTATGTGTGCGCACACATACATGAGAAATGTGGATACATGCTTTTGACTGTACTTACGAGAAATCTGGATCTTATGATGATTATTGTGATTATTTCCTTTATTCTCTCAACACGTATTAGGTTGGATCTTTCGTGTGATACTCGTACATGTGGAGAAGCATTATCTTACTAGGTGGTGGACTTAATTGTTTCTTCTGATCATTTCAGGATGCAGAAAGCCCTCGAGGTTATCGGCTGGTTGGTGATGTCTGCTACGAAGAGGCTTGTACGGAAGCTTCCGCTATCACCCCAGTTCCTGGTGGAGTTGGTCCGATGACAATCGCCATGCTTTTATCGAATACACTTGAATCTGCCAAAAGGATACACAATTTCAAGTGACACAACTTCATGCCCTCTGATCGACCTCCGCAAACGACACTTCTCATGGAGGTTTTCCTTAACTTATTTCTTTTTTATAACACCGACTCGATCCTATAGGATAAAATAACAAGAAACATGGCGTTTTGATCTTTACTTTTTCTCCATTTGTTGTTGATTGATGTTGCAGTTAGCAAGTTGTCGCAAAGCCATCCCTATCTATCCTTGCTGCGGTCGCCTGTCTCCTTTCCCTCTCTCACAGTCTCACCCATAGCCTTCGCTCCGCCGCCCTCTCGTCCTTCTCTTGTTTCCTTCTGTTGGCGTCACCTTCTATTGGCTGTCCTCCCATCCTTTGGTCGCCTTCCATCATCTACTTGAGTTTCTCATTTTCGAAACTCAATTTTACTTATCGTTTTGATACTTTGATCAGATTATCATTACATTTTTTTTTGGGGGGTTGCATCTTTTATTGATTCAAGAACTCCGTCATTGAATTGTATTTTACTGCAAGTGGTACGTTAAATTAACCTTTGTTCAGGACCCTACCTTTTGAGTTATATTAAGATTTACGTAGCTATTCTAGTTAATATTTTAGATTCAGATATTTATATAATTGGTCAGATTGTATTAACCCAGTGGCAGAGAGAGAGAGAGAGAGAGACTGGGGAGATAGCAGACCTTTATGCATATGGCTGAGGAAGAGAGAGAGAGAGAGAGAGAGAGAGAGAGAGAGAGCAGGCCTTTATGCAGATGGCAGAGGAGGATGAATGCATTACTGATGCACGCCGCCGCCCACACTGGCGCAGTTGCCTCGTGTTCAGGTTATTAAATCTTCACAGAGCCAGAAAATAATGGAGTTATTAGGGAAGTTGTTTTGCAGCTTCATCTCCTCGTCGAGAAGAAGGAAAGGTCAAAGATAGACATGATTGATATGGTCAGGTACACGGGCCCGACTACGAGAAATTTCAACTTGTGTGTCGACCTACTCCCGTTCGAGTCCAATTTGGATTCAACCGAAACGAGGGGTGCATCGAATATTTCTGGCCCACTGTTTACTTCAGACGGACAACACCACACGGTGGAGTGTTGCTTTCGGAATTATAAGCGATCAGCAAGCGACCACGTTGTTTTGGGTTGACTCGTCGAGCCCGTCGGTCTTAAATATCTGCCACGCTCAAAAGCTAAGCCACATGTTTCTTTCCAGTGTGCTGAAAACACGTTTTCGGCATTTTGTGTTAGAAAAAATAATTTCAAAAAACAAATTTTCAAGAACTAGTTTTTAAGTACCTATCTTTGATTTGAATTTGAATTTGGATGATACTAACTAAAAAGAACTCAACTATAAAAGTTAGTTTTGTGTAATTAGATCTCCATAACTCATACCCTAAAAGACTAACATCAATATTTTATATTTGATATTAAATGTGACGTTTTTCAGTTTATGATAATATCATATTTGGTTGTGATGTATGTGTTAAAATGGTCCACTTTTACTTGTATTCTCGTTTTGACGTGGGAGTAATGTGAGCTAATTATAAATAATGATATTGGTTCTTATATTTCTAAAAGTTATATTATGATCTCTAAAATATTTAATCTCATTTCTTTTTACGTCGATTCTATTGATGAAAATAGCATACATGTTCAGTGATAAATCAAAATGAGATAAAATCATTACGTACTCAATGATAAATTTTACGATATTTATCAATAAAACAGAGTTAAATATTTTATTTTTATAATTATAAAAATTTTAAAATAATTTTTAAAAATATAGATATCTGAATGTAAAAGATAATTAATTATGTAATTAATCTGTACTGACATGAAAAGATCCTTATTTGTAGGGACATGGATGTGATCGTGAATGGTTACGATGCATTTGTTTCGGTTAGGAAAAATATGTCGATGCAGTAAATGCGATGATGTGATTGATGGAGATCGATATATTAGGTTTGGATTGGAGTAAAACGTTGTTGGCCTTATACAATGTGTATATATGGAGCAAACGTTGAACGGTATCAATTATTCGTTTGTCTACTAGCAAGAAATATCGCTACATCAACAAAGATGATAAGTAGCTTCACACACAAAAAACAACTGAAGCTCGCATCAATCCCCTCAGAAAATGCCTACCACGTATCGTGAAGCACAACGAATGAAGAGAAACTGCCTGCTTTGATTGACGTCGACGAATCTGTGGATCGTATTCGTGAAGGCTTTCCTTCCTACGCACCGACGATGCTTTGACGTCAATCTCTTTACTCAGTCGTAAGGAAGGAGACGACCACCGAAACCATCTCGCGCACGTATTCCTTGTCCGCCTCTTTCAGCAACTCTGTTTGGCTTTCACAGTTCAAATCTGTGTTGATAACCACTTACTATAACAGTCGTAAACGACGAGCCACTGCCGAAGACGCACACGCCGTTGTGGTTAACGGTAATACCGCGCGCTATTTTAAGTAGCAGACTCCCTCCCCCCATCTTTTGTTGATTCGAACCTTTTTCTTGGAGTTTGTTAGAGTGGAGAGGAGAGAGAGAGAGAGAGAGAGGGATGGGGGATTGGAGAACGGGATGGGAGGGGAGGGGAGTGGGGAGGTGGTTGGGGTTCGTGACGGCGGTGTGGGTCCAGTGTATCTCCGGCAACAACTACACTTTCTCCAACTACTCCGACGCGCTCAAGAGCTTGATGGGCCTCACCCAGCTCCAGCTCAACAACCTGTCCGTCGCCAAGGACATCGGAAAGGCCTTCGGACTCCTCGCGGGCCTCGCCTCAGACCGCCTTCCCACCCCGGTCATCCTCCTCATCGGCTCCGTCGAGGGCCTCGTCGGCTACGGCGCCCAGTGGCTGGTCGTCCGACAATCCATCCGCCCCCTGCCCTATTGGCAGGTCTGCCGTCCTGGCCTCTCTCTCTCGTTTGATGTCGGCGGAGGCATTTCGCCGAACAGGTAGTGCGTGCGTACGTGTTTCTTGAGTGGGTTTCTCGGTGCCTCGCAGATGTGCGTCTTCTTGTGCATGGGCGGCAACAGCACGACGTGGATGAACACCGCGGTGCTGGTGACCTGCATCCGCAACTTCCGACGGAACCGCGGGCCGGTGTCGGGGATCCTCAAGGGCTACGTCGGGCTCAGCACCGCCATCTTCACCGATATCTGCTCCGCCTTGTTCGCCGACAGCCCCGCCGCGTTCCTCCTCATGCTCGCGGTCGTCCCCGCCGCGGTTTGCACCGCGGCGATGTTCTTCCTCCGCGAATCGCCGCCTGCCGGCGACGACCCGGCGGCGGACCTCGACGGCGCCGAGACTACGTACTTCGGGGTCATCAACGCGATGGCGGTGGTGATCGCGGTTTACCTCCTGGCCTTCGACCTCACGGGCCGCCACGGCGCGCTCGTGTCCAGGCTCTTCGCGGCGGGGCTCCTCGTGCTACTGGCGGCGCCGGCGGCGGTGCCGATCCACATAAGCCTGAAGGCGAGGTGCAGGCAGCGGGGCGGCGCGTCGGAGGACGGCGGGGTCAGCGAGGCGCCGCTGCTGGCCGAGGAGGCGGCAGAGGGGGGAGCGAAAAACGGCGGAGAGATGAGCAGCCGTGAGGATGAAGCGGAGGGTAAGGGGAGGCCGGAGATCGGGGAGGACCACACGATAGTGGAGGCGGTGAAGACGGTGGACTTCTGGGTGCTCTTCTCCTCGTTCCTGTGCGGCGTGGGGACGGGGATGGCGGTGATGAATAACATGGGTCAGATGGGTTTGGCCTTGGGCTACACCGACGTCTCTATCTTCGTCTCCATGCTCAGCATCTGGGGCTTCTTCGGCCGCATCACCTCCGGAACCATCTCCGAGTACTTCATCAAGTACATTCCGCTTCCCACTCTCCTTCCATCAAATGGCTTTCCTTCTTCTCTTTACGTTTATTAGTAGTATCGTTACTGATTACGGTTCGTAATTGGAAGGTGATTGATCGTTAGGGTTGGTCGGGCGGAAGGAAGAAGGAAGATTTATTAGAACTGAAGACAAAACAAAGGGAAAAAGATCTCTTAATTTTGTGTGGGCAAAATGATGATAATCGAGATTTTTATGAACTAAATTAATCGATATCGTCTCGATGTTTTGATTTTGATGGACAAAATAGGCGAAGAAGGCGAAAGCAGCGGCCGTTCTTTTACGGGTAACAAAGTCATATTTGGTGGGTTTGGTTGGATGTTTCTTTTGTTCTTTTTATCTTTTAGACTTCACAGACAAATAGTTGTTGATTAATAACGTAGTGCAGACTAGTAGTTCAGATTAGTAGGCTTAACGTGCGGGATGCCCTGACTTTGAACCTTTAGAGACCAACAACCGCCGACCGTGGGAACACCAGTCACATTCTTTCTATTAAGTTCCTTGGAAGAGAAGTCTCCGAGGAAAAGAACTGCGAAGCGTGGGATCGAGGAACGGACGACGTAAGCGGCACGACCTGAGGCGTTCTGCCGTCGAGGATCGTGCGATTTACGTCATTTTAGATATGGTAAACGTTAGAGCAGCCAAGCACGGATCGTGTGGCTTGCCATTGTAGATAGATATGGTGAGCATTAGATGAGAGAGCCAAAAGATCCAGATGCTATTTTTTTTTCTTGGTTTATTATGCCTCTGCAGGCACACTTCATACGAGTACCGTCTACATGATGTAATGGTAGCACGCGTGATTTGATCTTTTGCTCATAACCTTTTGAACTTTTTGTTTTTGTGTTTTACTATTGTTTATGTGCATAGATAGATATATTAGATGGTACGTCTTTCGTCAAATATTTGATACAAAACCTACGATGGGTGCATAGATATGCTCATACTGATCCAACTTTTGTTTTGGGTAACGCAGGGAGCATGCAACCCCGAGGCCTCTATGGAATGCAGCCTCACAGATCCTGATGGCCGTGGGCTATGTCGTTATGGCTCTGGCCGTTCCCGGGTCGCTCTACATCGGTTCGGTCGTGGTGGGGTTGTGTTACGGCGTCCGTCTCGCCGTCTCAGTGCCCACAGCATCAGAGCTGTTCGGCTTGAAGTACTATGGCCTCATCTACAACATCCTCATCCTCAATCTTCCGCTCGGCTCCTTCCTCTTCTCCGGTCTCCTTGCTGGCCTCCTTTACGATGCTCAGGCGACCAAGACGGAAGGTGGGGCCAACACCTGCGTCGGAGCCCATTGCTACAGGATGGTGTTTGTGATAATGGCCCTAGCATGCATCGTCGGCTTCGGATTGGACGTGGTGTTGGCGTTTAGGACGAAGAAGTTGTACCGACAGATCCAGTCGAGCAAGAGAACGAGGAATGCAGCGAGTCGGCATCGGATCACCAAAGGCTGATGACGAGTGTTTTTTCTCTTCTTTCCTTACTGTTCCCAGGTGGTGCTAATATGTGTGCACCGGATGTCAACTTCTCTTTTACCACGAGGCCCGTAAGTAAGCATTATTGTAGCCGTCGGTTTTAAGATGCAACATCATTACTGTAAGCAGAAGAGAAAGGAACGAACACGACCTGTTTTTAATAGCACTTTTTTGTAAGCACAAGCAGCTGTTTGCTCGCATAAATAATAAAACAAATGCCTCGTGCATGTTTTTTTTTTTAAATTTTTTTAATTTTAAAGAAACCGCCTTAGCTACTGACTGAAAAAGAGTCGATACAAAATGATTAGCGGATGGTGTTGTTAAGCTTATCAACACCGCAATGAGTAGTTGCAAAATTGATTCGAGCTTAAATTATTAGCCAGTGAATGGCTAGCTATCCATTAGATTAGATTAGCGATCTGACACAAGATTTTTCACCATTCATGGCACCTCCTTCTTTGTCGATAAGGATGTCAGGGCTTGTAAACAATCAATAATGACTTGCAAGTTCTCTTGTTAGACTCGAATCAGACCAACAAGGATAACTTTACATTCTGCCTGGAGTAGTAGATATGCTCTCTACTTCCGGCAGTTCTGATGGTGTTATCAGTGACGTTGCTTTGGTGAAATATTCATATTTGGCGACCATAAGCTATCTTAACTTCAGGCCTACAACTGTTTGCTCGCTCGCATTGACTTCACGTGCACAATAGAAACAAACGAATTAAGGCTATCTACTTCGATGATATCATATATATATATATATATATAAGGAAAAACACATTGCAACTTGTTCTATCACAATGTTCCTCGACATTTAATATGTTATATATAGTATATAGTCATAAATACCCTACTACAACAGCATCGAAATCGAAAGAGAACTTGCGATGAATGGTTCTCGGACCAACCTGGAAACCAAAACAGTCACGCACCTTTTACTAGTGTAACTTCAGAAATGTAACCATGCTGACGAGAGCAGTTTGAACGGGACGAATCTCTCTGTCCTGTAAGAGGCATGCTTGTAAACAAACAAAATACATATCTAAAAACCACAAAAAATTCTCGCAAAACTTGAGATGTACAAATGGAAAATTTTAAATTAAATTTAAAAAGAAAAAAACCAAGCGATCAAACAGAGTCGAGTGAACCATAAAGATATTACCAAATACCATAGATTGACTTCTAATGTTTGAGATGTTTTTTTAACTTTACACCACCACGCAAAAGCTATAAAAGACACCAAATAGATAAGGCAACAGAACAGGTGATAGAAGATGGGGGAAATTATTTTTCTCAAGAGACTATCACAAAATAATTATGAGAAAGGATAATTACTACATATATGCAACTTGTCACTGATGTACGGGATCCAAGATCCATATCGAGCCCAGACAGAAAGAGGTGGGAAATATATGCACATCAAATAAGGTATCCTCATACACAATACAAGGGACTGACTGCCACCTCTCCGAGTGGCTCTCACCACCCATCTCAGTCTCTCCTTTACTTCCAAACTATAAACCAGTAACAAACAACATGGCCAAGCAGATCAAATTTTAAATGCTTTCTTTTCTTACCTCAGTAAATTGATAACAACCCAATAAAAAACCCAACAGTATGAATTGCATAGTAGATCAGGAATTTCATGAAATGGAAAACCTTTTACTTGTTCAAATTACCTTACAAATACAGGAAACAATGTCAGAAGCAAGGAAAAAACATACAAGATGTTTCGATGCTTATGCTTCATATGAGTTGTTCCTCGCATCTAGCAGGGTTAGAGTGGTCAAAATTGTTTGGCATGCCTAAAATTTCATGAAATAGCTTATGGCTTATAACAACAAAAAGAAAGGATTTCATACATACAAGTGATGAACCTAAAAGGTACATATAGCACATGCTATAAACTGATGTAGAACAGATGGTATTAGGCTCTAGATTTCAGTTTCATTATTATTTAAATTTAGTTTAGTGAGTTTCTGTTCAGATTATTTTGATAATGGAGTAATTAATATGTTGGCTTTTACGATATAATTTAAGGAGTTTATCAATCATTGAAAACTGTACACATTGCTGCATTATGAAGAGTACACCACAGCAATAAAAAAATAAATTAGAAAATCTTGCTCAGTATCCAGATATGGTAGTTAACTTGATAATATTTGCTTGCCTTCTGATAGTCTAAGTAGAGGATCTGATTGGCTCATTAGATAGAAGATAGTGTAAATAGAGCTTGTTGGTAGCAATTGTCTGAGAACAAAATTTTGTGACTCGATGGGTTCCCCTGGAAGACAGTTCCAATTCTTGTATAATAAAAAGCTCAATTCATGTTGAGAGCCTCATCTTTCTAAAACCATCAACTCACACCACTGCAACATGCGAGGAGACTAAAAACTAGAAATAAACCTTCCAGGTAGTGGTTAAGACTTGAAAGAGGTCTCAAGCAAGGATTCATCCAGTGGTAAAGATGACTGAAAAACATGGGACATATGATGCTAGAGATTGGAAAGCATAGATGGATATAGCAATTGCATTTGCAGGTGAAGTCAAGCAAAACAATAGCTGAAACTGTCAATTGGCAGTCAGCGTAAGTTTGATCAGAGGGTGATCCATGGATGCCAATGGCAGGAGTGCACTTTTTGACTTATACAGGCTTTTCTTGAGTCTAACCAGAATATGCATTGAGAAGGAAGTGTTCTGCAATAAAATTTATATTGAAGGAAGTTATCTAAAAACGTTCCTGTGGTCTTAAAAATCTAAAGACCATTGAGTTGGAAAACATTCGAAGAATCATTTATATGGTTGGATCTATTTTAGTATAGGACAAGAAAGGAAGAACCATTACAAATATACATGGTAGACAAGCAGCAGCTCTCGCAAAGAAACACAAGTCTTTGACTTTAACAAACATACCATAAAAAAAGAACTGCAGATAACAAAATGAAAAAAGCAGACTGATTACATTGGAGGAAAATAAGGAAAAGTTAACTTTAAGCAGCAAAAAGCACAGATGGTTTCTATTGAATATTTTGGTGAGACCCACAAAGGATACTTGCCGAAGTTTGAGATTCCTAGTCATTGCTACTAAACTAGTCAAATTTTGAAATGACTATTAAAAAGCAAACAATCAAAGTACAAATATATACTAAAGCCAGAAAAGAAGAATCCATAATACTAGCTTAAAGAAATTTGACTTTGAGACAAAGCAAACTGCACACTGTTGTGTGACTCCATTGAAGCAACAAGGACCATCATATTGAGCAGAATCAGTGTAATATCCTACCTGTTAGCTATTTCAACCTCTTTTCTCGTAGTTAACAACTTATGAAGTCCTAGCTGCTGAGTTAACATGCACTTATAACATGACACCCACAACAAAAGAATGGATTCCATGAGGAGATCAGTGTAAACATTTATTGTTTGTTCTGATGATACCTTCACAGCCTAGCCAAGTTGGAGAAAAAGCATTAGCGGTCCAAGTGTTTTTTCTTTTTCTTTCCTAAAATGACTTGTTTTTCTTTCTTTTCTAAATAAGTAACTCTAGGCAGACCTGAAACAAAGATATATTAGATCTTTATGACGTGTGTCTAGCCAATTAAATGTTACATGGAACAGAGACCTATAAATGAATAAAATTTATTTTACGCCAGAAACAGATGAAAGAAAATAACTGAAGAAAGTTTCCATCAGTCTAGGACCAGATGCTCTACAGAAACTTAGGATATAATTTTGGATCAATAAAATATTAATAATATTTGTTCTTCATAGATCAAGGTCAATGGTTCTTGTACGTACCTTGCTTGAAAAGTATGGGACCAGCATATACAGTGTCAGTGACACCTCAAATGGAACAAGAAGTCATCACATTATTCCACTGAGGACATGCAACCAAAGAAAGGGATGAAAAAGATCAGAGTTCAACTTTGTTTTTAACTGAAGTTCTTGGAGATGGTTATTAAGTCTTACCTTTCAGTTTCAGGATTACAGTAAGAAGAAGTATTTAAATGGTGCTGGCCTATTCCAGAAACCTGCACTACTGAAGGATCATTGTCATCATGACCTCTGGCTTCCTCCTAACAATCATGCCAACAACCAGAGTTAGCAGCTCACCACAAGAATCAATTAGAAGAGAAGTTTTTCCTTCATTCGCTTACACCAGATTTTTCTCCCATCCATCCAGGAATACTCTTAGTAAGAAGACTGATATACTTTTCCATGGCAGCATCTGGATTCATGTTCCCCAGACTCTGCCACGCATGCCTAGCAATAGGTAGGGTGACATAAGATACATACATAAGCTTTTGATAATTAGATATATAGTTATATCTGAGCTTTTGACCTCTCATCAGTCTGCAGTTGCCAGAGTTTCTAGAAAATAGAAGCATGACAAAGCTAATTTCTGAAACTAAGAAAACACTAGGGCTACAGTTCATTCACAACTTTGATTCCCTGAACAAGAATATTAAAACCCAGAAAATAACCATCGAGAGAATGAACATGCAAAAGGTAAGGACAAAAATAAAAGTTAGCATCCGTGAACACTCAAGCAGCGAGAGTATCCTACTTTAGGGGTAGATTGATTGGCTATTCAGTAACGTCGCATCATTAAGAAGCGAATATCCTCCACGATCAACAGGCAACATTTCTGACAGTCAAGATTGCCACCTTTTGGCCAAACATGATTCCCAATAGTAAGCGTTATAATCTTGCAGCATTTTTCAATTTCATGGCTTCCATATTAGATAACCCTCAAGAGATCACCTATTAGATTTCGAAATCGAGACAACCATAATGGCATAAACTAAAATAAGAAGACTCCAGGAAACTTCTATGACAATATATGAATCTATCATCACCCCTCTAAGTTAGTGTCAAAGTTTGTAGCCGATGCATATATATAAGCAAATGACGAACTTGAATTAATTTGAAAGGTTATTCCAACCCGTGAAAACATATCTTATCAGTTGTGGTTCTCATGCATCCAAAGCACCACTGAAGTTCCTCTAAACTCAATGCACAATTTATTTCACCTGAGAATGGTTGGTGCTTATTCCAAGCTTCTAAGGTTTGACCTTGGAATATGGCTTTGGTCAACCAAGATTTCATCCGATGTTCAGCTTGTTTCAAGTTCGGCAAGGTGAACCCATGTCAGAGGTCTCAGAATCATGATCTGGTTTTGATTGTGTTACTGATCTGAAGAAAATATTCTCAGGCATTAACCTTTATGTTATTAAGCAAATTGTATTGATAAGTAAGAGAATGCATTTGTCTACACAATAATTTTTAGTGCTTTTTCAGTGTTCATGAAACCAAATAAGTGATAGATTATCATGTATACGAGACACGAAGAAGCCTCAGGCTGCCAAGGTGTTGTAATAAAGTACAGGTATTGTTCTAATTTCTAAATAGTGTCGCACAAACAGATGAATGAACCCCCATCATACAAATTATAAAAGTTTTTCAATATCTCTTTACATACAAACTTGACCTCCAGATAAGGACATCCCCATCCACACTGATCACCTATTGACATTCTTGGTGAAATAGGTCACATGACACATGGAACACATGAAAATTTTCATTTCCAAGTGTTTCGTGAGCATTGCCATGTGTTCATAATCATCGTAGTAGTAGTATCAGGTCTTAGGTGGAAGCTATGACGGGTTCTTAATCGCTTAATTGGTTGGGCTAGCAAGCTGCTGGGCAAGTCACATGCAAGGCTTCCTAGCACATCTCTAACTCTTGATTCTAAGCGGTTAAGAATCTTTTTTATTTTTTTTAGGAGCATATATGCAGGGATGTCTATAACTAAATCAACAGAGGATGGTTACTTTTTTTTTTTCTCATAATCATTTATACACATGTCTGTTTTAATCCTAAAGGCATTTATTCTCCAAAATGTTCCACAACACTTCCAGCCACAAGTTTTAAGTATTTTAATTAATCTATGGTTATTTAAAATTTTCGGTCTTATTGTCCAAATTTCCCATAAATAGACTGAAGACGATTGAAAACTTCAATCGCTGCTGAATCAAGTGAAGTTTTGCGATCGGCCAACAATTTTCAGGAAAGTAAAAAACCAAGGTTCTTGAGTACTGATTTAGTACTGATTCAGGAAACTTCTTGGAAAGGTATGGTTTCAATATATTAGGTAAAATATCACCTGTAATGCACAATATCGTAAAGAAAATAATTAAAAGGTGAATAATGACTGGTTCCGAGCTAGATGGTCTAAAAGCAATCCTTGGTCAGACTTATCAATTAATACATACTGATTCAACCAGTATATGGAACCATGCCATGTTGTCACGGACAAACTTTGAAACAGGATATTTGATGTAATGCTTATATCTGTCCGTGTCTGTTGGCATGTTCATGCCTTGTACAGCGTGTAGAGGGGCAGCCGAAGGCTTATAAGTCCCATTTTAGCTGGGTTGGTGGCCTCTTTAGGCTTGTAAATAAAGGTTGTGTCATGTGGACACGTGCGAGAGCTTTTCGGTCTGTAATGGACCATTTTACCCTTTGTTGTGCCACTGTTCAGAGCTTGTAAAGTCTGTTTGTAATTTGCATTGTCTATGAAGTGTTTTTCGGACATGTTTACTCGTGGATCCTGATTGAGGCGTTCTCTTTAACCCGTTCTCTCTTTTGTTGGTCCTAAGGGACAATGGGAGGCTTCGGGGAGGCTGACCTTTGCGGACGGACGCACGAGGGTGCCGCACGACTTAGGCAAAACCAGCTAAGTCCGTGTCATATGGTATCAGAGCCGGGACAAGCACTCATAGAAACACTTGACATGCAAACGTGGGGGACCTAGCGGAGCTGCGTTGAGGGCAGTCAGCACACGCGCGACCGTTTGAGGGAAAACGGGCATGGAGATGTAGGGAAAAGAGTCGCTCAGAGGAGCGGGCATCTGAGATTGGCATTCAGAGGAATGGCCAACCCTTCGCGCAAGAGGCACCACGAGAACAGGCAAGCTTGGAAGAATTTGGAGCGCACAAAGGTTGGGATGGCTGAGTTTGAGCTACGGCTCAACGTTGATAACTATACTTGATGGTGCTCTAGGCAAGCGAGGCGCTTGGCAAGAATAAGACCATGCAAGGTGGAATGAGTTACTCAACGACCAAAAGAGTTATGCAAAGCTCACAGAGGTGAGGGGAATTGCTAACTCGAAGAATTTGGTACTCATGCATGGGCTTGTATGCGGACGATGGAATGTTCGTGGCCATCCTAAGGTGACCGAAACTCGGCGCCATGGAGCATTGAAACTTTCTCTTCGGCATGTGAAGGATACGTCCGTCGGAGGCTGAAGTGTGCAACGAGTTTAGCATGTTGCTAGGCCTTGAGGGGTGCAGCGGGGGCTGTATTGACATGAAGTCGCAATCTAGCAAGTGCATTTGCAGGAGGCAGAACAGTGCACAGTTTGTTCAGCAGTTCGGAGTAGTCCAAGGGGATGGTGGTCTCCAAAACGAAGAGAGATGTTGCTCCAACGAGACAGTTATCCAGGAGGGATAAGTCTCGACTCTCCAGAGGGAGAATCATGTGACATGGACCTCACATGTTGAGGAGGAGCACCTCAACAAACAACAACTCCACGAAGCTCGATGGACTGAGCAAGCGGCGAGGAGTCATCGCATTATCTCACTTGAGAGAATGCATTGGTGGATGCATTGCGAGATCAAGTGGGGGAGCGACCTAAAGCAACTTATGAAGGTACACTTGGAGTCGATGTGGAGATCGGACTCAAGGGAGGGCTGACCCGTGAAATGGTGGGTGCGAGAGCCACCATCGACTCAATGCAAAAACGAGGAGCGGAGCAACTTGGGTGTAACTTGGCGAAGTACCCAAGCCGTATGAAAGAAGCCAGCATAGAAGTTGGAACATGGAGCAGAGGCACAATGCTTTTCTTAGACAGAGGTCAAGGACATGAACTCTTGCAGAGGCAAGAGTAGGATCATGTTGTTCCATGGGTCCTTCATTCTGACGGAGCGGACTCATCTTGCATGGTGCCAAAGACGAAGGGAGCTTCGGGGCACATGCACCTTATCTCGGAGAAGCATTTGATGGAGGAACTAAGGCGACTCAATTTGCGGAGGCGAAGTTGGGTTCAGAAGGCCTTAGCACGGGGCGAGAGGACGCAGAGACGGATACTCTTGAAGAATATGCCACAGTGTTGCCATTCGAGTTGCTATGAAGGAAGCGGTGCGCAGCGAAGATTGTGCTGGTAGGGGCAGAGGCCCAGGATCCAGACAATGGTGCACAAATTATAGTGAAGTTGGTGGACTTCGGGAGCTACTAGGCGACGGACTGTCCTAGAACGGTGCTTCATCTAGGTGTGACCCAAGAGTGGGTGGATGAAGGTCGATTGCCAAAGGAACGAACAAAATCGAAGGTGGAGGAGACCCTGCGATGTATTGGCAGAGGCCACACATGGAGGGTTCACAATTCGAGTTTATTCCACAAGGATCAGAATGCAATGGAGATGTCACCAGGAGGCGACATGGTGCAGCGGATCGTGGTGGACCAGTTCGTGGCAATGCGATACACACGACTGAGTCCCATGAGGGATGAGATCATATGGAGGTATGATCGGGAGCTACTGGGAGCTCCACTTCGGTGAACAACATGACGGCAAGAAGGGCTATGGATTCAAGGAGTTAAGGCCATGGTACCGCAGAGGCGGGTCTTCCGTGCGTGCATCGAATTTTGCTTCGGATGAAAGCCTTAGTCATCAGCATATGGGGGCTGGGTTCCACCAAGGGAAAAGTTCGAATGCAAGTACCAGTGATTTCCATGGGAGGAACTTGATCATGCAGAGGTATGATCGAAGTAGCTGGAGAGTTGGACTGCTCCAGAGCTCATATTCGCTTAAGGGAGCCCGACAAGTCAGGGGACAAGGTCGAGTAAGCGAACGTTGCTACCAAGGAAGCTAAGGAGAACAGAATCGGTGCAAACCCTACAATGTGATGGCAGAGGCCATGCATGGGAGTTGCAGTCTGTCTTTCCATCGACCAAACAGACTGCTTGGAGAACACAGAGGTGTTGAAGCAGGAGGTCGAAAGGGGCGAGGAAACGACGACGAGTCCAGAGGGACTTAGCTACCCAAAATCAAGCATCAGTCAGAATGGAGGTGGACTCAGAGGAGTGCCACGGAGACATATCTACTGATCGTGAAGAAAAGGGATACAGATGCGAGCAGATGGATAGTAGGGTCATGGGCATAGCAGCGCCATGGTACCGCAGAGGCGGGACTTCCGTGAAAGTCATTGATCCCTTGCTCTCACGGAGGGAGAGCGCTTGGTCGTGAAAGGGGCCGAGGAGGTGGAGCATGCAGAGGCAATCTCCAAGTACCGAGACAAGGCTGAAGGGCAGAGGCCAAGAAACTTCGTAAGACCGGTGTCAACAAGTTTCTCATCAAGATAGCCGTAAGTAAAGGACTTCGGGTCATGCAAGAGTGCACGACCAAGGAACGAAGCAGGCAATACGCGGTGCTGTACCTTTGCTACTCAGTGGAGTAGGCGGCAGGGTTGATGGAGAAGACGGTACAATCCCAGAGGCGACCTCATCTATCAGAGAATTACTCCAAGTTGGGGTGAAAACTTCCCGCATTCCAGAAGTTCGATGGCATTGAGAAGGTGAATCACAGTAGCTAACTCAACGCAAGGAGTGCAAACACTTCAAGTGCTTCAGAAGTGTGAGCAAAGAGCAGACGAAGGCCAGTAACCAGCTCGATGCATGAAGTACAACCTCGAGGAGGCGGGCGAAGTCAAGTAACCTTTGCCTTCTCAACTCTTAAGAGAATGGGCGAAACCGAGTACCCCAAATCTCTTATCTATCCAGCAGAGGAGCCCTGCACAAGTTCAAAGACCCTTCGAAGATAATGGAAAACAATAATTGTCAAATCCTCACCGACGGTGATCAGTGCTACTGAGAGTAGATTGTCCGCTTCATTTCCCAACGAAATGTCAATCGAAAGCGGAAGTGATGCGAACCTACTTGGATGTGACAACTAACCGAAAAAAGAGTCAATGAGCAGATTTTGTGGAGGAAGGACCCAAAACTTTAGAAGTTTGCGAGGCGATGCTCGTTAAAGCTCCAACAAGCATCCACCCAGTTCAAGCAGCATGTGGAAATTTTGAGAGACTGGCGCAGTAAGGATGGTCTTTTCCTTCATTTGGTAGATCCGTAGGAATCAACGAGGATCAATACAACTCAGCCAATCCCACACCAGAGTCAGAGTCATTGGCGAGTTGAAGCAGCATGGCGGATCAAAGGTTCGACTACTCAGAAACAGCAACGGAGAGCAGCTGGGAGCCAGGAGGCGCATTGCAGCTGGAGCAGAAGATTGAAGACTCAGCAAAGGCGAAGAGTTGCAGTGTTCACAAAGGCTTCGACGAGGACGTCGAAGGGATAAGTGGGGGAGAATGTCACGGACAAACTTTGAAACAGGATGTTTGATGTAATGCTTATATCTGTCCGTGTCTGTTGGCATGTTCATGCCTTGTACAGCGTGTAGAGGGGCAGCCGAAGGCTTATAAGTCCCATTTTAGTTGGGTTGGTGGCCTCTTTAGGCTTGTAAATAAAGGTTGTGTCATGTGGACACGTGCGAGAGCTTTTCGGTCTGTAATGGACCATTTTACCCTTTGTTGTGCCACTGTTCAAAGCTTGTAAAGTCTGTTTGTAATTTGCATTGTCTATGAAGTGTTTTTCGGACATGTTTGCTTGTGGATCCCGATTGATGCGTTCTCTTTAACCCGTTCTCTCTTTTGTTGGTCCTAAGGGACAATGGGAGGCTTCGGGGAGGCTGACCTTTGCGGACGGACGCGCGAGGGTGCCGCACGACTTAGGCAAAACCAGTTAAGTCCGTGTCAATGTGGCCAATAATTCATCTCCAAGGCATCAAGAAACCAACAGAAATCCTGATCATTTGACAGGTTTTTGCTGATGGAAAACTCTAGTGGAGTACCACTTTCATAACCTCATTTGACAGGTTACAAGTTCAGGTGGCTTATCTACATGCAATTTACAACTAGAATTGCTGCATTTATGTTCCATATGTTCAGATGACACAGCATTTTATTTCATACTTGTCAAATTGTAGCGAAAGAACTCCTAAAATCCAAAGCATAAACTTAAGACAGATGTTCAGTACTGCTCGTTGAATAATTCAACACTGCAACGATAGTAATAGAGCAAGTCAATGCAAGAAGAAATTATCAATTAGAAACATAAGGGTTCAGCTTATAGTACCATTTCGCACGAGCAGTAACCTTCAAAGCCATGGGCTGTGGCTCGTAGCATGACCCCTCGGTTGCAACCCTATGAAGCCCATACAACTGCATTTGTAACTCACTGCTCAGTTTTGACACGGCATCCCCACCTTTCTCGCTACCCACAAACTCAGTGGCGACTCCGAATAACTTCTCCAATTCGCTCCTCTCGATTCCCTCCCACTCGTCCTCCCCCTGTAGCAACGATCCACCCCTCTCCTCACTCACCGCCCTTGCGTCGCCCCTTTGTAAGGTATCTTCTCCACCCATCTCCACAACTTTCCGCACCTCTTTTCCCACATTTGGTTCAACCTCCTCCAAATCGCCACTAATTATTCCGATCCCCACTTTAGAGCCCTCTTTCTTGGACGAGGATTCATCCGCTCCAAGAATAGTATCTTGTTTCTGTAGGTCAAACCCACTAGCCGCCTTGCCACTATCCAGTATCTCCTCATCCAGTCTTTGATCTTCGACAACGCCGCTTGCACAAGCATCACCGGACGACTTACCCGTCTCCTCCTCCTGGGCAGCACCCAAACCCATCCCAAGATCGGCGATGGCGGCGGCGGCGGCGGCGGTGGATTCCATCCGCCGAGGGCCTGAATCGGCGGAAAGAGGGGGCGGGGCCGACTTGTCGGCCGCTAGATCTTCGTCGTCGACGTTGTCGTCGGCGGCGGCGATCTTGCCGATGAGGAAGGCGATGAGGACGGAGATGAGAGCGGTCAAGAAGAGCTCGACGTAGAACTCCATCGTCTCCTCTTAACTCCTCCCCTTCTTGGCTTCCACTCCACGGCAAATCGAAACGAAAAGGGGAAAGACGACGTCGTCTCAATGTCCGATGAGAAAACGGAGGAGGCAGACTCGAAAAAGACTGGAGGGCGGTAAGGGCATATTCACTCGAGCACGCTAACGTGTCGATCAACAACGACTCCCGCGTATAAAGTTGGGTAGGCTTCGGATTTCGGCAGATGTCGGTATTGGCGGATGGCAATTACTTCTCGACACCCATTTATTCGGTCCCCTCTCGTCCACCAGAAAGGTACTTCGCTGGGTCCCACGTCCCCAATTGGGAACGGGAGGTGCAGAGCCGCGCACGTTGAGGGCTCAGTCCGGCGTGCGTACCTGTCTCATCCGCCGACCTCGTAATTGGGAGAGGCGGCGGGGCCCATCAGCACACCACCTGTGCGTTTTTCTCTTTTTTTTTTCCCTCCATATTTTGAGTTTCAAAAAATCAAAATAAATATGAAATAATTCTATTTTAAAATATTTTTTAAAATTTTAATACCCTAAATATTTCTTGATGGATATTACCACAACACAATATATTAAAGGAAAAATAAAAAATTAAAATAAAAGATATCATTCAGGAAAAATGAAATGGAGTTTTTTTTTCAGATAAATCGCTCTAAAAAATATATATCAATATTTTAAATATAAAAATTACCCGATGACAGGAATTACTGTTATGGTTGCTTAGGATGCATGATTAGATTAACGAGGTAGGGGAGGGAGAAAGAATCGGTTGCGATGATTGCTTTATTGGTGGGACGATGACATCCGGATGGATTAAAGAATTTAAAGATGGCGAGAAAGGGATCGCATCACTCTGTGGTCACTATGCAGCTGACTCATGGTTCAACTGTTGCCCACCAAATTGAGTTGAAGTACAAATTATGCTTGTGATTCGTCGGTTTACAAATAATGATTTCAGCTCTTTGAAGCTTTGAACGAAGAAATTGACTGCGGATATCGGATCTACAATCCAATCTAGTATAGTTTCTTACCAGTACTGTACATCTTGGAAGAGAACAATGTTTCCCTACGATCGTTGGTGCTCCCCCCACTTCAGCTTTGTATTGAAGACGACCCAACTCCTTTTATCTTGTCCAAGGTAGTGTGTGCCTTTGTTCTGACACCCCAAAGAGAGTGAGCTTTCCACATTTACGAGAAAGCAAACAGGAGAGTCGCAGTGACTGCTGATGGTAGTAGTACTAGTAGTAGTAGGAGGAGGAAGGAATTAGCTCTTCTCCTTGCTGGGTTCGCATCTCCGGAGGCCAAGCTTGCCAGCCAAGAGCCATCTTCCAGCACTGGTTCTGTTGTTGTCGGTGAAGGATTCATGGTGGCTTTTTGGCTGCCAAACGACAACGGTTCACGTATCGAGTGTGACACCACATACACGCCGAAACAAATGACGTTAGGAAATACTACTCGGCAATGTGTTTCTCGTCGGAGTGACGCAACGAGCAGGAACAGAGAAGAAGAGACAGTTGAATACCTCGGGGAGGACTCGGGGCAGAAGGTGATGGAGTAACCCTGAGAGCCGGCGCAGGTGAAGGTGCTGGTGGCGTCGTCGAAGGCGTAGCTGTAGGAACGCGGGCACGCGGACTTGAACATCTGCGAGTAGGCGGACGGCCGGCACCTGTCGGGGCTGCCGTACTCGCCGCTGCAGCAGAACTCGGGCCGCCCGAAGGCCCCGCACGCGCTCCGGCACGCCGCCGAGTCCCCGTGCCCGACCTTCAGCTCCGCCGGGCACAGCCGGTTGAGGTCCGCCGCGCACCCACTGGCGGCGCACCCCTCCCGGCCGGCGGCCTCCACCAGCATCGGCAGGTTGTAGCCGTCCACGAGACTCACGTCGTAGAAGTCCCTCCCATCGCTGCCGTCGAGCGTGAACTCCGCGAGGGTCGCCGGGGGGGCGGCACCTGCGCCGTTGCACTCCACCTGCCCGGACCCGCAGTCGGCGGTGGCGCAGGAGCCGCGGCCGGCCGCGTCGAACGAGCAGCCGGTGCGGGCCCAGAAGCGGCCGGACCAGCCGGAAGGGGCCCGCAGCGTACGGCTGGAGCCGGCGGGGAGCTCGAAGCCGGTGGTCTCCAGCCTCGGGCTGCCTGAACCGGACAGAACGCCCGGCCAGATCGTGGCGCCGCATCTATTCACGAATGTGAATGCGACACCTTCTCCTGCACACACGCATCAATCATTTACGCCACGTGAGTAGATGGATTCGATCATTAATCATCTGAAATCAAATATACCTGTCAGAGAATGGAGAAGCAGGCAGAGGACGAAGGAAACCGAATTCTGCGACAACAAGACACGAGACATCGAGGAGATAAAGAGGAATGGGAAGTTGGACTACGGTCAAAAGGCAAGACGGAGTGCTCTGCTCTGCTCAGCTCAGCTCCGCCCATTTATACATGAAGGCCTGAAACAATACGTAGCGAAGAAGAATTCGATTCGACTTATGTCAGCCGAGCTTTTTCTTTTCTGCGGTGGAAGATTGGAACGAGGACCCAATTGTCCATCTTGCTGACTCGATCATACCATGAGATGTGAACAGTGGATGCAGTCTTGCCTGCAATTTTAAGGATGCCGGTTACCGCAGAACGTCAAGCTTTCTTCCCCTACGACTTTGACCACTTCTTTTCCCATAACGTTTTGCATGGTGGCTCAGCTGTTGTGACTGTTTGGAAGATGAGCCAAGAGGCATCGGCAGATTCTTTGTGAGGAAGCAACGGATCAAAGCAGCGATCTACAAAACATATCCATATGGCTGCCGCCGTGTAAAGCTGCATCGATTGGATAAGAGATTATCGCCAGTCCTTGCATGCTTCATGTCACTGCGCACTAGTAACCCGTGCAGAGTGCACCAGCAGCATCCCTCCTTGTTGCCCTCTCATCACGTACCGCCGGGGCACGTTGTAATCAATGCAGAGGAGAGGGCATTGATAGGCCGAGCTAAAGGCGGAGGAGGCCCTGCAAGCTTATCTCCTTAGGGATGGAGATGGATAGGGAGGAGGGGGAGACTAAAAGCGGAGAGATGAGTTCACTGTGGGGGAAGGATAGTAAAGTTGCTGACGCCGTTGTCGAGATATAAAGGGAAAAGATCGCCAGTGTTGGATCGTGTCGGGTAAGGCCAGTTGACGGGTTGCGACCTTTTGGCGTCGGCAAGAGTCTCGGTCGTGAGTACGGTGACGACACATGGCTGATGTTTTTGTTTGTTGGATACGGACTCCTTTTGTGAATAGATCAAATGCTTTTTCTGGAAAGAGATCCTTACCAGGACAGATGAATCACATGGATGGATGCGGGCGGTACATGATAACGATGGCTTTCTCTTAGATCGAGCGAAGTTAGCGGTGGACATAGCAGGGCCGATTGGGACATACAGCAAACCTGGATCAAGATCTGCCAATCACATTATGTCATGATTAGGGCTGACAGACCAGCTATAATGGTCATACTGCAAGAGTATTGGATTCACCAACAAGCATAGCAGCATAAAGGCCAATTTATAACCATTAAATCGAGATATTGAATCCATGAATTGCTCAGACAAATCAGAGGTCTGCAACTGTTGCACCTGTTGGTAATTCAGTCTCACATTCATGATCAATACAAGTCATAATAATAACAATAATAAGTTGACCAGTATGTAGAGATAGATACTGCATGCAGGAGTTGACCAAAGCAGAGAGGTCTGCAACCGCTGGAGATTCAATCTCACATTCATGGTCAGCACAACAGCCATTGCTAAACAAAATGGCTTTTCACTATTAACTCCTCTATGAATCCTCTTGAGATGATGCACACAGACCAAAATTTTCACTATTAACCAAAGAGTCACAGTCACACAAACCAATCTTATATAGATAACATTCAACAAGCTTGAATGCTTTCACGATGAATGATCAAAATAAACAACGGCGCTTGGAGCGAAAATAAATCTCAAGATAGAACACAAATCAAACTACCAATACAATAAAAAAGAAATTTGACTACAACACTCGTCACAGTCCTGTCGGTACAATACTCCTAAAACAAATCAATCTGCCAATACAATAAACAAAAGAACATAAAATTTAAGCGCACAAGGAATAACAAAATTAACTGACGCTACCGAGAAAAATCAGAAGATCAGTCGTTATGTAAGGCCAACCATTTGAAAAAATTATACAATACCCCTAAAACAAATCAATCTACCGACACAATAAACAAAAGAACATAAAATTTAAGCGCACAAGGAATAACGAAATTAACTGACGCTACCGAGAAAAATCAGAAGATCAGTCGTTATGTAAGACCAACCATTTGAAAAAATTATACAATACCCCTAAAACAAATCAATCTACCGATACAATAAACAAAAGAACATAAAATTTAAGCGCACAAGGAATAACAAAATTAACTGACGCTACCGAGAAAAATCAGAAGATCAGTCGTTATGTAAGACCAACCATTTGAAAGAATTATACAATACCCCTAAAACAAATCAATCTACCGATACAATAAACAAAAGAACATAAAATTTAAGCGCACAAGGAATAACGAAATTAACTGACACTACCGAGAAAAATCAGAAGATTAGTCACTATGAAAGATCAACCATTTGAAAAAAATATACAATACTCCTAAAACAAATCAATATGCCGATACAATAAACAAAAGAACATAAAATTTAAGCGCACAAGGAATAACGAAATTAACTGACACTACTGAGAAAAATCAGAAGATCAGTCGTTATGTAAGACCAACCATTTGAAAAAATTATACAATACCCCTAAAACAAATCAATCTACCAATACAATAAACAAAAGAACATAAAATTTAAGCGCACAAGGAATAACAAAATTAACTGACACTACCGAGAAAAATCAGAAGATTAGTCATTATGAAAGACCAACCATTTGAAAAAAATATACAATACTCCTAAAACAAATCAATATGCCGATACAATAAACAAAAGAACATAAAATTTAAGTGCACAAGGAATAACGAAATTAACTGACGCTTTCGAGAAAAATCAGAAGATCAGTCGTTATGTAAGACCAACCATTTGAAAAAAGTATACAATACCCCTAAAACAAATCAATCTACCAATACAATAAACAAAAGAACATAAAATTTAAGCGCACAAGGAATAACAAAATTAACTGACGCTACCGAGAAAAATCAGAAGATCAGTCGTTATGTAAGACCAACCATTTGAAAGAATTATACAATACCCCTAAAACAAATCAATCTACCGATACAATAAACAAAAGAACATAAAATTTAAGCGCACAAGGAATAACGAAATTAACTGACACTACCGAGAAAAATCAGAAGATTAGTCACTATGAAAGATCAACCATTTGAAAAAAATATACAATACTCCTAAAACAAATCAATATGCCGATACAATAAACAAAAGAACATAAAATTTAAGCGCACAAGGAATAACGAAATTAACTGACACTACTGAGAAAAATCAGAAGATCAGTCGTTATGTAAGACCAACCATTTGAAAAAATTATACAATACCCCTAAAACAAATCAATCTACCAATACAATAAACAAAAGAACATAAAATTTAAGCGCACAAGGAATAACAAAATTAACTGACACTACCGAGAAAAATCAGAAGATTAGTCATTATGAAAGACCAACCATTTGAAAAAAATATACAATACTCCTAAAACAAATCAATATGCCGATACAATAAACAAAAGAACATAAAATTTAAGTGCACAAGGAATAACGAAATTAACTGACGCTTTCGAGAAAAATCAGAAGATCAGTCGTTATGTAAGACCAACCATTTGAAAAAAGTATACAATACCCCTAAAACAAATCAATCTACCAATACAATAAACAAAAGAACATAAAATTTAAGCGCACAAGGAATAACAAAATTAACTGACACTACCGAGAAAAATCAGAAGATCACTCATTATGGAAGACCAACCATTTGAAAAAAATATACAATACCCCCAAAACAAATCAATCTACCAATACAATAAACAAAAGAACATAAAATTTAAGCGCACAAGGAATAACAAAATTAACTGACACTACCGAGAAAAATCAGAAGATCAGTCATTATGGAAGACCAACCATTTGAAAAAAATACACAATACCCCCAAAACAAATCAATCTACCAATACAATAAACAAAAGAACATAAAATTCAAGCGCACAAGGAATAACAAAATTAACTGACACTACCAAGAAAAATCAGAAGATCAGTCGTTATGTAAGACCAACCATTTGAAAAAGTATACAATACCCCTAAAACAAATCAATCTACCAATACAATAAACAAAAGAACATAAAATTTAAGCGCACAAGGAATAACAAAATTAACTGACACTACCGAGAAAAATCAGAAGATTAGTCATTATGAAAGACCAACCATTTGAAAAGAATATACAATACTCCTAAAACAAATCAATCTACTGATACAATAAACAAAAAAACATAAAATTTAAGCGCACATAGAATAATGAAACTAACTGACACTACCGAGAAAAATCAGAAGATTAGTCATTATGGAAGACCAACCATTTGAAAAAATTATACAATACAATAGAGGAATCCAACTTGCACTAAACCACCTTGATTAATCATCCAATTAATAGCACATAGTGAATTAACAAAAAACACCTATAAGCAAATATTATTAGCTAGTTTCTGATATTTCATCCAATTATTGTTTCCATCAAAAGATTTTACACTAATTTGTATCTGCAAATATATATCTTAGGACATGTCTTTGATATTCTAAATTGTTTGTACCCTCATACTATGTACTAGGGATCATCTTCAACAAAATTAGGTGCAGATATCAAATGGGTGGTGTATGCATCAACTCTTAGTTCACATACATGGACCAACCAAACACATAACATATGATCCTCTGGATCTGATCATTGTCATCAGGATTCCAAGCTATTATCAAAAATAAAACTAATCTCACAATAATTAGTTTTATCTGGATTCCAAGCAGTTTGATGACGGTGTATCGCACAAATTCCCAAAGAAAAACAGTAACACCCTACTCCTAATTCCACCCATACCCTATATGCATGACTATAGTCGGATGCCACAATTTTATTTTTCTTAACTGTTATCAATAGGACTGCAAAGAAAAGTAAACAATCATAAAATTTAAACATGCTAATTACTAAATATAATATCAGGGTTTCCTCTGTACATAATGTTTTTGACACCGGTACATACTTATACCATCTAACTAAATAAAAACACAAACATAACGGGTCCAAAATTTATACACACAAAATGCCTACAGGTTATCGTCCATAACTGCGCAGGCATGGGCTTGCACGTGCTCACTTCCCTACCCAATCACATCTGATTCTATATTACAAAAGCTACAACTACCAAAGAGCCCCATTATACTTATGCCAAATGCACCGCAACCAAGCTCAAACCACCCTATCAGTGCGGTTTGATGGTGGTGTATTGCATTAATTCCCAAAGAAAAACATCTGAATATAAATTACAAAAATTACAACTACCAAAGAGCCTCATTTTATGTATGCCAAATGAACCACGACCAAGCTCAAACCACTCTAATATACAAGAACCAACACAAATCCAGTTTCATAACAAACAAACAAAGTTTCTCAAACAACATTGTCCATGAAGGATCTCAACAACAAGAACAGTCGTAAAGCACAAGGCAGTATTTCAAGCATATCCCGTTTATCCTACCACTGAATGAGCCTACAACAGTCATCACATATCATGAGGACACACAGAAGAACTCACAACTCAATGACATAATGTAAACTGATCACACATAATTAGACAAATTTACAACATAATGTAAACTGTTAACACATAATTCAAATACATATTGTAAACTGATAATGATACCAACACAACAAAGATTAAAAGACAACATGCAATAAGAAAGCGATAAAAAAAAATGTGGTAATGCAATAATGCAAAAACACAATGTATATATCTGAAAATTAAGAAGCTGAAAGAACTACAAACAGTGTATTCACTGTCCATACTTTTTGTTTCAGGAACCCAAAATAAGCCACAACCCATCAAAATCAAACCAGAGACCAAATATAACGAAACATATCCATATCCATTCCAGAGAGAACAAAAAGATGCAAAACATAAACCCAGCACAAAAGCTAACTATCACATTAGGTGGCCAAAAAGGAGAAAAGAGAAGCGCAGCTTGCAAGTGATTCACCCTCAATTCTTGCCAGGGCATTCCCTAGCGAAGTGGCCCATCTCGCCACAGTTGTAACAGGAGCGGTCACTACCACCGCCTCCCCCGCCGTACCTTCCGCCTCCGCCTCCGACTCCGCCTCCGCCGCCGCCGCCGCCGCCTCCCTGGTAGCAATCCCTGGCGAGATGACCCATCTCACCACAGTTATAGCAAGCACCGCCACCGCCACCGCCGCCGCCACCGCCGCCACCCTGATAGCAGTCCTTAGCAAGATGCCCGGTCTCACCGCAAGTATAGCAAGCCCCACCGCCCCCAAACCCTCCGCTGGCCCTTCCCCTCCCACCACCTCCCCTACCTCCACCGTTAAACCCGTATCCTCCACCGTAAACCCCGCCGCGCATGCCGCCGCCGCGGCCACCACCGTACCCGTCCCTCCGGCCTCCACCGCCACCGCCGCCGCCGCCACCCTGGACGTTGGATCCGTCGGGCCCGGTGACATCGACTGCCTTGGTGCGGCCGTCGTCGCCCTCGGCCACCATGAACTCGACGACCTCGCCCTCGGCGAGGGTGCGGTAGCCCTCGGCCTTGATGGAAGACTGGTGGACGAAGAGATCCTCCCCGCCGTCGTCCGGCGAGATGAAGCCGAACCCCTTGGTGTCGTTGAACCACTTCACCGTCCCCCTCGATCGGCCGCTCGGCTGCGCCATCGGAGCGGAGGATCCGACCTCAGCCACCACGGAGGAACCCTAACCCTAAGACAGAAGAAGGGAAGCTTCTTCCTTTCGCCCACGCTTTCGGCCGATACTTATCGTGGCGTCGCTTTCGGCGAGCGAAGGGCCCCACCCCACGAGATCCAAGTGGAGGCGATGATCGAACGGTCGACGGAAAGAGACATCAAAATATGGACCGTCGGATCGGCTAGGTTTTACTTTGGGGAGGGGGTAGACCACCCATCTCAGCGCATCATGCGCTGGCGAGGAGGATAGAGGAAATGGACGGCGATGATTTGATGGTGGGGAAATTTGCGCCTTAACCTCTCTTTTCTACTCTCTTAATTTCCTCTGAAAAATCAATTAAAAGAAATGGATAAATGAAAAATAATTTATTATGACATCATTTTAGCATCATAAAAGAAGAAATTAGAAGGATCATTATGAATGCAAACAGTAGAAATGGAGAAGAAGCCATGTGAGAGCACTTAATATGTTTCCTCTGTTACATGCATGATTCCTCTTCCCCACTTCAACTACTCCACTCACATTTCTACTGCTGCTGCTGCTGCTACTGCATCGACTCATGCGACAGAGGAAACTTACCCTACTTGTGAGGAAGTGAATGATCCCATGGTTTCTATTCCCATCTCCGATTTAATCATTTACCACACAGATTTTGCCACATGTAATCCCATGTCAATGAGTTTTTAGGTCTCGTAGGCTGATAATTATAAAGTTTCATTAAATCTAATATGGTAGGAAAAATATTCATTCAACCAACAATTGAACCACTTTTAAAATATAAATTGGATCAATCATAAACAGCCTATCGAATCATAGTAATCGAGATTAGTCTTTGTTAACTCGAAACCTTTACCTCATTCCGTAATTAATTTGAGCGTCATAAGGATTCCCTCGAAAACTTATCTCGATCATGATTTTTTGTATATGTCGTAGTCGTCGTCGTCGATGAAACATCGAATTCCCAAGATTTTTTGACCGGCTTGGAAGATTTCTTATGCTAGCTAGTGGATTCAAGTCGAATGAGTTAATCAACGTATCATCTCCTAACACTATGTCAATGATATCTTAGTGAAAAATAGATGCTACTAATCCAATTAAATCTGTTTAAATCATTAATTTTGACTCATTAATTTTATTATTCAAAAATATTTAATCTTAAAATTAATAACAATACACTCATTTAATTTTTATCAACGGATTGTGTTGTCAATAGTATTTCTATATTCTTAAAAACAAAAAAACAGATTAAATGACTAATTTTTCTTATCCCATTTTCGATTATGAATTTCATATCAGCATTGTGTTTTTCTTTTTATTCAGTATTTAACATCAGAAGTGTGAAGATATGCATGAGTTTCAAATAGATCACAAGGTTCATTTGTCCCACAAATTCCATCTGACTCGAGTACTACTATGGAAGATATGAAAATACAGGCATAATTCATACATTTTAATTTATTTCAATATGATCGTCCGATGGATAAAATGATGTTAGATTATGTGATCCTAATTAATTTTGATTAAGATATATTATAATTTTAATTAAGGTTATCAATCAATAGAATTTAAGAGATGATCTTAATAAGTTATTTCTCCATGGATCCTTAGAGTTCTATGTGATTTGTACAATATTACAATGATAGAGGTGATTTATTAATTATCATATGTAAAAGGTATGTATCAATATATCTTTAATCTACGATATTTATGAATTCAATCATTTATTCTACGCTGCAGCATTTATTATTTCTTAGCAGCACACCCAATTTGATTGGGTGGTCTGTGGCAGTGAATTGTGTGGCATTTATTATTCCGTGCCTTCCCAAAAGACTTTAACGATTTTGATTCCCCTTAAAGGATAAATCGTAGTCAATTAATTGTACGGTGTGGCCTCGAGACTTATTAATGTTCTTGTTTACTTAGTAGCCATTACAATTTTACGATGGCAATGGTAAATTCTACGTGCCATAGTTGACCAGACTTATTATATCATAATCTTGTTAGATCTAAAATTTGAAAAGCCAAATGTGACTTTTAAAAGAAGCTCGATCACAAATGTGACTTTAAAAAAAAATTGAGGTAAAATCTTTTTGTATTTGATAGGAAATACGTAGTTAGTCAATCGACATTCAATACGTGATCGTCAGAGTGGAAAGATAAGATAAATATCATCATCTACTCGTTTGTTCATATAAACAAGAGTCCAAGATTATGGGTTGTGCATTTTTTTGTCGCCCCGTGTGGATAGGAGATTAATGAAAGATTTTTAGAGATAGTTAGAGACTAACTCTCCGTAGAATATTCCATAAAATATTTTACCTCTTTATAATTACGTACAAAATTTCATCTATGAAAAGAGGGATTACCTTTTTGATCACTTGTGTCCATACTTATTTACATCTACATCGTGTTGCTATCTTATGCATTAAAGGGACTAAATCAAGAAACCCCTTAGGGCCTCGATCTTTGTGTAAGTGGCATCTAGGGAATTCAATGTTTTTCACCTCGGAGGCACATCGAATAGCTGTGTGCATACAAGACCAAACCACGTCGGGTTGATCAAGACCTCTATAACTTCATCCTAGAACAATTTTTGTGCTAGAAAGAGAGGCTCGTTGTCACATGAATGCTTGCCCATCGACTCTCTCAATGAACACTCGACTAAGGAAGCTTCGTCCTCTTTGACGCATGGTACTTTCACATAAGGGGGGGCAATAGCTACCCTTTGCACACATAAACACATCCACCTCGACAAAAAAATCGATGCAATATTAATGTGTATTCAACGATTCAAGTATCTCATCCCCGGAATGACATCGAGCCATCTACTTTGTCTCAATTGAGATGTTTTTGAATCTCATTCGGTAAAATGTAGATCAAATCATTATGGTAAAAGATCGAGGTTATTTAATGAAAATAAATATGAGAGGTGTCATCCGATAAAAAAAAATAATATTAGTTTATATATATATATATAATGGAATCGCATCAAACTCTATAAAATAGATGGCTCAATCCAACCTGCTGCCATTCTTAGAAACTATGAATGGTTGGCAATGGCCACCATAAATCATGCCGGGCCACAAGAACGAGAATAGCAAATAGAAACTTGCAGATATCTCCTGGCGCAGATCAGATATCCGGTGAGAAAGGATACGGAGAATTCAGAGTCATGGGAGGAACTCCGAAAAGTGGCCATTTCGGTGTTCTTCACACGAAAACAAAGCAAATGAACGAAAAGAGACTAAAAACGAATCAATAAAGCTGAGAATACCTAATACGAATGATCTGCTCCCACTCTACCAAAATTTCCCAGACTTAAGCCATCATGAATTCAGCAAGCACGCGCGTTCCACAAATCAGACGAACAAAATGGTGTTTTGGGCGTGCAACGTAACCTTTTTAAGGATGCATACGGAAGAAGTATGTATGTATGTATGTATGTACATTCCTGGCAATCGGAGACTCGGAAAGGGGTGTGTTTTTTGGGGTGGGGAGGGGGGTGGTGGTGGAGGACTCTCAGTGGTACCCTCTGCGACTCCTCGACTGGTACAGCTCCAGCCTCACCTTTGCCTCCGGCAACAAGGTGTCCACGGTCGGGTCCTGAACCATGTACCCCTGCTTAGAAGACCACTCGAGCACGGTGAGGACCTCGGCCTGGGCCAGCGCCTCGCTGTCGGGCACATGCAGCGCGATGTAGCACAGCAGGATCAATGCCGCGACCTGCACTGCCTGTTCGCCAAAATACACCAGCTGAACCAGGTCTTTCGCCCCTCCCGCATTGATGATGGCCTTGGAGTGATCGAGGTGGAGGTAGTTGTCGGTGCAGGCGAACTTGGTCAGGGCGATCGCGGCCTCTTTTGACACGATGGCTTCCCTCTCGTCGAGCAACCGAACCAGCGGCGCTATGATCCGGGTCTCCGTCGCCCGGAAGGTCCTCGACAAGCTGCCTAATGCGACGATGCAGGGGACGAGGAGGTCGTCGTAGTCGGCCTTCTCTACGATCCTCAGAAGCTGGTCGACCACCGCCCGCGCCGCCGGCGAACTCGGCTTGAACGCGGACCGCCTGAGATCCGAATGCTGCTCCGCCACGCGCGCGATGTCCATCAGGGCCATGGCGGAATAGTACTGGACCTCTTCCGCCCCTTTCTCGAGGAGCACCGCGAAGCAGAGGAGGGCCCGGGACTCGGTGATGCTATTGCAGACGGAGGGATTGCCCTTGGCGAGCTGCCACAGGGCCTTCGCGGCCATGGCTTTCATGTAGGCTTTGGTGGCCGGGTCCTCGAACTCCCGCCCCTTGATGCTGGCTCCGGAGAGAGGCACCTTTTGCTGCTTGCCGTTGCTGCCGGCGACGTGGGGGTTCGTGTGGCCTTTGGTGTTGGCCGGGGTTTTACTGGATTTGGCGGCCATAGTGGACTCGATCACGGAGTGCATCTGGTTCTTGCTGGCGTTCTGGTCTGTGATCGTGTTCGGATGCTTGACCAAGGCCTGCTCGGCGCCGTTGTCGAGGGCCATCGCCGCCGCGGCGTTGGCGGTCGTGTTGGTGCTGTTGTTGGCCAAGACGACGGAGTGGATGGAGATGCCCTTGGAGGGGACGGTGTACTTGCTGTGCTCCTGGACGGTCTCGAAGGCGAGGTGGCTGACGAGGAGGCGGACGACGTGGTTCTGGGCGAAGACGTCCTGGCACTTGGGGTGGCTGGCGGCGAGCTCGGCGACGGCCCAGGCGACCATGGCCTGGACCTTCATGGGGCCGTCCTTGAGGACCTTGGAGAAGACGGAGCAGACGCCGGCGAGGACCATCTGCTCGACGCTCTCGGGGTCGCGGGCGAGGAGGCCGATGGCGTGGGCGGCGCTCTCCTGGCCCTCGGGGCGGCCCTCCTTGACGAGGCGGAGGAGGGGGCCAACGCCGTCCTCCTCGATGATGAGCTTGCCGTAGCGATCATTGTCGCGGGCGAGGGAGACGAGGCTGGCGGCGGCGTCGGCGCGGGTGTCGAGGGAGCCGGTGTGCATGGTGGCGATCTGCTCCCAGATGAGGAAGAGGATGGGCTCGTTCTGGGCGATGGGGGGGAGGCCGAGGTGGGTGTCGAAGTCGCCGTCGTCGGAGCCAGAGGAGGAGGAGACGCGGATGAGCCAGGAGACGTCGCCGATGGAGTTGTCGAGCTGGGTGGACATCTTCTTGAACGCGGTGGCGGGGATGATGGTGAAGAGGCGGCGGACAAGGCCATGGGCGCGGCACTTCTCGACGAGGGCGAGGGCCTTGTCCAGGACCTGCTCCGTGTCGTCCATGATGCGGCGGGTGGGGCGTTCATAGAGATCCGCGCGAGCGGCCTGCCGCAGCAGCCCCGCCAGGCGCTCCGTTTTGGCCTTCAGCTCCGCGCAGTCCTGCTTGAACGAGTGGGCGTCGTCCGCCCATTTACTCACCTGGTCCGCCAGCTGAATCGGCTTGGCCAGGATCTGCTTTACCCCGCCATCTCCCATCATCTTGTCTCTCCTTCCTCTTCTTTACCCTCTCCTCCTCCTCCTCCTCCTCCCCCTCCAGACCTCCACCTTCCGAATCGTCGCTGTCGTCGTCGATGGATCATATAGATGCTAACAGAGATTCACGGGTGGCTTTCTTTCTTTTTATTCGTCTCTGTCTTGTAAGTCGTTTCTTTCACATATTTTATGTTCTCTGCCCAGGAATAAGGGGGGAGACGGAAGGAGAGTGCGAGAAGGGGAGGAGGGCATTTTTGGTCGAGTGGACGGGACGGAGACCAACGCCCATTCCTTCCTTTTTAACCTTCTTTAGGTTGCTCTGACGCGGTTTTCGTTCCACATCACAGCCCCCTCCCTCCTCCTCCTTGCTTCTCTCCGCCTCTCAGTCGAGGGGTCCACACTGCTCGTCCGAGAAGAAGCCTGTTTCCTGTCCGCCCCGAGGCCGCACATGAAATCCCAGACACCGCTGTCGCCGAATCTAAATATAACGTGAGACGAATCCTCGTGGACCCCACACCCGGGCAAGACGGGTGGGCCTCGGCCGCACGCTGGGCGGGGTCCACGGAAGACGAGGCCAATGGGAGGAGTGGGCTTGAACTCCTGACATGCCCGTTCGCCGGAGTGGTACGTGGCCTGTCGCTGGCTGTAACAGCGGCCTTCGTACCGTCGAACTCACCGGACGACGCGAGGATGGAGAGCCAGTCACGTCGTGTGGTGGGTGGCTGAGGGAAGAGCTCACCGACTGTCATTATGTCGAGCACTCTAAACAGATGATGAGATGTCTCTTCGAGAAAAGGTGGGTGAGGGAGCTGATGGCGTTCCGACCCATCCACCACACAAACGACGAACGCTACAGCCGAATCAGATGAAGAGACTATTGCGACTGCCAACGTGGACGTCCACCGAGGGAAAGTTTGCAAGACAAGTAGGCTATGGTTCACACTCCATCCACCCAAAATACATCGCCTAAGTCACGCTAAAGCCTTTTCTTCGGATGCGTGAAGTTACGGACTGCACCGAACGTCACGGCTCAGCGGGTGGCTCGCAAGAATTAAGAGATTAACGTCGATAAGTTAGATTTTAGTTGTCCACACGTTGGAGATTTGAATCCAACATGGGTCCAATCTCTCGGACATCGGTGTCGAGCAGATAAAAGATCTCAGCGATTGGCCCTACAAGATGAAAGTCCTTTAACGACGTACATATCATGTAATCAATTTTTAATTGGACGATTAATTAATTATATATTTTTTGTTTTGATGGGAGATTGGGAATCGACAGGATCAACTTTAACTACTGGGCCGTGTCCGAACCAAGTCAAAACTTCTCCCTTTCCCATAAGGATTGATGGACCCATATAACTCAATTTAGATCCAATGCCCACATATGTCTCGGCCCAAATAACTCAATCAATACGCGCGACGTTTTCCTGCTACTGCCCAAATAACAAGAATAAGACAGAGGAGTTGCTTGCAAAGGTGCAACTACCCGATTACTTTACCACGACGACTACTATTCCCCAACGCACGAGGACGGTGACCGGCCATGGATTTGCCGGTCGACCAACGAGCCACCCATCGCATCCTCGATGGATCACAAAAACTCGAGCACCTCTTTCTTGAAGAAAACTTTGGTCGACAAACCAACGACGTGAATTCAAGCGACTTCACTCGAACCAACGCAGAAATAGAATCCACGAGTAGTAGGTGCAGCAATTACAGTGGTTGGTCTGTCCCTGCAATTATGGGTGAACCTCTAAATCCATGATGGTCTCCTAACATGAACAGAATCATAAAAGATAGATTTGAAGCAGAACCACCATATTTCCGATCCAAACAACAATTTCCATGTTAAACTGAGCACAGACACATTTACACATCTCAAGTCTTTTGTCGCAGATGAAAAATGGGGACGCCTATATATGACTTCGATTTTCTTATACAAATCTAACCAAGGGAAATTGATGTAAAACATCCCTCAAAATCTGTACACTGATGTGGTGGATCGGTCCGAGTGCTACCAGCACTGGTCCGTCTCCCACGTGCGAGGGCGGCGGCGACCGGTGGAGTACGACGACGTCCACTGCGAGCGGAAGGGCGCCCACCGCCGGCCGGCGTCCACCGCTGTCATGACGCTGCGGTCGTAGTCGGCGCGCTTCTCCGGATCAGAGAGAGTCTCGTAAGCCGCGTGGACCCGCATGAACTCGACCGCGGACGCGCCCCTCCGCTCGACCGCGGCCACGTCCGGGTGGCACGCAAGGGCAAGCCTCCGGTACGCCGCCTTGATCTCGCGGCCGGATGCGCCGGCGGCGATGCCGAGCACGTCGTATAGCGTCACGGACGAGCAGACGGCAGGAGGGGCTGCGGCGGCGGAGGCGGCGACGCAGCGCGGGGGGCGGAGGAAGGATTTGGGGGAAGCGAGGCACAGCGACGATATCATGGACGAGATAGATTTCCGAGTTGGGTACGGGAACCACGTCGGTCGCTATTTTATATAGACGCTGATGAGGAAGACGAGTCGCGCAAGGGAAACTCGATGGCATCCAACGGACAGGCTTCGATCAGAGGCGGCCCCAAAGTCTTCTTAATCCGCGTGCGTGAGCTGTCTGATGGCAGCGAGATCCCAATTCGTCGGTGGAGGCGCGGTCGTTGCGTTTCGTCCACTGAATCGTAGTGGAAACCCGGTTTTCCACTCACCAGACGACACCTGTACCGGGCAAGTGGATTCGCTCGCCATACCCACAGTTGTCTCTTTGTTGATCATGGCTCACAGTAATTGAACTGGATCATGTATCGAATCAGTAAATCTGAACCGTCCAATTTAATGTTCCAAGGAATAGGGCCATGATTTAGTAGATTGTGGGGGGTGCGATCTTGATTAGAAGTCCAACAGCCAGCATGGCACCGGTGGTGACATAAGAGTTGACATTTGGATGGAAAAATAGTGATAGGAGGGTTGAAAAAAGAAGCGTTGACATTTGGGTGGTAAAATAATGATCCGAGGGTTCAAAAAAAGAAGCATTGACAAGTAATTCATTAATTGGGCATACTCTTAAGAGATCTGAAAAAGTCAGAAACAAACATGATGCCCTACACTGAAGCCGCAGTGGATTATACTTTGGGACGGTCATCATTATTGACAATAACTTGAGCTATTAAAAAAGGGATACACACAATACACAAGCTCCTAGTATATGACAAAACAAATTGATAGAACCTAATTTTAACGAGTGCTGTTCCTTAACCTTTCTACAACGTTGATGGTCACTCTTTTAAATTACGGGACGTGCGTCCTTCATTTCACGTTGAGTAGAGTCGAGTGAAACCAAACTACTTGACTCATTGTGATCGTTGACCATGAAAGATTTTTTTTTTTCTTTGAACGAGGGACCTCTTGCCATACACTAATGGGTGTATTCGTTGTTATCATATAGGGGACTAAATTTTATAACGTGTGATCGGAGAAATGCTATATATATTTTATGACAATCGAGGATATCTTTTATACATACGATCACAGGATGGCATCCGATCGAAAGAATTGATGCTTGATAGCGAGTGTCATTTCTGCCTGGTATAAAATATGGTTCCCGATAAGGACGACCTGTCACAAGAAATATGCTTTACGAAGATCATAGTTCGACCAATTTGATCTTTTCATCCTTTCTTTTACTGATGATTGAGCCGCATGACGTGATGGGCGGTCATAGTGGACTATTATGACAACTTACATTTGCGTCGGGGTACAGTGAATTATTCTTCCTTGGGGATTGAGATAGGGTTATCCACCGCCCGGGTGGATATGCGATTGAGGCAATATATTCGTCCTTTCAAAAGCGAAAATTAATTGCGGTCCTCAGAAATGTTTAAAATGATAGGGGAGAATTATTATTATCCATTCCCTTCCCGAGGGTGGGAGAAATGCATTCGCTGCGTACGAGTTTCTAATAGTATCTTGGTAATGGTATTCCTTTTCTTATTTTATCCGCACATCCTTCACGCACCACTAGTCTATGGGTCGCAATTGAAGAACAATGTCGGTGGGTGACGCTCGTATCTTTCCGGAGCACTCGAGTTCCACATGGAATCAGGTGCGAGAACTCTGCCGCACAGCACAAAGGGGTGGTGGGTTATCATATCAAACCCAATCCACCGGCAACAGCACCGGCGGCTACATGCAGCCTTCCCACCCGCCACTATTCCCGCTGGGCCATCATCGACCACATCCACTCCACGCTTTCCTTCGGAAAAGGAGATACCCTGATCAAATGATCCTCGCTCGACGACCGAGTAGAAGAAATCAAGAAGAGTTAAAAATCCCACCGGCGATGAACTCGGCATCCGTATTAGCTTCCTATTTTATTGATCGGTGATGACATGTATATAGGTTTTGAACTCGACACAGACACCGATGACGACGACGACGATGAAGATATGATAGTAACGATACGAAACCTAACTTGGCGACGATAACACACGACGACAACTCGAGATCGACGATAACACATGATCCATCGATTATTTCAACGCCCACCACGAAACAGTGTAGAGCAGGTAGATCGACGTGTGCTTGCGATCTAAGACAGCTGCCCGCAGTCGGCGACGACGACCGGCTTCTTGGTGGACCCGCTATGGGAGCCCACCGCCTCGATGGCCTTCACCACGTCCATCCCCTCCACCACGCGGCCGAACACCACGTGCTTGCCGTCCAGCCACGAGGTCTGGGCGGTGCAGACGAAGAACTGCGATCCGTTGGTATTCTTCCCGGCGTTCGCCATGGACAGCACCCCCGGACCCGTGTGCTTCTTTACGAAGTTCTCGTCGGCGAACTTCTCGCCGTAGATCGACTCCCCGCCGGTGCCGTTGCCGCAGGTGAAGTCGCCGCCCTGGCACATGAACCCCGGGATCACACGGTGGAAGGTGGAGCCCTTGTAGTGGAGGGGCTTCCCGGAGCGCCCCACTCCCTTCTCGCCCGTGCACAGCGCCCGGAAGTTCTCTGCCGTCTTCGGCGTCACGTCCGCATACAGCTCCATCACGATCCGCCCCACCGGCGCGCCACCGACGGCCATGTCGAAGAAAACGCAAGGGTTGGCCGCCATCTCCGATCGATCGATTAGGGTTTCAGGTCACGCCCCCTTCCTGTTCGATTGTTTGCGCTCTTCTGTGACCGGAGTCGTTGGGTCATATAAAGGAGCTGACGACGAGAGATATTTGGTCTATGAACAAATCTAGACCGTCGATGAAGAGACGCGTGGCGGAATCACAGTTTCGATACGGCTTTGTGAGTAGAGCAGCGGGGGGTTAGCTTAACCACATGTGGGGTCAAAATATCAGGGTTTGGGTTTGAGGGCGTGGTGGGAGGTAAAGCCATATGCTGTTAGCCACGTGATTAATGGGGCGAGCGGCACATGACCACGAGGGAGGTGGAGGCGTCCCCGCTCGCCACCGCGAAACCTGATGGACACGTGATAATCACGTGTAAAACAGTGTTCGTGGCACGTAACCACAACGCGTAAATGATACTCGAAAATCCTACCAGCTTTGTAGTTACCTTGTGGGACCCGATCTGGGTCCGCTGCTTCATCCAGTAACTAACTTATCACAGGACCAACACCTCAGATGAAACATTAAACTTGTGCAGATTGGGCCTTTCAGCCCGAGTGTGAAGTCGAAGCCTTCGACGGAGGACACCCATCCAACAGCTGGTGCTTCTGAACTCCCAGCCCGTGCTACGTGACCTCAGGAGGCGACGATCCAAACCCACATCCCCAGCGCAAACCCTAATCGTTACTCTGTCTATATAAGGTCGCCAATCTTCACCAGTTATAAGGCCGCAGCCACTCGCTCCATCTTCTACGACCTTCTATCTTGTCTCGATCAGTAAGCTTATCTTTTTTGGTTTCTAGTGTCGCTTTTCTTGTGTTGAAATGAATTTGGAGGGGTTTTGCAGTGACGACTCACAGTTTGCAACAGAAGCATGCATGCAAGCATGCGATGTTGCTTTTGCATCTTCCATGACTCTGATGCAACAAACCCCCTCCCCACTCTATAAATAATAAAAAAAATCCTTTTTTTGTGAGTTCCTTCTTTTTTTGACTCGCACAAATTTAGTTTAAAAATGATTATTTAAGAATAAAATATAAGATCGGATTGGAATTCTAGATGGAATCTCTTCTTCTTTTTTTTGTTCCATTGATTTCACGATTGATCGGATGATCTCTTGCTATTCGTTGAGGATCACCTAAAGAAACCCTAAAGAAATGTCTATTTCTTTGTAAAGAAACTCTCATGGTTCCCAGTATGAACTTTACAAGAGATTTTGCCTTCTATTTTTGATTTATAAAAGGGAACGCTTAATCGTCGATGAACCCTAAAGAAATGCCTGTTTCTCTTTGTAGTGGTGCAAAGAGAAAAAGAAACGGTGTGAGAAGAGCATGGCAACTGTTTAATAGGAGTAATCGATGAACATAAAGAAGATCAATCGATAACCCTTGTCATCAAAAGCGCGAAAGCCTAACTTCCAAGATCAATCGATGAACATAAAGACGAGGAGAAAAGCGCACGCCTCGGAAATGCGAACAAAGCGTAACGGAAGTGACGAGGAAGATCACGCGTACCTCGGAGATGCGAGGAGAAAGCCTCACCAATCGCCGTTCCTCGGAGATGCGGAGGAGAAGCCCATTACGAAGGAAACGCCGTGGCGGGCGGAGGGAGCGCCGATCGAGGGAATTGATTCCATGCTACCCATCACGACCTCTATATGGAACCGCAACAGTTCGAATCGTCCGTACTTTCGTGCACGCGTGCGAACGGCACGCGTGGTGGTCGACTCGCTCGATCAAATCACGCTCAAGTCGAATCCGAAATCGACGGCCGACATTTACCGACGGATAATTAATTTTTTGGAAAAGAAAATAATATTAATTGTGTTTATGATGGCAGACAATATCAAAAACTTCATATGTTGTTAGAAGCTATAACAATGTACAGTTGGTGAAGTACACGTTCATATCTTGGTTGACGACTAATAAGCCAATGATCTCAGTGACCCAAAAATACATTACATCTCAGACGCCGGCTCTCATCGGAATGAACTGCTAAACAATGGAAATATAGGCTTCCTTTTCTCTTTCTCTCCAACATTTTGCTGTCCCCAATTGGAAGCCAACGAGAGAGAGATCGATGTTCATGACACCATAGTGAATATGGTCATGTCGTCTTCCTATTTTAGGATGCTTCAGAGGATTCTGGTGAGCCAGAAGCGCATCAACTTGATGGTATCAGTATCAGCATCTGTTATCCTGCTTGTCACTGATGATGGCTTGCAATGGTGGCAAGTCTGTGATGATGAATATCCATCCTCATCCTATTGTATCATTCTTCATGATCGACCGGTGTTGTGATGCAGCTGCGACCGAATGGGGGCCTTCATGGTGGAATCTACCGCCCCGCAGGCTTCCCGGTTGTTGGTGAGGCTTTGCTTTGGAGGACGACGATGAGGAGGCGTTAGCAAGAAGTTGGTGTTGTGATGATGATCCACATTGCATTTGTACAGGTGGGGAAGATGGGAGAGTTGATGAAGCCTGAACAATTCGGCGGGTGGAAGCAGATGAGTCATGTAGCCGATCGTTCTGCAGCGCTGCAATGCCCACGAGGGGGGATCTGTATTGGGCGAAATGAGCCTGCCATATCTGTTGCTGCTGGTACTGTTGTTGCAGCTGCATGTTGCCCATGGTGTCGTCCATTTGCGGTCCGAAGAATGGATGGCCTACATAATTAGGTACTTGAAGCTGAACCTATAACCAAACAACAAGTTCTAAGTAACTTGAAACAATAGAAAGAGATGCAAATGCGACATGCCCAGATTCGACATGAAACCTTCCTAAAACACGATCCGCAACAAGCCATGGTGGACAAACTAAGTTAAATGTTTAATGAACTTGAGTTTATGATGCTTTCCAGTAATTGGTTATGTTCGTAGAATTGGAGTACCGGTTGAGTGGTCGCAGCTACTAGCTTCTCTGAGTAAGGTGAAGCATATGGCACATGAGGGAAAGGAAATGGCACAAGAGGATGATGTGGAACTTGCGCATGCAGAAAAGGAGAACGAAGCTGCCCCGCAGACTTTGCTCCGTTTGCGAAACTACTAGCATTGCCATTTCCCAATAATGAAGCGAAATCACAGGCCTGAAGAAGATGCAGCAGTTAGGAACAACAAGATACGTAAAAAGAGAGCGCAATCACTACCTTCTTTTGCTCGGCATCAGATGAGACTGAAGATTGATGAGCTGACATATATCTTCTGTCACATAAAACTTCAACTCTTCCTTCGTGTTTATTCCTCTTGGCAACAGAATTTTGTAACCCAACTTTCTCATCATTTGCTGTTGCACACAATTTTGACCCATCCATGGGCCTCGATACCTCAGACAGCAGTAAAGTCTTGCACTCCTCCTTTTCTTGATAGTTCTTGATAAGATGGCCTATGAACACATGAATAGCACATTTTTTCCAAGATGATACTACATCAGGCAGAACCTGCATGCAGAAAACCATGATGCAAATTCTGTATGAGAACACCATCCCATCAAATAGGCAACAGAAATCAATTGATGCAGCTATATCCCAATTAGTTGTAAACCGATTTCATTATGCCTTTCCAATTAAAGCTAAAAAAAGTCTTAATTGCATCCTAACAACGATTTAATGTTTCAGCACTATGAAAATGACAATTTTAGCATTCTAGTAAACACAGCATATGAACAGTGTAGTCCATGATTGTGAGTCCATCCAAAAACTAGAGTTGAACTACAAAAGACCAACTGTTCTGTGTTACACATGTAAGACCTTTTTAGTTGGAAGATCAATTCTGCTTGAAACAAGTCTAGCAGCACCAGTGGCAGAGCTTGGCCAAACTGCAGTATTGCTTGAAGAAGGATGGATATGCAGTGGAACAATTCCTGACAAATACAAGTAATGCAATAATCAGTTGAATCAGAAACCAAAATACATGTAACATTAAAAAAAACATTAGAAAGTATTTTTCATGTAGATTTTCCTTATGATATAAAGTTCCTACCTTCCTGGCACACACGTTTTGTACTATTTTCACTGTTACACTCCACTTGCTGAACTTTATTCCCCCCCAGTGCAGGTGATTCAACATGTCCGTTCTAAAAGTATTTGAGATGAATTAATTCTCATCACGGGAGGCAAAAACAAATGAACTTTCATCTCGAGTCAGGGATAAGTATTACTGGTTGTAGCATATCTAATTTGCATGGCGGAATGGCTGTAAAGGCATCACATTGAGTCGGATGCAGTGCTCTACCACAGAACAGAAAGATAGGGCAAACTTGATAAGAACGACATCAATTGACAATAAAAAATATTGTAAAACCACAAGCAACATTACACACGCAGAACCACCACCTATTTCCAGTTGTGTGAGGCAGAACATCTGATGGGCTTGAAAATTTTTCAAAATATCTGACACTACTCTCTGGGGGTTCATTTTCGGACAATGGAGTTATATGAGTGCCATGTTCCTTAATTCTACTCATGTCTGAATCGATAGTCTGCCTTGCGCAAACGGTGAGAGGTTGTTTGGAAAAGACATTTTCTTCCTCCATTGTTTCATCTAATGGTTTTGCCATACAAGAAGAGGGAACCCTAATTCCACTGGCGATGCATTGTTGCAAATGTTGTCCTTCACCCTCTTTTTTTGGAGCTGTTAAATCATTTTTTTTTAATTCCAAGCAACAAAAATTAACCAAAGAGAACTTATATCACCCGAAGACAAAAGTTGTGAAAATTCACCTTCTGAATGAGGATCTGCAGTAGCATTATTATCCTGGATGTCTGACAGTCTCCTATTTTCTTTGTCTGGAACTCGGGTGCCAACAGGTAGCATTCTGGATAATGCACACAAAGCCTCCACAACTTCCTCTTCATCCTTGGTTAATGAGTCAAGCAGCTACTCAAACAGAAAACAAGAATAATTTATCTCAGACCTGTAGTCATAAACCAAACTTAGAAAAAAAAAAGGGAACAAACCATGGTCGGTTTGCATCTTCTACCACCATTCCCATATAGCACCTCGACTCCACTAGAACTGCGATGATGCTTTTTCGTGGCATCTGGCATCGCACGAGACGATGACTGGCTGCTGCGTTTATTGATTGCTGAATAGGAAAAGATCAACAGATTATCAACAGTTAAAATAGATTAAACAAGACAATAATATACTAAAAATTGCAGTAATTTCAAAAAGTGGAGACCACACAACTCGATCAAAATACATTATGGTTCTTGGAAACTAAAAGGCATCGAAACAATCCTTTTGTATCGGCAATCTTATTAAAGGAACTATGTATTCCCTATAATTATTTTTGGCAATGACCAGAGAGATACTGCATGCATCCTCACAAAGAACCAAAAATTGAATAAACAAAATAAGTCAAGATTCCAGTAATTTATTTTTGAGAGAAAACATAAAAAATCAAAGATTTGGTAAAGATGGTTATTAGAAAAAGCAATGCAAAGCAGTTCCTCAAACCTGATCTCAATTTCCTCGGCACGGGTGCGGTGTCAACAGCATTGCTATCCTCAGCGACCTTTTAAAGCTTAAAGATCAGCCACATATAAACATATCAATAGAAGCAATCGGCCAAATGAGAATGGGCAAAATGATGAAACCTTTCCATGGAGCCTAACTCTCTTCCTACTATTTAGACTTGTGGTGGCATTGGCACTAAGATTTGGCCTAGAAGAATCGCCCTCCTCTCCCTCTGACCTGCCTCTTCCTGCTTCGTCAGACGACTCATTATTGTTCAGCCTACACCTTGGAGCCCGGACATTCTGCTTCCTCCACCTAACCATGGCCGAATTCCCATCTACTCCATCTCCACTACTACAGTCACCATTATCATTTGAAACTGCGAAAGAACAAACAAAACCAAATCTTTATAACATCGAGCAAGAAAATACTGCGAGAGTACGAAGGAGGAGGAAGCGGAGCATGCAAGGGACAAAAGAACAAACAAGCTGGTAGACAGATTAGCCAACTGGGAAAAGATATAACCGCAGAATGATTTCTTGGTCCCTCAGAAAGTAAATTAGAAGGGGGATGAGGGGCAATTAGGGGAAAGTGATTGCTAAGCACCGATAGGCGAGGAGCGACTCATTGTGCTTCTTCGACGCATCAAATCTCGCGAGCCCTCTCTGTCCTCGCCTGATCCCGGCATGGCCTCATCGATCAGATGGCCTACCTCATCTCGCCACTGTGGGAGAACGACACCCAGGCCCAAATGAATCAGATGAACGGGAAAAAAGAAGGGATTTTTAAGCATGCTTCTTTGAGATTTACACCATATCTACTCTGAGAGAGAGAGAGAGAGAGAGAGAGAGAGAGAGAGAGAGAGAGAGAGGAGGTAATAAGAGAGAGAATATCGCGTGAAAGACGGCCCTCTTTTTCCTAATTTGAGGCAAATGAGAGGTTTTTGTCTCCCCTTGCGGGTTTTCAACAATCTCTTTATCGGCTTAGGCGCAGCTTAATCTCTCAGCGTTGGCATTTGGCGAAGGGACTGAGACCAGAAACGAGTAAACTACTAGCATCAGCGAAAAGCAGCAAAAGATGAACAAGAATGAGTTGGAACAAAAGGAGATGAAGACAAAACCATATAAAAGAAACAACAAAGATAAAGGGGAAATAAAAAGAAGAAAGAAATGGGAAAGAGAGCTTTGTCCTGTCGTCCTATGAGCTCATCGGAATCGGGTTCCCAACTCAAACACAGAATGTGGAGGGGGCAAAAGAAGGGAAATTTCGAATGGACATAGACCAAACAAATAAAGCCACCAAACTCCAACCGAGTTCGATCTTAATCCCATCTCCAACAAACCCCAAATTGAAAAAGAAGTCCTGCGCAACAAGTCACAGCGGAAAGAAAGAAATCGATCACCAACTCCATCCACAAAAGACAAAGAATGCCAAAGAAGAAGAACGGAAGAAAGGAAGGAAGAAGGAAAGCCCTTCACACCGATCAAATAGAACACATGTCTCGAGACACATTCGTCAAGGCTCCACCTTTCCATCTTCTGATGGAGGATTGAAGCGCAAGAGAGAGAGAGAGAGAGAGAGAGAAGGCAGTCCCAGTACCAATGCATCCAGAGCCCACCGCAAGAAACGAAGATTCCCCGTTTCGGTTTCAGGAAGCCCCTTTCTTTAATCAATCCGAACCCACCAATGGAGCAGCGTCAGTGAGGAGCGCTCCAAAGAGGCGAAAAGAACGCAGCTTTCTCTCCTTCGAAGCAGCGGTCGTATGTTTCTCGAAACGGCCCCTCAATCTCTCTCTGTCCCTCGCTCGGTGCTTTAATACGAGCACGAACGTCATCAAGACGGATCCGACGGCTGACATCCGCCCTTCAGATCCCCACCCGACCGCCTACATCCGAATCCCACCTGTCACCCGCTGTCGGAGGCGCCCCCCGAAACGATCACCGTTCAAGCACCCAACACATCGTAATCACCAACCGTAGCGGAAATCCACTGGCTATAACAGCTGTTTCCTGTTCAAAGCATCCCTCGGGTACTCTCTCTCTCTCTATCTATATATATATATATTTGTGTGTGTGTTTTCTTAATTGTCCGATTTTTCAAATGATGTTTATTTCAGTCATAATTTTTTGTTTCATCTTTTTTCTTGATTGGACTAGAAAAATGCAAGGATAATAGTAATATTTAGTAATAATTAGAACCTAAACTCTTTTTGATAATTTTGAAAACTTAAAGTTGTTTTTTTGATAAATCACGCACTCCTTTGGCATATCTTTTTGGATTATTTACTTAGAGAAAATTCAAACTAACCAAAGCTTTCTTAATTTGCATGATTTGTCTAAATTCATTTTTGCTTAGTCATCTATCATTTTGTTCTTGATTAGATGAAAAAAAATATAGGCAAAGAAACCATTAATGATTAGTTAAAATAAGAAATCCAAACTAATTTGGAATTGAAAAATCCCAAATTGTTGTTGATAGATTACTCGTCCTTTCTTTGTGTTAGTGAACCTTTACGTCGTGACCGAGTTGTCAACACAACTCGGTCCAGTCCCGTATGCGTAAGGTTACTCATGCGGATATTTAGGTCACATCGACGTCTAGTCATCCTTTTGTTGGATAAAAGCATCTATTACTGGACTCGAATAATCACAGTAATAGCTAAATTATTATTGTGGTTTTCTTTGGTGGGGTAAAAGTATTTATTATTATAGTTGAATAATCATAATAATAATTAAATTAATATTGTGATTTTTATTCATAGGATAAAAATATCTATTACTGTAATTGTGTATCCCCATTGATATATGAATTATTTCATTTATTGATAAAAAAGTATTTATTATAATTAATATAGTTATATCTTCACAATGGCATTTATTATTACGATTTCTAACTACAAGAATAAATCTTATTGTAGTTAAAACCATAGGAAAACTCATGAGGAGCTGTCCGCTTTAGGCGATAAGCGTAAAATGTACTCCTAAGAGTAAGAAAGATCTAACGGACTTATGAGTTTTTGATTTCCATATTCTTCAATTAATGTGGGACTAAAAATCGTTGTTACAAGATGACAAAGGTATCGTAGTGATACGAGATGCTTTTGTACATAGGTGCTGCTCTTTTAATACTTATTTGATTAGTTTTGTTATTATCTTTTAATTATTATTATTTTTTTCCTTTGCCTTTTTCTTTTCCTTCTCTATTATTACTCAAAAGAAAAAAAAAGCGTCCTTAATTTTTCATCAACTCGTTTGCAGCAGTATTTTTTTTAATTAGAAATTTTTTTATCACATCAAATAACATAAATAATGCTGAATTCAAATATGAGGTTTATTATTTATGCAACATTACATAAATCAATTTGGACATCTCTACAATTACTAATGACCCGATCATGTAATTTCTACAATCCTTTTCCTTGTTTTATATTCACCAACTGCTCGACAAAATTCCCATCGATTCATCTTCTAGCCATCCAAGTAACATCGAAGTTGCTTCAGCTATCACCATGAACAGACTCCAACTTGCTGTGTTTCGAGCCACAGCTTCACAACGAACGAATGTAATATTAGTACCAAATGGGACATCTGTCGTGCAACTGATGCAGCATGTTCGCCTGCCACTGTCCACCCGCATGACAACTCGTGAAAGCCATGATCGAGTTGGAACCGAGTCTGAACGCACCGCTTTGTTTATGCTCTCAGTGCCGAGTAGGTGACGACTTATATAGCACAGATCGAGACGCGAGCCATGTTTTAATGATACGAACGTGGCGCCTGTGCGACTTTAGGAATCAGTCGGCTCGGGTTCATCATAATTGGACCAGCTGTAGGCTTCTTGTTTGCTTTCTCACCCACTCCCATTAGTCTGTTCAGTAATAGCAGATGAAATAATTAGATATCAGTCTAATTATTCTCGTAGCAATAGCGTCATCCTTACGTTTGATCCAAAAGGACTCCAGCTCTCGTGTGGGAAGGGCGGACCCCACTGCGTTGACCAGTTGTTGACTTCGGATACTAGCACTTTTACCAAACTCACTTATCGAACCCAATTTATATGGATCACATAAATAACATATATATTATTGGACGAATTTCGAAAAAAATTCTTAAGTTTGAGAAGTTCTTATAGGCTAATTTTTTTTAATTAAGTCGATTACATCTTTTCGCTCAAAATAATCGCCCACGATACAGGCATAATCGTGCACAAAAGACAATAAATGGCTAAGACTTTATCATCGTCGGACGTCAATAGTCATCTCCTAGGCCTTCCTCGCTAGTGACGAAGGCTGCACGTCTTTATTATTACTTGTAGACTCTCCTCATCATCAACTACAAGTGAAGAAGAAAAGTTGACTTATATACTTGCACCATCAATCGTAAGGGAGGGTGTTCTTAAGAAACAAAATACAAAGAAGAAGATTGCATGGAGTTATTGAAACAATACACAATACTTCATATTTATATATATTATAATGGAGAATTTTCCTCAACATAGAAGGATTTTTCATATTTCCTCATGTAGTTGGGGAGATCTTGGCTATTGTTGAGGTTGTTATCACGGGAGATCTTGACTATTATCATGCCCCCGCAAGACGGTGCTTTTGTCAAGGACGTCGATCTTAGACCAATGTGATGAAAGTGATTTGTGAGTAAGAGGCTTCGTGAGAGAGTCCGCTAGTTGATCAATTGTATGTACGTGAGAAACAAGTAGTTGATGTCTGACAACTTGTTCTCGCACGAAGTAAAGTTGATGGCTATATGTTTCATGCATGAGTGGAATACCGGATTAACGCATAGATAAGTGACTCTGACATTGTTACAATATATTATAGGAGTAGAGGTGATGTTGATGCCAAGTTCATTGAGGAGATTCATGAGCCAATGGAGTTCTACAGTAGTGGTGGCTATGACACGGTATTCAGCTTCAGTTGTAGAACGTGCAACCGTCTTTTACTTCTTAGAACTCCAACTGATTGGATTAGGTCAAAGGAAGAGAATATATCCCGACGTGGATATTCTGTCATCAAAATTCCCTGCCCAATCAACATCAGCAAAGGCGTCGAGATGAAGGGAGGAGTGTTTGCGGAAAAAGAGACCATGATTGATAGTCCCGTGAATATATCACAAGATTCATTTGACTGCAGACTAATGCATAGTAGATGGGCGATGCATGAATTAAGATAATTTATTGGCCGCAAATGAGATATCTGAATGGGTGAGAGATAAATACTGTAAGAAGCTAAGGACTTGACGGTATTGAGTTGGATCTGTAGCAGGGCTTCCATCACATAGTTTGAGCGACTCACTAGTAGATAGAGGTGTTGTAACTACTGCCTTTGCATCTTGCACGTTCATTTTAATAACAGATCTTAAATATACTTTTGTTATGATAGGAAGAGCCCAGAAGATGTGTATGTTGCTTCCACTCCTAAAAAATAGCTCAAGGTTCTGAGATCTTTAAGGGAGAATCGATCTGCTAAATGCTTGAGGAATGCCTTGATTTTCATAGGATTATTGCCTATGACAATAATATCATCCACATATACTAGAAGATATATTATATTATCACTTTGGTGACGAAGAAATAAGGAGGTATCAGACTTGGAGTTGATGAAGTCAATTGATGCCAAAAATGATCCAAGTTCGGTTTACCAAGCTCTTGGAGCCTGACGAAGTCCATAAATAGCTTTTTGTAGTTTACAAACATGCTTTGGATATTGAGGGTGGATGAAGTCAGGAGGTTGCTGCATGAAGACATCATCAGTCAGGGTGCCCTGTAGAAAGGATTGTTAACGTCGAGTTTACGTAAATGCCAGCCTTTTGAGATGGTCAAACTTAGAATAAGTCGGATTGTTATGGGTTTAACAACAAGGTTGAATTTCTCTATGAAATCAAGACATTGATGAAACCCTTTGGCCACTAGACGTGCTTTTTATTTGGCTACGGATCCATATGAGTTCCACTTACACTCGATGATGTTTTGTGTGAGATGAGAGGGTACAAGAGTCCATGTAGAACTATGAAGGAGTGCATCATATTCTTCACACATTGTTTTACGCCAGTATGGAGATTTTTGGGCTTGAGTAATTATGGTAGGTTTAGTGGTCTCTAACGAGGATGTTGTGATGATATGTAGGTCAAGAATTTATCGTGGTTTAAAGACGCCACTTTTGGAGCGTATTGTCATTGGATGTCCAGAGGTTATTGTTGAATCTCGGATTTTGATGATGACATCAATTGTCATTTGTTGTCTAATCTATGTATTGAGATAAGTGTGCAGGATTAACTACGATGAAAATTAGACATGCAGCAGGAGTTGCGCCGGAGTCAAGACAATGATCACGTTGAGAGTTCGAGAGTTCGACGGAAGTTCGGACAGTCGTCGGAGGTTCTGCGGGAACAAATCCGAGAAGTCCATAAGCTTGCCAAAAGAAGCTCGTCGGAACTTGCCAAGTGGATCGTCGCAAGTCCAGAAGTTTGCCGGAAGTCCGCAGGAGCATCACCGAGGGTTCATCGGATGATCGACGGAAGTTCGCCGGAAACTCGCCGGAAGAAGCGATTGACGCACCGGAGCAAGCTGCAGAAATTGTCTTAGGATTTATCGTAGTTAGCACAATGATTAAGTTGGAAATGGGAGGTGATCCCATTAGCTTAATCTTGGGGCAATTGGGCCCTTGAAAAACCCAAATTGGGCTGAATGGATCTACCCATTCGGACCCTGATTGCTGTGGGAGGTGCAACCGCCCAAGCCAGGAGGTAGCACCGCCTGGGCTAAGTCTCCCAGGGAGACTGGGCGGTGCAACCGCCCCAGCCAGGAGGTAGCACCGCCTGGGCTCAGTCTCCGAGCGAGATTGGGCGGTGCAACCTCCCCTGACAGGAGGTAGCACCGCTTGAGCTCGGTCTTCGAGCTCTGGCAGGAGGTGCAACCGCCTGAGCTCGGTCTTCGAGCTCTGGCAGAGAGGTGCAACCGCCCCTGACAGAGGTGGCACCGCCCAGAGGCTCAGTCTTCGAGCTCTGCCAGGCGGTGCAACCGCCCCAGTCAGGAGGTGCAACCGCCTGATCTCGGAATTCCAGGAATTTATAGTTTTGAACTCCAAATTTGAACTGGGTTGGGGCCTATAAATATCCCACCCATTCAGCACTGAAAGATAACTTACACTCGAAATCTTGATCTTTTTCTGTGATTCTTAGAGCTCAAAATTGTTGTAAAGGTCAAAAGTTCTCCTCCCTCTGTTCTTCAAAGTTTTGAGTTGTAAAGAGAGGAGAGAAAATTTCTGTAAGGGTCGTCTCCTAAGCCCGTCAAAAGGAGTGAAACTGTAAAAGGGTGGTTGGCCTTCGCCTATTGAAGGAAGGCCTCTAGTTGACGTCGGTGACCTCGTCGGTGGAGGAAGCCAAAAGTGGAGTAGGTCAAGATTGACCGAACCACTCTAAATCTCGGTTTGCATTTACTTTAAGCATTTTATCTTTACTGCAAACCTCCTAAATAGCTACTGCCTTCTGCGCTTTTACGAACGAGTTTCTAAGTTCAGAGCTTTCCGAATCTGCGTTTAGACGTAAATCGGCTTTTTTGTACGATCATTACATTTCAGTTTACGTTTTGATTTCAATCATAACTGCAAACTACCTTCTGCGCATTTATAAAACGTATCTCAAAGTTCAGTATCCTCAAAATTGGCATTTAGACCTAAACCAGTTTTATCGTACGAACGTCGCATTTCAGTTTGCGCTTGCATTCTGATTTTCATCATAAACTGCAAACTTCCTTCGTAGATTTACTTTAACGTCATCTTGCTTAATCTTAAGATCAACTTTTACATCGAAATCGTTTTTATCCAACGAACGCAGCTTTCGATTTTAATAGTGAAAGATTTCCGCTGCACTAATTCACCTCCCCCCCCTCTTAGTGCTCTTGATCCTAACAGTTATAGGGTGTGTTGTAGGTATGGGCAGTGGAGAGGCACTAACATGGATTAGGGTAGGCTGAGGGGCTTCAGTGTCATTGGTCCCAGGAGAGGATAAAGGTAGTGATTGTGTTTCCGATGGAATGCCTTCAGTCATGGGGGAACCTTGTGAAGAAGGGAGAGGCACAATGGAGGGGGTGAGGAGCTGTTACACCGGAAGAATGAGAGAGTGTGGATCCTGAGGAGGACTGGATGATATTATGGGAGACTCGGTTGACGGGATTGATGGCGTACTCTAGTGATATATATGTGATGGAGTATATCGCACAGTAGGAGACTCAGGGTTGTGAAACGGAAAGGTAGTATCTATAAAAATAACATGATGGGATGTAAATACTTTTCGGGATTGGGGTTCATAGCATTGAAAGGCATTATGGTTAAGGGAGTATCCAATGAAAATACAAGGTTTAGATTTTGATATTATCTTATATAAGGTATAGGGACGGAGCCATGAATAACATAAACATCCAAACACTTTGAGTTTTTGAATGTTTGAGAATTTGTGAAATAATTTTTCAAATGACGACTCGTACTCGAGGACTAGAGTAAGCATATGATTAATGAGGTAGACGGCAACTTGAAAGGTTGTAGTCCAAAAAGTTGGTGGTATAGAGGCTTAGTGTAAGAGTGTGAGACCAGTTTCAACTATATATCAATGTTTGTATTCAGTAGAGCCGACGAGTTGAGGAGTGTGTGGAGGTGACTTGAGGTGTTGTATATCATAAGCAAATAGGCAGGATGTGAGGGCTTGATATTCGTCGCCACCATTGAAGTAAACAATTTTAATTTTAGACCGAAAGAAGTTCTCGACCAATCTTCGAAAGTTGGTAAAGACTATTGAAACTTTAGATTTATGGTGAAGAGGGTATAACCATATGTATTTGGTGAAATAATCTACGAAAATAACATAAAACCTGAATTTATCAAAGGAAGTGATTGGAGCGGGGCCCAAACATTAGTGTAAATAACCTTAAGGGGTTTAGAGCCGAAGGATTTTCCAAAGGGAAGTCTATGACTTTTATTACTTAAATAAGCATCACAATGAGTTATAATGTTATTAGTTTTAAGCATAGGAAGAAAATAACGGGAAAGTAATTTTTGTTGAATAAAAGTTGAGGGATGACCAAGACGACGATGCCACACATCAGTTGGAGCTACGACCGAAGAGTAGGTAGTGGGTTGGGTGATTTGTGGAACTGATGGCCACTCGTAAATGTTGTCCAAAATCCTTGATAAGAAAGGAGTTAGGAAAGACTTCAATTGAGGTATGATTCTGTTTAAGAAACAGAAATGAGGTTTTGTTTGATGTGAGGTGCACATAGAGCGTAAACGTAGTGCTATATAAATTAAGCATTGTGGAACCAGTATAATGGGAAGTCCATTACCATCACCAGCGATGATATCTTCATTTCCAACATAGTTGTTATGGATGGACAAGTTTTATAAATCCGAGGTGATGTGATGAGATGCGCTAGAGTCCACAATCCAATTTTGATGACTAGTAGTCGGGATAGCTGTAAGATTTACGTGAGGCCAATGCGACGGAAGAGGAAGTCTGGGTCGAGTTCTACAGACTTTTGCAGAGTGACCAATTTTGTCACACAGCTGGCAAACAACTCTTTGTTGATTTGTGTAATCAGGACGCTAGGGTTGAGGATAATTGAAGTAGCCGCCTTGATGGTTGTAATTGAAATGTTGAGGAGATTGAGGAGGGGAGGTTTGTTTGGAGCCCACAAGCTTGAGAGGCATGCTAGCCAAACCTTTGTTAATGGTTGTGTTGTACCGGTTACTCTTCTTCTTAGATTTTTGATTGACTTGAGCTGTGATGGAGGGTCCTGACAACTTATCCTCACGCTTGAGATATATCTCATAGTTAGTCAACTTATCATAGAGTTCTTCAAATGACATCGGTGAGTCGTGTGCCCGTATTGCTGCTGCCAATTCCTTATACTCATCCCTGAGGTCGTTAAGTGTTTGGATAATGATTTCTTCATCACTAAGATTATGATCTATCAGGGCCAAGTTATCGTTAATAACTTTTATATTTTGTTGATAATCAGTAATAGTACTTCCCTCTTGTTTTACTTGTATGAGACTAGATAAGAGACTAAGCAGACGAGTGCGTGAAAGATTTTGCCAAGGTGGTTTGCAGTTTGCACCATGCTTCGGTAGTAATATGACATGAAGATATGAGTGGGGCAAGGGATCAAGCGACTGAAGCTGTTTCCAAGGATCGTGGATCTCCGCCACGAACTTCACACGGCCGCGGAACCGCTTCACGCTCTCATCTCCTTCACGGGAGTAGAATATGATCTATTTGGTCCTCGTCGTCGTTCTCCTTCCCGAAGGAAGGAATATAATCTATGCAGGATTATAGCTTGATATCATATGAAAATGAAATACAAAGAAGAAGATTCGCGAAGGTGATGATGACGATGTCACATGAGGATAAAATATTTTTTTTATGATTAGAAATATTTTATAAATTTTTTTACAAATTGAAACGTTTTTGAGAAATTCTGGAAGTTAGAAATTTGTTTGACGATTCGTCCTATATCATTTATGCAATTCTTAGTCTTGCTTTCAACCTCGAATAGTTAAGAACCACCGCCGGTCTCCTGTGCTGTCGACGTGGTGACCACGGTGGGTTTCAGCTCACGTGACGACAAGTCTCATGCTTGATGGCTAGGATTGAATCCTCTGACCGATAAAGATTTATAACCGCATGATCTTCAACCGCCAACATCGCTTTCCGCGGTCAAAACCCAGTACAGTGGTGGGTTTGGCCGACATAGGCCACGTAAAAGAAACCAAATTTGCCTTCTCAAGCTAACCATGGTGTTGGAGATCTTACGAGACGCACAAATATGAACCTGTAGATTCGCCCATCTTCCAGCGTGATCAAAGCTTTATCCTCTTCACATGGAACTGTAGTTTCTGAGGCAGATCTTGACTGGGAAAGGGTCAGATTGGAAGCTCTGGTGATGCAGAACACCCATCTTTCTCTTCGCATCCCCAACTGTCCCCTGCGTACCTAACATGACCCATTAATTTTGTTCCCGTGTTCATACTCCTCCGAGAAGTCGAGCCAACAGCGGTCTTCGACGAACGGAATTGGAAGAGAGCGGCGATTCGTACGAGGCAACGTCGAAGATGCCATCCCTGAGAAAAATTTCGTCTCTCGTCGCGAGTCTTCCGCTTCCTTCCCCATGCGATGACTGACTGTAACTCTGTCGATAGCCAGGGTAGACTGCAGGAGCTGTCGAGAGCGGAAGCAGTGAAGACCGAAGAGAGAGTTGGAAATTTCGTCGAAGCAGTTGCAGCTGCGTGTCTACGCAGGCAAAAGCACTCCGTGATCCTAAATCGTGTGGGTAAAGAGGAAGGCTCCACAGCGAAGCAACAGGTGGCAGAAGCGGCGTCTCACCCGGTTCCCACCTGACGTAGTTCCTCCTCCTCCCCTGTCAAATCAGTTCTCACTCGCGAGGTTTTCTTACCTGGGTCGGTCTTTAAATCCTTATCCTCGCTTCCATTTCGTTCTTAGTTTCTACCTTTGCTTTTCCCCCTCTGTTAGGATTTCAGCTCGATTCTTGATTTCTCGTCTTCGATCCACCTGAGTTCTTGTCGGAATTCATATCCCCTACTCCGAAACATGGCATGCTTTGGCTACTTCAAGAAGAAGCCGAAGGGTGCACCGGAGAGGAGCAGTGCCCCCGCCACGACGCCTGCGACTACTACTTCCTCGAGTTTTAGCACCAGCCGGTCCGACGATTCGGCCGCCGGAAGGCGTTGGAGCAGGTCAACGGGGTCTACGACGTCACAGAAGAGCATTCCGGCTTTGTACGAGGAGAGGGGTCACAAGCTGCGTGTTTTTGAGCTGGATGAACTGAGGAACGCTACCAATGACTTCAGCAGAATGAATAAGATTGGGGAAGGTGGGTTTGGGAGAGTCTACAAGGGTTATGTCAGACATCCGGATGGAATTGGGGGCAGGAAGCTGGTGGCCATAAAGAAGCTCAACCAAAAAGGCTTGCAGGTATCCCCTGTCACCTGTTCATCCCTGTGATTATAGTCGATTTGAATCTAACTGTGAGTGCAAGCACCATTGTTGTTGTCTTTTCATGCTGCACAAAATTGCATTAACTGATGGAGATACCTTCAGATTGGTGAGTTACAAGCTATTTAAGCCTTGAAAGTTGAAAGCATATTGCATCTATCCTGCAAACCTAGAGGAGGAAGGAAAACTTTTGGTCTGTATATGCATCTAAGAAGTGAATTATCATCATTTTATTATGTTATTGAGCACAGCTATTAGGAAAAAAGAAAATTGCATGGTGTCAACAGGAATGAAAGATTTTGGTAGCAGTGAAAGGGAGGGTAAGAGAGGAAGAGTTGAAGATCTCTGTTTGATCGAAACAACTTAAAGATACAATAGAAAGAACAAAGAGAACAGATGTTGCCTGTAATCTAAATAAGTGGCTATGCTGGACTATGTTTGCGTCTTCTGATAGTTGGATTGTAACATTGCATCTGTTGGTGTTTTTAGGTAATTATAACCTCTTGAAAATTCATGATTGTCATCTAATGCTGATTGATCTGAGTTTGGCTTGATTTAAATCGGTAGGTTTATCGGAGGGTTTATACACATCTTCTGTCACATGTCATTGCATCTTTACTTGTAATGACAACTTTTTATGCATATATATGTGAAATGACTTTCTCCTTATATATTATCTAGCAATGCTAATATTTTTTGAACACTTAGGGTCATAAGCAATGGTTGGCAGAAGTTCAATTTCTTGGAGTTTTTGAGCACCCAAATCTTGTGAAGCTTCTTGGTTACTGTGCACAAGATGATGAGAGAGGGATTGAAAGGCTATTGGTCTATGAGTTTATGCCAAACAAGAGTTTGGAAGATCATCTATTTAGCAGGGCTTATCCTCCTCTTCCCTGGAATTTGAGATTGCAGATAGCTTTGGGTGTGGCTGAAGGCTTAGAATACCTACACGAGGGAGAAGTTCAGGTACCGTCTCTTCCTTTCTCACTAGTTTTGTTGCTTGCTTCCTTTGTGCCAATAGGCTCTTCCTCTGGTCCTGCTGTTTTTTGATACACAAAACCTTCCCTTCTTGTGTATATCTGACTTCTTGTGAAGTTTATTCAGCTGACCCTAAGAAATGATCATATGATTTGTTGTTGTCTTTCTTCTAAACTAAATAAATCATGAGGTACACTTTTCACATTCGGGTCTTACATGTAGAAACACTACTCTGATTGAGATGCCAATCAGAGAATCCCATTTCATGTCCTTCTTTTGCCTGGATTTTGCATCCTCTAAGTTCCTACTGAATTCTGATCGCAACTTAAATATGCTGCAAATAATAGCAGAATTTGTTCGTCTCGCAGCAGTTTCACCATCCTCATCATATCGTTTTACATCACTTATCCTGACAGATATTTGTCAAAGAGAAAGAGAAAAACAATAGATCTGACACTGTTCATTTCCTGTCTTCTTTTAATAGCACAAATCTAGAATGCTTAGGTTTCGATTGGCAACTGCATTAATTTGATGCCTCCAACATTAAGAGTAGCTAAGTATAGAGGAATGGTGGCAGTACTAATTCAAATGCAATTCAAATTAGCATAAGCCAAAGAGAGCTTTTGCACTTGCCACTTACCTAATGTAAAGACTGAGAGAACAAATGAATATTTCCTCTCGTTTTCTCATTGTTCACCTTGGAACAAATGAATATATTCCTCTTGGGTCAATTATTCAGTAAGATGGAGAGATTGATGAAGATATTATTTATAGAGTAAAAATAGGATGGTTAAAATGACGAGGGGCGTTAGGAGTCTTGTGTGATCTTTGAATATTGTTGAGATTGAAAAAAATTATAAGACAAATGTAAGACCAACAATGTTATATGATTTTAAATGTTGGGTAGTTAAAAAACAATATATACAAAAAAATTGTGTTGCTAAGATGAGAATGTTAATATGGAAGTATGGAGTTACTAAGAAAGACACGGAAAAAATATTTTTATTCGTAAATAACTAGGTATCATTTTGATAGAGATAAGATGAGAGAGAATCGTTTAAGATAATATGAGCATGTGCTTAAAAGACCTATGGATATGATAGGTAGAAGAAGCGAAATCATTAATGTTAGTAGCAAGAGGAGAGACAAATAAGGACCTAAAAAGACCTTAATGGAAATCATAATTAATGACTTCAATACTCTAAACTTAACTAAGCATATGACTTTTTATACATCTCGATGACGACAAAAGATTCATATAGCTAATCCCAAATAGTTGGGACTTATGACTCTATTGCTGTTGTTGTTCTTCTCATCATTCACCTCTCCCTTTCTCTCACATTCTCTTCTTATCTCTCTTCTTATCTGTGTAGAACCATATTGACTATTTGCACCTCAATATCTATATTGACTATTCTTCTTATCTGTGTGTGTGTGTGTGTGTATATATATAGTTTCTATGTGATGTTTGAATAAGCTTCCTAGTCAGACTCTTGCAGATACTGGACATTTGTGAGAGCATTAGCTTCTATCAAAATGTCATGAGTAGAATACACATTCATGTATAAAGATTACATCTTGTAGAACCTGATTTGGTGCCTAGTTCTTCTTTTGTAGCATATGCATTAATTGGCTTGGGGGTGCAGCTCTTATCAAAATCTTATATTTGAACTCCATTTCTCGGAAACAATTTAGTCTTCAATTCCATTTCAAAAGGTAATGACATTATTACAAGAACAGGGGACAGTAATGTAAAAACTACAGAAAGTAGCAAAACAGATGATAAATGCGTACACTCTTCCATTAGTGCCCTATCTAAGGTTCATAAAGATTATGCAATTTGTCTCTTTTCTTGTGCCCTCTGTCAAGGTAATTAGCAAAGACAATGACAAAAGTATCATGACATTGTTCTAGCTTCATCATGCTTGAATTTGCCTTTTTTTTTCTTTTGTATTACATCTTGTATCAGTTTAAATTGGCTTATTGAGAGATATAATTCAGTTTTTCTGACTTGGAGCTTATAATAAATATTTTCTACGTATTTTGGCAGGTGATATACCGGGATTTTAAAGCATCAAATGTATTGTTAGACAAAGATTTCAAACCAAAACTATCAGACTTTGGCTTGGCACGGGAGGGACCAACAGCTGGGCACACTCATGTGACTACGGCGGTATGTGTACTTTGCTGAATCAGTTGACTTGCTATCTCTTTTCATAAACCTTCAGATAAATTAATAAGATACTCTCCTCAAGCTTGATATATTCATGCCTCATCTGTCTTTTCTCTTCCCCCCTTTTAGTAGTATAATGTTCATGGTCTAACATCCCAATAAATGATTGGATGACTAATTGTTGCTGACTTAACATTGACACACCTTTAGTTTCAGTCTTTGGTCAACTTCTTACTGTATGATGTCTGGGTTTCAGTAATCTTCATTGATAACTATTTAGATTTGCTACATCAATCCTTTGTTGCTATTCAGACTTGTTAAGGCAACATTCGTAAACAATCCAAGTGCCATTATGTCCTTTTTCACTACTAATTGGAAGAGCTCATGCTTCCATTGACAGGTTGTAGGCACGTATGGATATGCAGCTCCAGACTACATAGAGACGGGACATCTCACAATTAAGAGTGACGTATGGAGTTTTGGAGTGGTTCTTTACGAAATCCTTACAGGCAGGCGTTCGTTAGAGAGGAATCGGCCACCAAATGAGCAGAAGCTTTTGGAATGGGTGAGGCAATTCCCCGTAGAGACCAGGAAGTTCAGCATGATCATGGACCCGAAACTAAGAAATGAATTCTCCCTCAAAGCTGCACATGAAATAGCTAAGTTGGCCAACAGATGCCTGGTCAGGGATCGTAAAGAGCGTCCATCGATGAGTGAAGTCGTAAAGTGTTTGAGAAGAGCCATACAGATGGAGCCCCCAGTGAAAGAACTTACTCTACCGATGGATTCAAACAGGAGGAGAATCGATGCTGAATCTTCAAGGAGGTAGCTGTTTCATCAGCTAAATTGAGGGCTGTGGTCCATATGGTTACAAGGAGAATGCGTTTTGCAAATTGAAGGCTTCAAGTTTCAGAAAAGTAAACGAGGTGGTGTCGGTTTCGGTACCAAATTATATTCCTTACGCAACTTGGAAGTATCAATTTCGCTGATATGTAATTATCAAATTTGTTTGCTTTCTTCTTTTTCTTTCTTCGACTAGTGTATGTAACTCAGCGAGTAGCAGATTAGAATCATGAGTTCTAGTTGGATTGTAAAAGACCTGGCCGAATAAGCTTGAACTTGCGAGTTGCACTTTGCTTGTACTTGATGTATCAAACCAGTTTGGTGGATTGTCTTCCCTTGTTTCTCACGACCTCCAACATGAAATTAGCAGTACATGACACTGTAGAAAGAGGGCAAAAGGGTGTTCTGACTGGAACTATAATTGTCTGCACAAATCGAAGAATAATGTGTTCTCTGGTTTTATTGATGGGGAAACAAAATATCTGTTCTATGCTCTCGGTTGTGTCATCTTCGTATCATGACTTGGGTCGGATAAGTTTCATTAATTTCGTTTGTCCTAAATTATTGAAAAAAATACTTGTGCTAAAATTAATAATAATATATTTATCAGATCCTTATAAATCAATATTAGTCTTATTTATTTTTAATATAAAATTACTTTAGGTATTATAATTTTTTATACTTAAAGGACAGCAATTCACATCGTGACAAATCTTCTTATTTTACCCACATGTAGTCTAGATCAAATTCTAATCTTCTTACACTATCCACGTGTAGCCTAGATCAAATTCTAACATGATATATGTGAAGGATAGTTCAATTGACAAATCATTGCACTTGAAGTTTTGATATCAAGTAACACAATTGATCAAAATATTTAAATAATAGTATATTTATCAAACTCTTATAATGAATCTTAGTCTTATCATTTTTTACGTGCAACTAATTAAGATTTACTCGATCAGATTAACTACTAAAATTGAAAAAAAAAAAATTCCTTAATCCAAGACTAGGCTTCTTACAACATATCTTGAGTTCGATTACATGGCAGACACGATTCATATCAGATACTCTATGATGTACAACGCATCACCAACGTATGCTAACCACTGTGCTGACACATTGGGGTGCATGCAACGTAGCCTCGACGCACTGCTGACGCACGCCCCCTTCAACCGGTACTCGACTTAGGACCGAGTCAAATGGGGCTGTTTCCCCCACAATTCAGTGTGAGATGACGACGTTGGTGATGAAATGTTAGAGTAAGATTGCAACAAAAGGGCATCTAAACTCCTTTAGGTTAGCACATCATCTACCATTGCCATCACATCAGAAGAACAAAACACTGGTCAGGTCATTGCAGATGCGCGGCTGCTTTCAATGGGGATGGCTTATTTGCAGAGAGAGAGAGAGAGAGAGAGAGAGAGAGAGAGAGACGGTGGTAGGTGTCTTAAATACGAGGGGTTTGGTGGGTGGGGGTAGCTCCGGAAGCCTCAAGCCGGAGGGGAGATGGGGAGGCGACCGTGCTGCGACAAGCTCGGGGTGAAGAAGGGGCCGTGGTCGGCGGAGGAGGACAAGAAGCTCATCAGCTTCATCCTCACCAATGGCCATTGCTGCTGGCGCGCCGTCCCAAAGCTCGCGGGCCTGCTGCGGTGCGGCAAGAGCTGCCGGCTTCGGTGGACCAACTACCTGCGCCCCGACCTCAAACGAGGTCTGCTCAGCCCCGCCGAAGAGCAGCTGGTCATCGATTTCCATGCTCGCTTGGGGAATAGGTTCTCTCTCCTCTTCTCCCTGCTCTGCCTTCGATCACGTCTACCGAGGCGTGCATGCATCAAAATCACACACGTTCAACACATAAGAAACAAGCAGCATATCAATCTTCTCACTGCATCTACCTTTTGCTGCGTTAAATGCATCACAAACATTGAAACATAACATGATCGTTTGTCATGATCACATCAATTGGCATAATATTTCATTGTCATTATCCGTCCATTCCGTAGAACTCAGCAACAGTCACTTATTTTTATGTTTCTCCTGTGTTCTGCGTCATCAGATACAGCGATCGATCTCCTGTTACAGTTCAAGCTTTGACTACTGCTCTCTCCTGCTTCGGTTCCGTTGACAACGAGCATGCTCCATGACAATTACCTCGATTTGACTCCATGCAGGTGGTCAAAGATTGCAGCAATGTTACCAGGAAGAACAGACAACGAAATCAAGAACCTGTGGAACACACACATCAAGAAGAAACTTGTTAAGATGGGCGTCGATCCAGTCACTCATAAGCCACTCGACAGGAAAGCGAACTCCGTCTCCTCACAGTCCACTGCGACGACGGAATCGAAGTCCGACCAGCAGTTACAATCACGAGGAACCGACGGTCAAATCCAGTCGTCGGAGAACACATCAAGTCCAACGGAAGCAAGCTCGAACGCTGATGGCGCAGACCCGCTGTTAAGCTGCTTGTGGGAGGACAACACGTCACTGCTGGATGAGCTGTGGCAGTTTCCCAGCAACGAGGACGTGGATTACGGCAGCGTCGCCGGGCCAGTATGGCCGTGGGACGAAGGGAGCTGCGAGTGGCTGCTCGATGACCAGGCTCTTGGGTAGGAGATGTGCAAGTGGCTTGGCAATTGTAGGTAGACAAAAGCAAAACTGAGTTCTCCGTGTAGTGTACAAGTGTAGATTGCTCCTAATAAGCTTGGTTAGGGAAGCAAGCTTGGATCCCTTGTTCCTGCAAAGTGGAAGCTGGATCACAACGAAGCTACTCTTCTCCTCCTCCCTCTGTGGGTGTGTCCGGGTAGAAAGTCATGTACAGTTAGTTCTCCGGAGAACTTTGTCGTCGTCCAGATTGATCCTGTGATGTACAAGACTGCGCACATCAAAGGTGTACATTTAGCTTAGCATTCAACGTGGATGGACGAAATCTATAGATCTGGATGTCATGAACAAGGAACATTGGATGTCTCTTATGACTCCACAGTAGCAAATTTCAAAGTATGGAATCAAGTGTGATCAGTTCTTCCTAGTTTGCTGCCTTGTCCTAGTTGGTCTGTTCTACATCGTCAACCATCAAAACATGACGCGGTGAGGTGGAGGATGATAGTCTAGCTTGATCATATGATAATTAGACTAAATTAAGTGTATAGAGTGCGACACAAGTGCTGCAAAATGTTATCCAATTGACTGCATTTAATAATCTGCCCTAAGGTTCACTCTTTAAACATTAAAAAAAACATATATTCTCTACCTTACTATGTTAGAGATTAGGTGAAATAAGGAGAAAAAAAAAAAACACGACGGTCGATAAGAATTTTTAATATTTTGGGAGTGAGTGTCCGAGAAGGATAAGGAATAGTTCTCATAAAAAAAATAAAACTACTACTCATTGATTATCTTTTAAGGCATCTAGAAATAATGTTGATGCTCTCTAGGTTTTTTTTTTAGAGAAATATATATATATATATATATATATATATATATATATATATATATAATTTTTTTATCGAGGGTCTTATAATTAATGAAGAATTTATTTTTGACCGAGAGTTATATAATCATATTAATTTTGCATCGATTTTATTTTTTATATGTTCTTGATTATTATTCTTTATAATTTATTTTAATTTCGAGTTTTCTCTCCCTCAAAATATTTATACCCATGAGTTGATGTCGAAAGTTGTGGAACCACATTAATTTGTTTTTATATATTGGTCATGATGGAACACATGGCGAAGGATTTAGCAGTTAGCGTGAGAGGTGGGAAAAGCTACAGCCACAAGAACAATCCACAGCGTGGTGCGATTGGACGAGGAGAAGAAGGATTGTTTGCTTTAGAATCACACGTAGAAAATGAGCAAGCATTCTTGCACGACACACCGCAGGAAGTGGCGCATTCGAGGATGAAGAAGAAGGAAGCTGAAACAAGAAATGTGGGCCTTGCAGATGAAAGCTAAGCATCACCAACAAAATGGTCGAGATGAAGCGAAGCTGGATGTACCGGAGACATGGATGGAAAACGATGGCGGTGGGACATAAGAAGGCAACCTGCCTTGGGAGCAATGACCGAGGAGCTAAGAACAAGTTCTCAGCTGCCAGGAAAGGTTACATTTCCAAGCTGCTGAGTTCCATCTGCAGAACTATCTATCATTAGGTTTGGTGAAGGCACATCAGTTTCTGGGGGATAAGACAAGGTTGGTTGGCTCATCCTTTTCCAAGCATGCATACAGCATGGACCTTCACTGTTAGGCAACCCATTGGTTGATGTTCTTTGGCCACCATTTCAACCTCAACAATAATAAATTTAATATCTCTGTTTCAGTGAGTAAAGATTTAAATTAATATATTATTATAAATCTAGATATAAATATTTCATTATGTCTTTTCTGTTTGATGGATTGACGGGTTTCACGTTTTTTTTTTTTTTTTTAAGACAAAGGATAAGTGATGAAGACGGAATAAATCTTACGATAAGCTTTCAAAGTCAATTTAATTAATCTATTAACAAAGGCAAAATAAAGATGAGAATAGGTAAGGGAAAGAATATTGCGATTGATTATGTTTGTGAGTAATGATTGTTTGGTTTCGACTATTTTATCATTCGTGTTTGTTTTTAATATTTAATGAATGAAAATAGGATCGATAGGTGTTGTCAATAAAAATCTAGAAAGAGACTATAATAATAGAAAATGAAGAAATCCAAGAATGTGTATATGAAGTTAGGAGGCGTGAAGAATTGGATGAAGTTGAAAAATGAAGATGAATGAGATTTAGGAACAAATTACTCGTTTTGTTTGTCCGATTTAGAAGACCATTAAGGGTTGCATGCGAAAGCAGATTAAACTTGTTGAACAATTTAATTTTGTAGAAGCAGATGATTTCTTTATACATGGAATAAATAATATGGCAATTTAAGATCTATTGCTTTAGGTTTAGGTGTTGTCACACACACACACACCACTTCATTAGGTGATCCATCTACTGTGGTATGTCCTCAAGATATCTCAAACTAGATTGATGTAGGGAACTGGTTTATTGTTCTCTCTATATCACATCAGTTTTCTTCTCTGAATTAAACCTGGTTTTCTATGTTAACATAGGAGTCTTTATCGAAATTGATCTCATCTTGTTCCCAGGTGTTACCTGTTGAGAATCACATGAAACAATCATGATGATAGAGATTGGTAGGACGTATCTTCCGATGTTCTATGTAATTTTCTATATATTTCAATAGCTATGTTTGCATGTTTTTTCCGAGTGCAAATACTTCCATATTTAAGATTTTCTTTTTTTGTTTCCAAGTGCCATGTTTCGAAATTTGAGCATCAGAACGTACGAAGAGGGATTCTGACTGAAACAGAAGTGTGAACCACTCAGAAGTGCAACATTTATAGCCAAGTCTTCAAGTTTATCTTTGACATGCTGTCAAACTGAAGTTTGATGTCTCATTTGTGTTGCGGAGATGTACCTTTTAGCAACAAGGAAGCAGATCCATTTATGTGCTTGCGCCACATGCTTGTTGATAGGGAATATATGACACGTAATCAATATACGAAAGTTATCATCGAAGAAAAAGATTCATCACTCTCCACTTATCCATCCTCGTAGACAATAGTCATAGGCAGCCCGTTCGGGATTGTCTCTTGTCTATGCAGCCCGTTCGGGATTGTCTCTTGTCTATCGCTCACGTGGACAAGATGTCAAGAGAGAAAGAGATGTTGGGATAATTAGATATTGTCCCCTCCCCAATCCCAAGTATAAAAACTAATCATTGACGTTATACTAAGGGACTATTTTCCTAAGAAAAATCTTTACCAACTAAAGATCTCAATCATTAACTTGAGGATCGGAGAGACTATATTGAAAAATTTATTTCAACATCGATTTTAGTTTAGGTGGTGTCTCGAGGGTTGGACACTTCCTCCTCGGAACCATCTCAGAGGACACCTTAGTCACCACCTCGGATATTCTTGTATCCTCGAGTTCAAACCATGTCGGGTCTACTTTGATGACAAAATCTCCTAACACATGTCGATACTAAACTAAGTGAACGAAAAGGTTACAGCTGATTTAAACAATGCCAAAAACCAGCAATATTATAAAGGTTACTTGATAAATATAATTGATGATTGACTAATGACTTTGATTTATTATATTTATTTTTTTGTGTATTTGTATTTGATTCTCTCTCCTAAGCAACTAAAGTGGTTCGATCGTCAAGGCAATATAGGAATTCATGATGCAGAATCTAACAATTGAGCTTTTTAAACATTTGATTTCATGTGTCTTAGCTTTCCGAATATGTTGGTTCGGTTGATTTTTTTTTTTCAATTCTATTACGAAGGTTAAACCTTGGAATATTCTGTTGCATTCAGGAATGGCGGATTCATATACGATACAAATAAGCTCTAACCTAATGAGTCGACTAGCTGCTGATGAAAAGAAGGTGAAGAAGAAAACCAGGAAACACAGGCCAAAGATCTCAGCGGAACCTCATCAGCCACAGGCTCCCACAGCGCTCCCACATAAGACCACCCCTCCAGCGTCCCCTGCTGTTGCCAGTACCCCCAATTTTCAATCTCAGAGTTGGAATCAATCGGTTCTGTCCTCCAGGAGAGTGAAAGAACTATGGAGAAACTGGAATAGCCAGAAGAAGATAATATGAATCAGGAGCTTACTCAGAGATCATGAGACTGAGCAGAACGATTCTTGTATGTATGTATCTAGCAATAGCACCGATACCCACTTTTCTCGAAATCCAATGACTCCCAAAATAAAAAGATCTCGACAATAAATCTCAAAACTCATCATATATCATATCAGTGTAGCGTACCAGAAATTTTCATACATAGGATGCTAAGTTATGCATCAACAATATGTATAAGATTTTTCCAAATAGAATAAAATTAACAGGAATATTAAAATAAGAATAAAGGTTAAAAGAAGATCACCTGTTATTCTTTTCCTTCTCCCTCTTCTTTCCTTTTCTCTCAATTTTCTTTCTCTGTTTACTTGCAGGGTTGCAAGGATCCTTCTCAAGCAGGGAAATGAGAGATGGTTGATAGACTTCTGCACTTTAGTCCATTACAGGGCAACAATATCAACAAGTAAGTCCCCGAAACGTGACTAACCGCTTAATGGCATAGTTTCTGAAATACTCATAATTATATATACATCCCTAGCAAGTCAAAATACATCTCTTCATTTAAAACTGGATATGACAAGCAGGATTTTGCTTTTTGGGTTTCTGAAATAAAAGGTGTAGCCAGAAATTTTGTAAGAATAGAAACACCAGTGTGATCCCTCGATAGTAGAAAATGATTTCAACGTAACTGCTCGTCAAGCAAGCATCCAAGAATGTTGCATCTCACCTGCTCGCTAGTTAATGGAGTCCACCAGCCAGATAGGTATGGTCCCAAAGAGAAGAAAACCCTATCATTGTCGGCCAACCAATTGTGCAGCTTGTTGGATTCTCTATGAACACTGATGAGAGCCACCTTGCAGTTACTTTCTTCTGATGAGCCCTCCCCAGTAGCATGCACCTCGGCCTCCCCTGCATGTAAGGGAACCCCAATTATATTCTCAAATGATACATGTAAAGATGATCTTAGATGTAGTAGCACAAGATGATATTCTTGCAGAATAAGTACCAAGAGTTCTGATGACACGAGAAACAATTTTGAACTTTGATGAAGAAACTCTGCTTCTTAGGGTGCCACATCATAACAGCACCGCTGTTTATCGTTTGCTTGAAGAACAGGAGAGACAATACATCATCTATTCTCTGGTGCACATCTTAACCTGCAAGAACTCTACAGAAAACTAGTATGTGTTGGATATCACATCTGATTCCCTAGAGCATTCCAGCTCCAACTTCTCCCGAGCATGCTGCATTTCACTGACCCCAAAGGTTCGATTTGCTGAGAGGAACAAAAACAGCTAAAACGCAATAAGAAAAAAATAAACATAAAAGAAACAATAAAATGAATATAAGACGGTCAACTACCTGACCGGATGAACTATAAGATGCAATCAGAACAGCAACAGCAATGGGTCAACTGACTCGTGGAATTACTGAGAAACAGAATATGTAACACTTGAAGATGGACTTGAACTCCACAGTTTCACTATCGTACAAGATTTCACCATGAGCTTTCCTCAATTGTTGGTTGGACAATCTCACATTTGGAAATATGAAGATGCTATCTTGAAATGATCCTCTGCAGCAAATTCATCTATGACACCTAAGGAGATAAAAGTTTTGACTTTCTCATTCATCTATCTATCTATTTTCAGACTCCAGCCTGGTTTGACAAGAACAAATCTATCGCTAACCATTTGCTTTACAGATAAACCAGGTAACCCAGTGTCTCGGGCTCTTATTAATATGCATCTCAAACTTATGCAGCTATTCTAAAGTCTATTTCCACAGCTAAAACAATTAATTCCCAGGCCATAATGGCTCAATATTAGTTCGCAAAAAAGGGTCATCCTCCTAATTTAAAAATTAATTCGAAATAGTTTTTAAACCAAAAGTTAATAAGTTTCACACGAACAAGTGAAATGATCAAGGAACCATTCTCCTGTGCATATGAAATAGAAAAAGGAAAACTAGATATTGCTCTCATCCACCATTATATCAGTATGTTCAGGCACATTAACACAATGGTATTTACAACCATTTGATCCACAGATAACTAGTGCAATAGTGAGCAGATTAATTATGCCTAAATAGGCAAGCATAACTTTTCTCAACAACCAACCAAAATGGGACATACTTCATAAATCATCAGATCATGAATGAATATCATTTTATTTAATAATTCACATTAACTATTAGATACTATAGCCCTTCTGGTTTAGCTAGATTCCTTTTTTTTTCAAGGTTTTGTTTTCTACGAGTCTACCCAGCCTTTTATGCATTCGATAGCTTAGCCTCTCTCAGAAAAATCTAATTTTACACTCATGTACTGAAGTACTGGCCTCATTCTCAACTTTCCTTTTAGCTTTAGAAACAGGAACTTAAAGAGGGGCTTCAAACACGTTTACCAACGAAATGCATGTTTTTCAATAATGTTTTGGCTGTTTCAGATGTTAGTAGAAACAGGTTTTACTCAAAATGTCACACAGACAAAAATAAGACCACAGATATATGACATACAACAGCCTTAACCTGCATGATTCTGAATGGTTTTCCCCAGAAATTAAAACACTATGTCATCATAAAATCTAACATGAAGACAGCTGCCCCAATTTTGTTCTGGATCTTCTTGGTTAAGTTGAGCATCTCGTCCATATCACTTGCTCAACTTAGCTTGCATGCACGGATAAAACTCTTAGCGAATATTTCGTGAATTTAACCCCAAAGCCACACAAACTAATTTTATTTTTCTTTGGACTTCAGCTACTAAACCATGATTGACAGTTCAATGAGATTTGAGTATGCAAGGAAATTATGAAGTTTTCTCAAGACCTATAAAAACAACAGAAACCTAATTGAATTTTCTTCTGTTAGCTTTTCTGGCATCCTGCAAATGTTTGGTAATGTGGCTCAGAATTGTTAGTGGTATAAGTGATGTAGTGTTTGTAATGTGGCTGAGAATTGTCAGTGGCATAATTGATGTAGTGCTTGAAAGAGTGTTTGTAATATAGTTACATACCTGGATTCATACTTTCTTGCCAAAAGGTGCCCTTATGACAAATAAAGTACTCCTCGTCCTTCGGTCTAGATTATAGCTTCCCTTTCTTCAGAAATGGCTTCTCATCAATAAAACAATACATCATTATTCTACAATCTGGCAACTCTTACATACTGTTCTGGAACAGTCTTTCTTATGCTCTAAACCTTGTAATCCTAGAAGAATCAGTATCCATTTCTGGTTCCGGCCCTCGATCTCCTGCTCATGTATCCCTCCAATCCACAGCCAACTTGAATGATCCTTGTGCTTCTCCTCCACTCTTCCTCATTCACCACCTTCCTAACACAATCCTCCAGCTTCTCCCTATCATCGTCACAAACTCCAGCAACAAGCAAGTCCCATGTCTCCACATGCGGGGCCACCCCCTTCGTTAGCATTGTTTCCAGCACCCTGCAAGCCTCGTCCACCTTCCCCACGCTACAAAACCCCTTGACCAATGCATGAAACACTGAGAAGTGCGGTACGAGTCCCTTCCCCACCATAACCTCCAGATACCCATGACCCTGATCATATAATCCTCGTGAGCACAATCCATGTATCAGTGTCGTATAGGAGACAAGATTTGGCAAACATCCATGATCAGGCATATCCTCGATCACCTTACATGCATCAAGCAGCCTACCTTCACGACAGAACCCAACGATCACCGTGTTGTAATGGATGATATCCGGGTTGCAGCCGCGTACCTTCATGCGGCACAGCATCTTGTAGGCCTCGTGGAGCCGCTTCTTACGGCAGAGGCTGTTCAGGAGGGTGGTGTAGGTGAGTGAGTCAGGGACATAGCCTTTGTTGAGCATATCATCGAGCAGGTCGTTGGCGGTGCCGACCTGGCTCTTCCGGCACAACGCTTGCATTAGGATCCGGTAGGAAGTGACGTCGGGGGCGAGGCCGACGGTGAAGATGCGGTTGAAGAGGGAGTACGCGACGGCAACGTTGCCAGAGCGGGCGAAAGCGTGGATGAGAACGTTGTGGGCGCGGACGGAGTCGGGAACGCCAAAGGAGGCGGAGGACTTGAGGAGGGAGAGGGCGACGGGAAGGGATGAGGGGTGGGCGGCGAGGGCGGAGAGGAGGCGACGGAAGAGCTTAGGGCGGGGAGGGGAGGAGCTGGAGGGGGAGGAGAGGATGCGTCGGAAGGCAGAAAGGGCGAGGTCGGGGCGACGGTGGCGGGAGAAGGCGAGGAAGACGGAGGAGAGGAGTGCGGGGGAGGGGGAGGGGAGGCATCGGAGGAGGGCGGATGCGGCGGAAAGGTGACCGGCGCGGGCGAGCTTGAGGATGACGGAGTGGAAGGAAGAGGGGTGGAGGGGGAGGTCAGGTCGGAGGGAGGAGGCCACCTCGACGATCTCCTTGGCGAGGAGGGGGTCCGACTGAGCGGCGATCAGCTTGTGGATGCGTGCCGGAGAGCCGATCGACGGTCGCGACGGTGTTGCCTGGTGGTCCGCGGCGGACGAGGAGATGAGGCGGGAGGAGAAGGGGAGTGGGAAGACCTTGCGAGGGAGCGAGATCCGTGGAGCCATTTCGTCTCGCAGCTCGCGCTTCGCAAACGGAATAGAAATAAAAGGTCATCTTAATGGGCCTCCGTGATCCAATTTAAAGCCCAATCAGATTACAAACAACAGACGACAGAAACATGGACAGCATCGGATATGCACTCGAGATGTTCGAAAGAATGACTGAGACACGCGACGGCGGTTCTCCATCAGACATTACAAAATAAATAGCATATATGTGTTTTCATGTTGGTTTCTAAGGATCTATTAAACAAAGCATCTGCTATTATGGTATAAGAATTTAATCATATGATCCACAAAGGTAAACAAGTAAAAGGGTTTGAGTGTTCGATGAGACCGAGGAAGAAGGGACAGCTTTCCGCAAGAGAACGAGCACTAGTCTCAAGGTGCCTTGGGCTGGTTATGCTTGCTGTACTCCTCTTCTTCCCTGAACTCCACCGACTTCATTCTTCATCTACCCTGTCATCTTCATTCCCTGGAGAGACATGCTTCAGAGATGCCTCTGCTGCTCCCCATCGGCCAAACACGGGGCAGAACGAACGTACTGTACAAGTTCTGCTCACAGGATAGCATTTTGGGATCAAATGAGCGCCATGAATAACCTTGCATATCTATACCTTAAACGAGACACTTTCATGAAGACGAGAAGCTCGGAGAAGTTGGTAGAACTAACAGAGGACTGACTGTTCATTGATCGTGTAGGTCTGGTCGCCATGAATTGCCTTTTAAGGTCATGACAGCCAAGGAATCTCGTGAGCCTTCGGGGTTTCTGTACAGGTAGAGAGGACAGGCCTTCCCAGCCATCTCCACGGCCGAGCATCTTCTTGATTGACCCAAGAGGAGGCAATCGATCGCCATTGGAGCCTCTGAAAGGACTTAGTCAGATCATGTGTCTCTGATCATCATCATCATCATCATCATCATCGTACCATGTCTTCATTATAACAGTGTCCTTCACATTCTCCGTGAGGCAACGTGCTCCTTGGTTCTATGCTAGAGTTGCTTATTACGGAATCACAAAGCTGAAGACGGGAGGAGTGAACACGACGAGAGTGAATGGCAATGTATGCCACCTTGCACCGGAATACGCCATGTGTGGGAAGGTCTCCGAGAGCCGCTGCATGCATGGCTTCGGTGTCCGGTTGCTCGCAACTGTGAACGCTAGGATGCCTATTGAGAAGCTGCTGGATGGTGGGTTTTGCCTCTCGTGAAGAAGGGCGTGTGGTGGCGCTCGCCTTGCAATGCATTGATATCAACCCCGAGTAGCGGCCCACGACGGAGGAAGCGGTGGAGCTGCTCAAAGGTGGTGATGTAGAAGGCGATAGGGGAAGAAAAGGAGGATGAGGAAGAGCTGGAAGACCTCTACAATGAGCTGGAGAACCTTTATCCTGTATATGTGCATGCATTGCAGATATTGGTACTGAAACCTTAATTGAGGGAAATCTTATTACTGTATATTTATGATCTGTATACCTACGGTTACCGTTAATCACTTGATTATTGTAAGTTCATGACTGCACTCCTCTCTCTCTCTCTATATATATATATATAAATTTAAAGTGCTTTTCTTGTTCCTACAGTAATGATATTTGTTCCATGTTGATCATTGATTTTAGATGTAATATAATTGCCTAAGCCTGAGAATGAGGAAAGCCAACATCATCTTCAGAATAGTGAGTGAGAAATGGCCAACCTGCACCCACATCACACAAAGATAGCTTAATCTTTTCCCTTCATAAAATCCACATACTGCTTTGTCAACATGGCTTCCATGCACTAAGCTCTAAGAGAATAGGGTTAATGTAACTAGTGGAAACTTGGTTCTCACCCCATATATTTTCACTTGATGAGAAAGAACATAAGGCGGTTGCTAGATTTTGTGGACCAATGCAGCTCTGCAAGAGGTAGAAGAAGGAAAAGAGACAGGTAAACTTGGCCACAAGGAGGAAAAGCAACTATGTTTTTTCTATCATGTCAACAGTGCAGGTTCTCTTGGATGCTGCCATCTCCCCGGTGCCTTTTCAGATCATAGGTGAGTTAGAAGCTATCGATCGAAGAGCCTAAACCCAAAGGAAGTAGACCTAACCCTAACCTAATCCGACCTTGAGAATCTTTTAGGTCTAAGAGTGGGTTTGCCATGGTCTCAAGTTATTCCAGCATCTCGAACAACACCAAGGGAGGAATCATCTGGTCATCACTTTTGTGGGGAGGAGTCACATGCGGCCACTTGCCGCCACCTTCAAGCTTCGATGTCACCTTCCTCTTGTTTAGGCATCCTATGTTCACCTTCCGCCTGTTTTGTCCTCTAACCTGCGTCAATCTCATGCACAATTCCTGCTTCCATTCCCAGAAAATATTTCGGAGCAGAATGACAGTCCAGTTCTGCATTAGAACAACATTAAAGCTAAGGAAGAAAAGCCTCCGGATGGGAATCATGGGAGGAACTTGTTTTAGGTTTTTTTAATGTATCTTTAGTCTTTGCTTGTATATCCAGTCCATTAACTTATGAAGTCCATTGTGCATTAGAGGAAGGACTCATGCACGCATAACAACAACCATTACAAAGTGCAGCCATGGAGTATCTCACTGTACATACCGAGTATAGAATCTTGTGTTGAGTAATCCATGAGAGTGTTCATTTCATGCTCGTCAGAAGGAGACAAGACAGATCTAGTGGGTGCCCAAGAATATTAGATGACAAGCGAGGAGACTAATTTTATACAAGAGAGAGAGAGAGAGAGAGAGAGAGAGAGAGAGAGAGAGAGAGTATACGACATAGGATGGTGGGGGGCCCGTGCTATCAGTCTGCTGTGCATTCACTCCTCTCATGTCAAGGCTATCTCGTATGATGATGTAGGAAATGAGTGGGCACAGCTGGACTCTGTTTTGAGCACAGTGTCGATTCTAGTTCGAATCATAAGTAGGATTACACCTTTATCTTTTAGTCAGACTACTTGACTAACCATAAGAAAAACGTGTAATATGGTTGACTATTAGTCAAACAAGAGCATTAGTTTCCTGTGAAGTGAGAGAATGTGATCTACAGCTACCCGTTATTATCATGCCAAGGGGTGGTGTCATCGATCGAGTGAGGAGTAGGCGACAGCAGCTATCAGACTCTACATACGTTACAGCGTACCGTATGCATCGTGCGGTGGTGGTCCAAACTGCAAAGTGCATGATAAGATCAGGACCATCAAAAGGACATGTTGGCCGGGTTTGATGGATCTACGCAGACGAGCGAGATTAATGGATCTACGATGGTTTCGGAGCCAAGGAAGATCCGATCCAATTGGCATCTAGAGTTGCATTAATATTCGCGTTCGGAGTTGGTGGTGCAGCAGCGGCAGGACACGATGGGCTTCACATGCGCCGCGGTGACGTGTAATTAATGTCGGGACAGTGAAGAAGGGCTTTAACATGCACGCGTTTCAAAGCCGCCGCTGCTGCTGCTGCTGCACCCTCATTTGCAGAGGTTCTTGTTGGTGATCATGATCCCAAGGTAGGGTTAGTTAAATATGGGGATTTGGGTCGTCTCAAACCCCGTCTTTCTTCTCCCTTCTTCCCTCACATCAAGTGATGCAGAGAAAGACGATGAGAAAGAGAGAGAGAGAGAGGAAGAGGGGAAAGGGAGTCAACCCGGGTAGGACGCACATGGCTCGAGGAGATGAGAGAGAGAGAGAGAGAGAGAGAGAGGAACACAATTATTGGGAATCCAACGAATGAATGGTACAGTGACTACGCTTGGGTTATAAACACTGTTGTAAACGATGGAAAGAGGTTTGGGTTAGAGAGAGAGAGAGAGAGAGAGAGAGAAAGAGTTATGTGTCGTGTATACTCGCCTGTGCCAGGAAATCGATGATGGGAATTGGATCTCATCCAGATTTGGTACTTAAATATTTAAAGAAAAACATATGATGATAGTATTTTTGATAAATATTTATGTAGTATCTTAATTTTTTTTAAAAATTATATATTTTTTAATAATTATTTTATCTCTAGCTCCTATCGGATCCACTTTGGCCCCCTATGTCACCTCCATCATCATCTTCCTTATTTTTTGCTCTTGTGTAATAAATAACGATAACAATACTCTTCACTATGTGCGAGAGTCATCGTCATACCTTTTTCCTCGCACAAGGATAAGATAGATTGATAGGAGTTAACAATGTATTCGGAAGCAACAATAAGCCTGGCATGCAAAGGAGAAGTGATGATAAGGATAATCATGAGTTTGACAAAAATAAAGATAAATTAATTTTTTCACATATAATAAGGGATATTTTGTGAAAAATTTTAAAAGTTATGATGCTCTGCGAGAATTTATTAGAGATATAAGTCTATTTTTTTAGAATTCAACTATAATAGTTTATAGACATTTTTTTATCTAATCTAATGATTAACGATGAGTTTGAATAATCAAATCATCTAATTTCCATATCGACTATCAACTCGACCTGATGTGTTAAGCTATCACAACTCTGTTCTTTTATGGACATGACACTTGAATCAAATTAGGTATCATAGCTAGAATACTCAACTTAGAGTTTTTAGAAGTCAATGGTTTGAATAGAGATGAAATTCAACTTAACTTCGAGACATAATGATACAAAATTATATCGAAAGCATACGCGATAAGATCTAAATATTTGAAATGGAAGTAAAGTATTTGATTAGTGAGAAAGCTTTTGTCTTCCCTAATATTTATGACGATGAGGTTAGGGGAAAATATTTTTCGAGTCAAAAATCATTCTAAGAATACATGTAAATTCAAGTATTGATTGTTAATACTCCCCTGTGTAATGCAATATAGATAGAATTAAAATGTAATATCATATGAACTCATCAGATAGATATTTGCTGATTCTACATCAAAAAAAGAATTAAAACAAGGTAGAATTCATTGCTTTTTTACTATCAACTTCCTAATATCTGTCTCTCTCTGGCTGTGCAAAGATGTCATGGTGTCTTCTCTTGAACAAGTTCATTGTGCATTTGCATTTGCATTGATGTAAGTAAGCTTCTCTTTAAAGGACGAGAGGGGGAGGAAAAAAGTATGCTTCAATTGATATGAAAAGTTTGGATGCTTTCTGTGGTAAAGCGGAAGAAAAGCTTGCGAGTTGTGCTAAGAGAAGAGAACTTACCTACCAACCTTTTTCCATTGATTGGCTTTTGACGTGTTGTGGACGGCAATAAATTCCTGTTGTAACTTGGAAGTACTTCCGCCATGTTTTAAAGATGCTTCCTTTCCAATATGTTTGTTTCTCATTTTATTCGCTTTCACCTCACCCTTCCTCTATTATCTCCCTTGCACATACGTGATGAGATCATATGGAACCCTTCTCTCGGTCAATCATCCTCACCACAACTCATCAAAAATTTCTGATAGGTGAAATCTATTTTCGTAAGAATTCATCATTTACTAATTAATTATCTTTAATATTTCGATCTTTATAATTTTAAATATTATATTAAAATTTTTATATTTATAAAAATAAAATATTTAACTTTGCTCGACGGAAATACCATAGTATTTATCATTGAACATGTTATCTCATTTCGATTTACTATTGATTATGTACGATATTTTCATTATGAAGAGAAATAGAATGAAATATTTTACTTTCATAAATATAAGAATCTCAATATAAATTTTAAAATATTAAATATAAATAATTATAAAAAAAATAATATATAATTAATCTCTTTAAACAGATGCATTAGTAATGACAACCACGTTAGCTAGCAAGAGGAAGAGGATCTTAATTTGTTAAGATGGATAAGTATCTTATAATTTATAGAGATAATGTTTAATATCAATACGAGATAAAATTTCCATAATTTTTTTTTAAGTTAAGGTTTATTTTTTTATAAATATATTATATATTTCTTTATTTACTTTTGATGCAAGGAAAATAAAATATAAGTAATACTTTTTAAGTACCTCAGGATATATATATATATATATATATATATATATATATATAAATAAATAAATAAAAATAAAACTTTCTAACTTATATGAGATGATATATAAGTAAATTATATAAGTAAGGTATTGTAGTTGATCAACAAAACAACAAGTAGTTGGTATAAGATTTGGGAAGAATCCATCTCATCTCACCTATTTTGGTGAGTGGTGGTCGGATGGACAGTGGAACGACGACGACGACAACAACAACACAGCATCGCTAGAATTCCGTGTGTCGTACAGGGCAGTAACGAGGGGATGTGGGTAAATTAGCAGACGATAAGACGCGGTGGTCACAGGTAACTGGAGACGCTGTTGGCTGTCTTCTCGGCCAACAGGGAAGACAAGCGAGCACAGCAACACAGCGCCCGACTTCAAAAGTGGGCATCCGTCACGCAAAAGCACCGGGTTTTCCGGTTAAAAAGGACGGCCGAACCCACGGCCCGATCCCCGCCGCGTGGCCGCTTCTTCGCCGTCCATGAGTCGGACGATCGGATGGCTTTCGTCCGCCTTCCGCTTTACCTCTCTTCCTCCCGCAATAATGCGACAACCGAGACTTTACTGATCTCCGTCCGATTTCGAGCGTCGAAGACGAGTCATTCATTGACGGGGCTTTAGAGAGGCGGGGGAACCGGAAGGCGGAGGGAGAACTGAGAAGGGTATGGGGATCGAGGAAAGTGGTGGAAACTGGAAATAGAAAGAGGAGAAAGTAGGGAGCAATAAATGGGGAATCGAGGCGGCAGCACAGCCGTCTCCATGGCGGCGTTGCAGCAGACTCTCTGATTTCTTTCTCCCTTAAACTACCATTGGTTTCGGAATTCAAGAAAAGGGAGACTGCAAGAGGAGAAGTCAAGGAGAGAGAGAGAGAGAGAGAGAGAGGAGTCATACAGGGAAGAAGCCGGCAGCATCGACTGCTCCACTCCTGCTGGCTGTTGGCTGCGTTGTGGTTGCAGAGACAAAAAAGCAGCGGGACAAAAGAAGAAAGAATAGAGCAGAGGTGGCAGTGGCCATTCTCGCTCCGTCTTGGCTCTCCTCTTTCTTGCTCCCGCGTTCCCTCCTGAGATCGCTGTCCCACCTCCCCTAGATAGCAAGGAAAGGGTCGCCAGCAGCTATGGATCGAGTATAACTAGTCCGGTGGGGGAGTAATCATGGCGGGGTTTTTTCTCGGAGGGGGCGGTGGCAGCCAGCAACAGCGCGGAGAGCAGCAAGGAGGAGGGATCCCTCCGTCGGAGAGCTTCTTTCTTTACGGCGTTCGCGGAGGCCGGGGCGAGGACGTCGCTTACACCCGAGGCTTCGAGCTGTGGCAGCACCACCAGATCCAGCGGGAGCAGCAGCTGTACTCCACCGCGGGCTTCCCCGATGAGCTGCCGTCCGTGGCGCCGAGGCCGGCGAGAGGAAGCCTGGGAGGCGGCAGCGGGGTGATGAGCTGCCAGGACTGCGGCAACCAGGCCAAGAAGGACTGCGCCCACATGAGGTGCCGGACCTGCTGCAAGAGCCGCGGCTTCCAGTGCCCCACCCACGTCAAGAGCACCTGGGTCCCCGCCGCAAAGCGCAGGGAGCGCCAGCAGGAGCTCACCGCCTCCGCCGCCGCGGTGCAGCACGACGAGCGCCACCGCGGTGGCGGCCGATCCACGGGCGAAGGCAGCAGCGGAGGGGGCGAGCCTTCCAAGCGGCCGAGGGAGATCACGGCCTGCACCCGACTACCAGCCGCCATGGCTTCGACCACCACGTATGGTACTACAATTTCCTGCTACTCCCAAGCAGTGCCCGACACTGTTGTTGTTATCTGAGCCACTATTTGCAGAATCCCTTGCGCAGTTCCATTCTTTCTGCTACACCCATCACTCCCTCCCTCACTCCCCACCACATGTTGTTGAGCTCGCTCTTTCCTTTCTACTTACTTGGCTGGCTATGGCAGGAGGAAGCCTGGACCCCGAGAGCTTCCCACCGGAAGTGAGCGCGCAGGCGGTGTTCCGGTGCGTGCGGTTGAGCCACGTGGACGAAGTCGACGACATATACGCGTACCAGGCCGCCGTGAGCATCGGCGGCCATGTGTTCAAGGGACTTCTCTATGATCACGGCCCCGAGGCCGAGTACCCATCGTCCTCCTCCTCTCGGTACCAGCTCCACCACGGTGAAGGCTCTTCCTCCCCCGCAGCGGCTGCTGCTACTGCTATAGTCAGTGCCAGTGCCAGTGCCAGTGCTGGAGATGCCGCCATTGCGACCACTGCCACTGCTGCAGCCACCGAATTGCTTGAGCCTTACCCGACTCCCTTAAGTGCCTTCATGGCCGGCACGCAATTCTTCCCCCACCAACACAGACCATAGCGGAGAAACCTACGAAGAGGATGCCAACGCCAAGCACGTCTCCTTCACGACCACAGGTCACGTCCGTGTTATTTAACGTGCCTCATCTGGTCACCAATTTTTCTTATACCATGCATTCCTCCTCATCATCCGGCAATTGTGTAATCTCTCCAAATAATTTCAAGTTTTCTCCTTCTTGATCACTCTCTAGCATAGCAAACTCAGAGCAGGCACTCTTCTTGTTCCTCACCTATTAGCATCTTCGTCTTCCTTTTGACGTCTCGTGTTGCTCTATCTATAGTTTGGTCCCAAGAAGATGGCCGTCTTTACGGGATCTGCGGGATATGCTTCGGGTTCGGAAATGGACATGCCTGGATTTCTGTTTCACATTGTTTCAACCTCGGAAACTATAACTTAGACTGCGAAGGACTTGCTTGAGTTGGTTCCATGTGGACATGATGGCCATGCATGGAGCAAGCTGAATCCCAAGAAGCAGAAAGCCTTTTACCACTCTTCCTCGTAGAAATGTTTCCCTATAGTGTATGCTGCACCTGTGGCAATTTGGATCTTTCATGCTACCTACGGATAGGGATGAGCTCTAGCATGTGTGCTCCTTCTCTCTCGAGGCTAAAGTGACTCCGAATGGGAAAAAGAAGACACAAGAGATCAACCTTTGCGGCTGTGCCTCAAGTAAGTAGCTTAGTTTTAATTTGTATGATTTTAATACAACAACATTGTACAGTCCCAAAAACTGTTCTATTTCTTTTTGAGGTTGGTCTTTCTTCCTTTTGTTTTCTCCTTCTCGATACAAGATTCCTTTATAGGTTACTGTTGGACATGTCAAAGCTGCTGCTTGTGTAGTTTCAATTTTCTACTTTATTCGCCTCTACCTTTGAGCTAATCCACAACATACCTATTAATTACTCAATTGCATCCTGTGTTATACCATCATCGTATGTTCTCTAGACAAATGACATGTTTGACAGGTACTTCTTGTTTTCTGATGGTGAACAGATGTTTGAGTTGCTAACCTGTTCATAATTTTGTGCAGCATGTGTATAAATAAGCATGCATCATCCTTAAACTTCTTGCGCAAATTAAGTTTATCTTGTTACATATCTATGGAAATTCTAAAGACAGTAGTGAAACCAAATGCTTTGTTATGTACCAAAAACTACTCATGATTTGTCGGTGTCCTGATTTCCTATTAAAGTCAATTGTCTATTATTGTGTGTTTTTTTGTATGTTCCATACAACAAGTATTGTTAGTCATAACAATGTATTCATAAGGGGTGGCATGACCTCTCAAGCTTCACCCGAAAAGCATTTATTTTAATCTTTTGAAGTTCTTTATAAATTATTTCAAGGGACCCGATTTGATGCAACATTGAATAACTATTTTTGTATTCCCTTAACAATGGCATTTTTGCTGACACCATATGATTTGAATTTTCAGCAGGAAGTTTATGACTTCTAAAATTTAAAGAGCAAAAAGGATATTGGCCCTACGTCGCGCACATCTTTAAAAGGCGAAAGGGTTATCGGATATTATTGTTCTTAAAATTCACTAAAATTGAGTAGTCCTAAGTGAAGCACAAAATTACATAAAAATAGTAGATAAAATCAACAAAAAGGAAATACCAGGTGATTTTGTTTTGAAAACTCAACACGCATTTACTATGATAAAAGATGAATTAGGTGACAAAGTACTTTTCTACAAGTTTTTTGCTTGCTCTGAAAGAATCAAACCTGTGATCAAGGGAAACTATGACTTGCTAAATGAAAAATTCAACAATAAATTGGGTTTCTGTAAATTAAATGAACATTTTGGGCTTAAAAACTGTATATATGTTTACCTTGGTGTATGTGGGTCTGTAAGTTCTTGCTACTTTCATGATTATGCTAGTTCGGCTATGAATGTGGATTCATTCTGTTTTCATTTTTTTATTGCCTTCTGACTACATCTAATTATTTATTTGTCATTGAAATCATCTTTCCTGTGAGCTAGCAGATCATTTACGTGGATGTCCTAGCTTTGATCCTCCTCCGTCGCGACCCTATCTACTTGTTTTTTGCGTAATCCATGGCTTTTGGTATATTATCAAAACTTCTGAATTCTTAAGGGTTTAGAAGCTACTTGTGACCTTGGTTGCAACTTTCTCATGAACTTTATATGCTGCAAATTAAAGATATAAGCCGTAGCATTGTACACGAGTTTATCTTGTTGCTGATTTTGGATGGATACTCTTAAGCGCATGCAAGCGATGTTTTATATGTTCTTTGTAGCTATAAAAGTATTGGTGCATGATATATTTGAAAAGTTCCGTTTACAAACTTCTACATTAAATTTAGGCATTTGATTTGGTACTTTAATCGAATTAAGATGCTACGTTAATTGGAAAAAAGAGAAAGAAATACTAAGTTGTTTCAGGGAATATCTACTGATGATTGATTTTGCTTGAAGCCTTCAGTGTCTTTGTTGAGTAAATGGCTTGGTGGGTCTGGACATGAATGGTTAACTAATGTTAGAGACCTTTTTGTTTCTCTTTTTCGAATAAAGATCATACTAGACATTTGATCATTGTCATTTTAGCTCATGAGACTGACAGAGGGGAACCATATTGCCGTTCAATCGACCGAGGATTTCAGCTCTCTCAATAGCACCCTGTAATGTGCCTAGTTGCGCCGGTAAAGACCAATACACATATGTGTATGTTGATGGTTGGTTGGTGCATGGCACTGTCTTTTTTCTTATTACTCTCAGGGCATTCTACTGATGGTAGCATAAATAATGACTGCCATGGAATGCATATGAACAAACGATGTTATCTTGGAATTCAGGTTATCTTTACATGACTCTTCCGACCTCTCATGAACAAATCGAACCATTGACAGTATTTTACATTTATGAGGAATTACACAAATTCCTACCTGGTTACAGAATTCTGTCATCCTGATTTTATCCTACAGTCACACCATGTAATTTTTGGCAACAAGATTACCTTTGCAGTGTTTCTAAATTGTCATTAGGCATGTAAAAATACTATAGCTTCATGTGGTGAGGGAATGTCTCCTGGATAAACTTGGTGTTTTGGAGATCCCAGCTGCAGTTGTTTTCCTGTTGGTCTGCAAGAAGTAAACAGCAGAGTGCTCCAACTGTCAGAAAATGTTCTTCTGCTCTTTGTTTTGGTTTGCAAAACATCACTTGGTAGAGAGGCTTTCTTCTCCAGTCAGGCTTTCCATATGGATCAAATTGGTGTATGATGTTATTGTTAGCTAGCTCTTAAAATGCTATACACTATGTGATTAATGTTTTGTCATGTCAAGATTACTGAATTAGGTGGTGTATTGGATGAAAAGCATTTGATAATGTAAAGGAAGGGACAAGATTAGGTTGGAACATGCTTTTTTGTATGTTGTTGCTGGAAGCCTTGAGGGTTGACATCTCAGAATCACCTACATAACCTATAGTTTGTTGGATTGTGATGATAAGGGGGAATGAGATACCAGTCTTATCTCTGGTAGTGACTGATCACTACCCTAAAAGCAGGTCTTCTTTTCTTGGTAGTGGAGGGGAGGGCTAAAGCTTTCCCTATCACAAAACCATGGTGATGTGAAGACCACGAAGCATTTCTTTTTCCTTTTTCTTTATCTTCTCAAAGTACTTGTTAATGATGATGGTACCATACCATCAAATTCTTTCTGGTGGTAGAGTCGGTGTAACTATCGGTGGGGGTGCAGATGAACAGTTGGGTTCCTTTCATTGTGTGCTCGATGCAATCTACTTTCCGTATTCAAAGATCAGCAGTTTGTCTACGTGTTTGTCACTGACATGTACTTCGTCCCTGCATGTCCTCCGATCCTCCTCCCCTCGCACGATGAATGGGTGAACAATGAAAGCTATTTTGGGTGTATCGATTCATTTGATTGGGGGACTTGTGGTAACGTCATCTTATCAACATTTATGTCGAATATTTTCGATTAATCGAGTCTCGACACGTAGAATTCAGCTAGTTATTAAATTATATTAAACAAAATATTCGATCTGTATTGTTGCATTCGATCTAATTGTTAGGAATTCGAATTGGAATCTCAGTTCGGTGATTGGGTTAAAAGATCGAACATTTCAAGTAGAGGTATTTATTTAACGGCCTTGAAGAGAACGAAGGGTTGAAGGCTGAGCCGTAGCACTCGCCTCCCTCCTCACCAACTCCCCATCACGTCCGAGGAGACATGAGTACAGAAACAGCGGGAGCCATTGCCGACCTCTCTCTCCCTCCCTCCCTCCATCTCTCTCTCTGTGGGCGCAGGAAAGCCGCCGAGGTGGGGGAAGGAAGCGGCAAAAGTTGCGTCATGTAATAGGCGGGCCACGCTCTCCATCCTCTCCGCTGTAGCGCTCTCTTGTCAAGACTATTTTATTGCCCCTCAGTTCCACTGTCTTTTCTCTCTCTCTCTCTCTCGCGACGAAGAGACGGGTGCATGCATGCTTGTTTGCTTGCATTGGGTGGCTGGGGAACACAGAGGACTGAGAGATCGATCATCGCAGCAGGGAAAGCAGGCGTGCAGAGCTGATGGGTTCTCTGCACCCGTGTCTGGGATCTGCTGAGTCGACTCGGTTTACCATGGCGACGGTGGATGAAGCCGATGATTGCCCCGTCGGCGACATGTCGTCTCCCGCCGTTCCACTCTGTCGCCGAACGCTTGCGATCGATAGATAGGATCAGGCGGAGGGGTGGGGTGGGGTTCGCCTGTGTCGCGGTCCAGACAGGAAACGGTTTTCCTGGCGCCCGAGATTCGGATTGACGTCACGGCTGTCTTCCTGATGAAAGGCTTGGCGTCGGATGAACGTGTTCCCTGTGTCGGCCGAGACATGTGAGCTCCACCGCGGCCTACGTACTCCACATGCAATCTAACCATGTAGGCCTGTCGGGTGATTATATCATCAACAGGTGTCATATATATATATATATATATATATATATATATATATATATATATATATATATATATATATATATATGGTTTTAGCAAGAAAAAAACGAAAGAAAAGAAAAAAATATTCTCAAATTCGAGAAAATGTGCACATGACAGTGGTTGTGCTGTCACGTGACCATTGTCCAGACGACAAGTGAGGTCATTCGGGCAATAGTCAAAGTGTGTCCATTTTGATTGTCAAATATAGCGTAATACTCATCGAAAAGTCAAGAGCGATACAATATCGTAATTCTCATAATTTTTCTATGAAAATCGTAAGACATAAATCTTTACAAAAACTCAAAATTCATATTAATATTCAGTATAACTTAATCGGTTATCACGTAGAATATCAATAAATAACATGTACAACATATCCTACTTTCAAATACATACAAAGTTCAACAGATAACAATCGAACAAACATTGTGTTTCAACCATATGGAGTGTTTTACAAAGTGATGTTTGTGTAATTCAAATTGTATTCCAACAATTTCGATGAGGTGACGATGATAGTTTATTCGTGCGTTTGTTTGTTCACTAACTCGATTTTTTAAATTTTTAAAAAATTATATAAGATTCAAAGATGAGGATCTTTTGAGTCGTAAAATTCTCGATTATATAAAATTAACTAAATCTGTGACATATGGTATCGCTAGACATGTTTTTCACTAAAATTTATTTGTAGCTAGAAATATAGTTTCATCACTACATGTATAAATATCGTTAAATTAAAAAGAGCTAAAAAAATAGTTTCATCGCTAAATCTATATATATTGTTAAATTAAAAAGAACGTAAATGATTCCTCAAATAGTACTTTGATTGATACCCTAAAATTAGGATTAAAATGTAAAAATTAGGAAAAACCAAGTTGAATTCATATAAACTAATTTACAAAAAATATCATGTCCCTTCTATTGAGCTAAAAATCACAAATGGGTCGATTTAGGTTAAGGAAAGAGTTGATGGTAGCATGAGGAAAGGTTTGGGCCGAGACATCTCTCTTTGTCCCGGGCTGGTGCAAAATTGAACCCAATTAGATTCCACCAATTTCTTAATTATATGTTATAATTAAATGTGCTTTTAGTTTAACAATAATATAACTTAGTTGATGATGAAAATATAGAAACATTTCTCGATTCTACTATTAATGAAATATCTTAATTTAACTAATTTGTGAAAGTTTTTTATTTTTTGTTTAAAAAATTTAGATCATTTTCTTGATTTGTGTGTGTCATCCTTACACCATATCATATCGATCTTGCTAATTTTCTCTTTATTATTTTAATTTTATTTATTATCTTCAAAATGTCAAAAAAAATTTATTGGAGATTCCAAAATTTCTACAACTACTCCACACTAGAAATTGTTAAGAGTTTGAGAGGTCAATAACGATTAATTATAATTTTTTTGCCTGAAACCAACCTTATTCTTTTTGTATCTTCATTTGTATTTTATTCCTTTTTCCTTATATGAATCTTGATAAGAAATTTATCATAGTTAACATGTAATTAATTGTCACGTAAGATTCACGTTACCCTTCATACACTCATGTACAAAAATGGTATACTTCCTTTATTTTTATTATGATAAAAAAGATAAACATAAATTTCCTTAAGGAAGATAATCATAAACTTCTTTTTTTCCTTTTATGTCGAAAGAAGACAATTACAAACTATGTTTCAATCTTCCAAAAATATAAAAGTGTATCCTAAATAAGAAGAAAAACACTCGTTTTCATTAATCTGAGTATCGAAGGGATTTAGTTGAGAAATCCTCCAACTTTGATATTCATGCAGGTGCACTTCAAATAATATAATAATTTAACCTTGAGAGTTATCTCAAATCCATCTCGGATCCATCTTAGAACCATCTTGGATTCATCTCGGAGATCAGTCATGTTTTCCTATAACAAATCTGATGCTATGAGATCTATTTTCTGCTGACAATAAGGATCAAACCAGGGTTTGATGTTAACTAAAAATAAGAAAACCAAGAGTCTTATAGCAACTCAACCAATATCACCCTACATAAAAACATGCAATTTAGATAAGGTCTTACATTATGTCACATACATAAAGAACATACATAAAGATGATGACGAGTTCCATACATATTTGCGTAACATGAGGAAGACAACATCTGCAAGACACTGCAGGGATAACTACTGACTGTGATAGCAGAAACATCACTTCTTCTTCTTCTAGCTTGACTTGCTAAGCCTGCATGCAAACCTAAGCGAGGCGCAGATCGTAAGACCCGTAGGCAATCCCTTGCAGGTTTGGCTGGTTGGGCTGGACGCGGATAGCGTACATGTGAGACCCGCCGCCGGTGAGCACAAGCGTGCCGTCGTGGTTGCCGGGGTCGTCGTCGGCGAATCCACAAGCAGCCTGCTCGTCTTTCATCATCTCCTGTGTCCACCACACCATTCACATCCGTCAACGGATTCATCCGTCGCCGAAACCAAGCAAGGAAGACGAAGGAGAGGATGGCCACTCACCACTTCTTGCAGAAGGTTCCTGTGTGCTTCGTGGGCGCTCTTCAGCTGCATCCGAATCCAATGTTTGTGTTGCACATGCATTTATCATTCACACGTTACGACTCAGTCGCTGGAATCGAATGCTCGATGGCATGCAAACATAGTGTTCTTCCGATAGAAATATGCTAGTGAGTGATTCGATGTGCTTTATTTAGTGTACGCATGTATAATGTAACCTTGTGCAAATTTCTTGTACATTTATCTTCTTTATATATATATATATATATATATCTATGTAAGTTCTTATGAATAATGGATAAGAAAGCAATCACATAAAACCATATGGTTCTTTACACACCTTCTTCTTGTAGGTGTCTGTCTGAGTTGCGATCAAGTGATACTGCCATCCAATTCGAAGCCAAGATTAGATTCCTGTTTTTCGAAGACAAGATTTGCAAAAAGAAGCTAGCATTTCACAAGATTTATTAGCTAAGATAGTTGACACCTTCACAAATTTTTGGTCAGGATTTAAGTTGATTATTTCTAAAGATGTTGATGTTCTTATCTGCCTTCATCAAATGTTACTTGTCTTATTCGAAACATTTTACTCAGGTAATGAATCTAAAAGAACAGCAGATGGCAACAATGATCGGCATGTAGAATGAGGACAGCCTTGTCGATCACCCTTAATCTTTATGATCGAAAGGAGAAAACCCTAACAAGTGCAAGAGAGGTCGCATACCTTTCTATCACGCACAACTTTCAAAGCTTCATCCAGATTTTGCTCAAGACCGCGCAGTTCCTTCATGTCCAGTCCATCCAAGCCTTCGCCCATCCTTTGCCTTCCGATCATACAAAAGCATCAATACCCTTAACCGCAGAAGCCAACATATAGACTCTCCTCTGTCAAAAACCCTAACCTTATGTCTCTGCGGAGGTTCCTGTTGATCTCCTTCAGATGGCTGAGATGATTTTGCATTTTCTACGAACGGAAGAAGTAGTCGTCAAAGGCGTGGCCAAGACAGATTTAAGAGGAAGGAAGCTTTGAGAGAAAGGATCGAGATTTCCTGCCTCATACTGCGTACTCCACAGGTTGATCCCGGTAACTTGCTGGTAGCGATCGTACATCTTCTTGGTACTGTGTCATCAACAACGCCGCCACTGTGTCATAAAGGGAGAAGAAACGGAAGGGGTTGCATGCTCTACTACCAAGGGTTGGAGGCGTACTCGGCGGTCGGGCTGCAGTACTCGGAGAACTTGCCGGTGCTGGAGAACATGATGATGGACACTTCTGCGTCGCACAGCACGGTCAGCTCCTTGGCCTTTTTCATGATCCCCGTTCTCCTCTTTGAATACGTCACTTGCCTGTTGGTTGGGTTCTCGATCTTCTTGATCTCTATCTTCCCCCTCCCCATCTCTCTTCCGAGCTCCCTCCTCTCTTTCTCTCTCTCTCTCTCTCTCTGTGTCTCTCGCTATCACGGTAGCACTTGTTCTATCTCCTCTTCCTTCCTTCCTCTCTGCCTTTAACCACGAAGACGGGAGGAGAAAGAGCTCAAGAGGGGGAGACTGTAAAGCTGTTGCGGGTGAATGTTGTGGTGCAAGAGGAAAGCGAGAGTGCTGTTGCCATTTGCGAGAGGGAGTGAAAAGATGGAGTTGCTGTGTGTGGGTTGGTCTTTCCCAAACAGTGAAAGGTTTGTAGGTGTCCATTCAATTGCGATTGCTCCACAGGTAAAGGATCAGTCACCTTTCGCATGTCACCGCTTCTGCTTGCCTCCGACATGTATCTGCTGTGTTCTTGTATGTATGTATGTATGTATTTGATCCTAAGAACAAGGGAATGAGCCACGACTTAGAAGCTACTGGCGATCACCGGTTGTCATCCACCAAATCTTGCGCAAGGAAGCTAATTACTTGGCTGCTGGCACTCGTGATGGAGACAGGACGGTGTGGCCCGCCTCATGGCGCAGATCAGGAACCCATGCTTCGCAGCTCGCTCCCTTTCTCTTTCTTTTCCTGATCGGAGACAAGAGTTCCAACCCTTGGAAAAGTCAGAGAAAGCAGCGTTAAATCTGTGCCGAGGAGACGGGCAAAAGGCCCGGAGGCCGAAGTGGGGTTCTGCCTCCCCATGCTTGGTGTGACGATGTTGGCACACGCAACGCCGTCCGCTGCTGAGAGATCTCGAGCACCACAGACTAAGTGGCTCGAAAGATGGCTGTGACTCTTACCTATTTCCGCTCTTTGGAATCCTCAGCTATCATTCATGACCAAAGACATAATACAAAGATCACCAGAAAAAGTCAAACGTAAAAAGGATGTAGAACAGCGCATGCTTCGAAATCCACCGATCTTGGTGCTTATAAATGTTGGCTTGGTCCATCTGATCCAAGCAGCAGCTGCCTGCATCAACTCTGTATTAAATGGGCTCTCCAGTTCTGCCTATGAAATGAAGAGGTGACAGCAGCAGTAGTGCAGGGAAGTTCGTATGTCACGACTTGGATTTCCCATCGTCGATGCAATAACATGTGTGACCAGCTTACCTCGCTCTCATAGCAACCTTTGCAGACAGTAGAAGTATATATATGTGAGATCATTAGCGTTGTGAATCTGCAGGGAAGACTATACATGAATTGTCGAATATGTACAAGATTCTGAGAAAACCAGTACTCTTTTCGTTCTTGTGCTTCACTTTCCGTCACGAACCCAACTGTGGCTATCGACAACTCAAGAACAACAACACAGAGGAAAACTAGTAAATATCAACTGGATAAAAGACCTTGTTTGATTTGTATCAAACTATTACATAAGCCGTGGGTATTCATAAGCTGCAACCACGAGCCACATCATGCTCGAGACCACGAAAGCTTCCATCCATGCCGCGTGCGGAGAATTGGGAAACATCACCGGCAGCAACATGGCGACCATCCCAACCATCCACAGCACGTACGTCCCGAAGAGGCACGAGACGACCTCCGACGATGCCGCCTTGCCGGCGTCGATGATGCTGAATGAGGACGACGCCATGATCAGGAAACCGAGCCAGCCGAGAAGCCTGCGGCCTCCGTCGGGGTAGAGACGTGGCCGTAGATGAACACCGAATGGCGCAGCTTCGTCCATCAACCCCTCCCTGAGCCCGCTACACCACAGAGGAGGAAGTCTTGGAGATAGAGACGATGATCCAGGCATGCAGATTTGTGCGACGTATACACGGATCCGACAAGGGTATATATGGCAGCACGGCACCGAACGGGAAACTTGCATGAAGCTTCCTTTCCGACCAAGGAAACCACTTATTCTAAGGTCTCTGTCAACGATATATACAACCTTAGTAATTCATCCAACGTTCTTGCGGCGTCACCGTAAATTACCAAGAAAGAGAGCCGAAAGCTTGTTCACATCACACACACACACACACACACAATTATATATATATATATATATATATATATATATATATATATATATATATATATATATATATATAATTGTCTCGCCAGATTATTTAAGATATTAAAAATTAATTTTCAAAACGTATAGGGAGATTGATTTTGTATTTATTTTCAGTGTTACATCGGATATTATTCATTCTTTTAGCTATTTACAAGAACAAACCTATTACCACAGTATAATCTATATATAAGAGTAGGCATAATATTATTATTTGCATATTTATTTATATGTTGTGACCCAAAAGAAGGCAAAGGTGATGGTAATAGGTTTGCATCAAGCATGATTTGTGCTTGACTTGGTCCAACTGAACCTACCTAATCCTCGGATTCAGATTGTTTTATTACGGCATGGACTTCGACTCATCCTGTTTTCAGCCGATTCCACCAATCCAATCGCATCATTGAGTTTAGTTGATCGCTTTCTATAATAACTCGATTCGAGTTAGAATCGATAAAATTTTAGCATCCATTATAAACTCAATTAACCTTTTGTATTTGTCTTTTGGGATATAAAGTGTGTTCGAGAACATATTTAAAATATATATTAAGAGACCGATACATATTTTAGATTTGACAATGTTTATTTCGAATAGGAATTGATATTTGATAAATCTTTATCAAATGATACCATATTGCAAATGCTCAAATACTAATATTCCCTTAGCATAACAACATTTCAATTTTTTTGAAATGATAATGAAACTTCTTAAAAATTTTAAAGTATCTTATGGCATCCTATAATCATAAAATTGTCATTGTATAATCAAAACTCTAATCCTCATTTCCTCTCAAAACTCTTTCTCTAACGAGTCTAATCTCAATAATAAAACCAACTTTAGTATCTAATGAGCGATGTATTTTTGATATAATAACATTATTTAATAAAATACAAACATAATTTATATCTTCTATAAAGTTAAATTTTATTTTATTTATTTTTCAAATTATTTTACATTCATTTATATTATTATTTTTAGTTATTTTATATATGATCCATACACATATTTATTTTTATTTAAAATAAAAATATTTATTTTTGAATAATTATTAAAAAGGTTAGAATAATACATTTGTTACATAACATTTAATAAACTTTTAAAATATAATTTTATCAAATAACACTTACATCAATACATATTTCCTATGTTAGGAACGAGTTGGCACTAACAAACAGGGGGGTGAATGAGTGCAGCGAATAAAAACATCGGTTTTGTAAAATCTTCGTTTGTCGAAAACTGATATCGGAAAGTGTTTAACTTTAAAGCGTTTGGAAGAATGTAATGAACAAATAAAGTAAGTAAATCAGTTTGCAAGAATTAAAAGCAGAACAAGAATGCAAACCGATTTATAGTGGTTCGGTCGTCGTGACTTACATCCACTCTACTGATTCCTCTTCCGTCAAGGTCACCGACATTCATTGACGATCTTCTTTCAACGGGTGAAGATCAACTACCCTTTTACAATCCTCTTCTCATTTTCACAAGTTTAGGAAACAACCTTTATACCCCCTTCACTTATCTCTAAAACTCTAACACTTAGAGCTTTTAGAGGAGTTCGCACAAGATTACAGTAGCGTTTTCTTTCTTTTTCACTCTCTATTCTTGTGTGAGTTAACCAGGGATGAGAGGGGTATTTATAGGCCTTAATTTGATTCAAACTTAGAGCCTAAAAATATCTCATCCTGGGTTTTCCGGGTATAGGCGGTACTATCGCTTGCAACATTGACACTGGGCGGTACCACTGTCTGATAGTCTCTCAGAGATTGTGTTTGGGCAGTACCACCGCCTAACATAATCTCGGAGACTATGCTACAACGGTGCCACATGTTGGGTCACTATTTGGGTCTTTTCACTTGGGCCCAATTGACCCCTAATTGAGTTGGTCTAATTACATTCTAAACCAACTCAATTAAACTCTAAACTATCTAGACATAATCAATTACAATCGAATTCTTTGTTGTTCGGCATGTCATTGGTTCTTCCGACGTTTCGTCCGATCTTTCGACGCATCGTTATCTCCTTCGGCGTATTGCGCAATCAGCATGTTGTTTTCTCGCAACATCTGATCTCCTTGGCGCAATGTCCAATCTTCTTGGCCCGATGCCCGAATTCATGGACCGAAGCCTTATGCTGACACGTTGACTAATCCTCCGACTCGACGTCCAATCTTCTGACATGTTTGCTCTAACCCAACGTCTGATTCCTCCTGCTTTTATTGATTTGCCTTTCTGATTGAAGCTAATCCTACGTCACTCAAATGCACATTAGATAAATACTATCAATTGGTTTCATCATCAAAATCTGAGATTCAATAATCTCCCCCTTTTTTACGATGACAACCAATTGACGACGGAGTTTAAATAAACTCCTGGAATTTAAACAAACTCCCCCTATCAATATGCCATATTGATAGAAACTTTGAAATCATAGTATTTCGACATTGCATGCAACATGAGTATTGAAATAACCAATTGAAATAATCAATTTATCACATCATTGCATGCATCGTAAAATCATGTATATTCAAAATATTCAATACATCATTCGATGCATGATCATCAATATAACTTCTCCCCCTTTATCATCAATAAAAAGGAGAAGTATAACTTGTAAGTGTTTAGACATAATTTTAAATTATTAAATTATAAATATAATCTTAATTTTTATCATCATGCAAGCAAGTAATTTTCTTTCTTCTCTTTTGAGAAGTGTAATTTTTGCTTCCTTAACAAAGTGCAAGCTAGCAAAATTATATATCATTTTACATGTAAGCTAGCAAAAATTTTGAGTTTTGCAAGTTTGTAAATTATCCTAGATGTGCAAGTTAACATGTTTTGCTTTTTGAGATGTGCAAGATAGCACTTCTTGGCGATGTTCAAGATAGCAAGTACTACATCATGCAAGCTAGTGGATTTATATCATTTTAAAGTATGCAAGCTAGTAATTTTACATATATGAAAGTTAGCAAAATTTTACATCTTTTGAGATGTGCAAGATAGACTATTTTTGTATCTTCTTGAAATGTGTAACGTAGCAAACATTGCTTCTCTTAAGAATTGCAATATAGCACTTCTTGCTTCTCTTTTGTAATTATTTCTCCCCGTTTATCATTGGCAAAAAGAGAAGAATAACAATACAATAATGCAATTCATTTCCCTTTACTATAATCTTCAAATCATAACAAGGATAAATAACAAAGATGAAAAATCAAGTCATGAATGTTAAAAAAAAATTTCATCATGAATATTTCATCCATACATCATTATCATAAGTTGAAGTATTGCATACATCCTCATTCATAATTACATCAATATTCCAAGTATTATTTCAATCTTAAAAAATGATAGATCAAGTCTAAAATTCGAGAAATCAATATCATGATATGAAAAATGTATAAGAAGAATTTATGTATTTAAGAGCTCTAACATATCTAAGTTTATCATTCAAGCTAGCAAATTTGGTTCTCTTAAGATGCTAACTATTTTTTTTCCCGTTTTATCATTGTAAACAAGAAAGAAGAAGAGAAGAACATAATGGTGTAAATGTTTAACTCATCACAAAAATACAAAGGTATCATATGAAAATCATGATATGAAAAATATTAATATCAAATCATGAATGCCATAAGACATTATTTATTTCAACAAATCTCTCCCTTTTTTTTATAAATGACAAAAAGAAACATAGGAGATTAAATGATATAATATCTTGATTCATGTATAAGAAATATCAAGTTATAAATCTCAAAAAATTAAAATAAAGCTCATTCAAATTCAAATTATCAAATCATCAAAATTACTTTCAAGAGATTCAAAATAATATAAACAACTTTATCAATCTCTTAGTGAAAAAAAAATCGATAAGATAGAGAAAAAGAAATTTTCAAGAAAAATATTTTTCTTTTTTTAATTGTTTCAATTCATGTGATTAATTTAATAGAAGCATGCCTTTTTCATTTATGCCAAATAAAAATATGCATCAACGTTTAAAAGCAAAAAAAAAATTTCATTACAGTAAAGATCGATAATCCATAAATCATAAAAATCATCATGCATAATTTTAAAATATAAAACCATTAAACATGATTTCAAATCATCATTATGTATCATTAAATCATCAAGTACGATTTCATTAATTATAAAATATTTTTAAATAAAATAAAAAAATAATATGAAAATCATTAAGATACACATTAATGCTTATTAAAAACATACATAGGATTTATCTTAAGCATTAGATTTAAGTCTAATATTTTATTCCTTTATCATAAAGCATATAATTTTCATGATCATTTTCTAAACTAATTTAAGAACAACCCATGAAATGCATCATGTAATTTCGAAATAAAGCAAAGGAGTTTTGATTATCTCATCGTCGATAGTCATTAAGGCGTAGTTTGTCACTTTTTGCTCAAGGCATAAAATAGAGCATTTATAGCTCTAGCATTCAAAGAAAATGTTTGTCACTTTCGAAAACTGTTTTCAATAATATTCCATAAATTTAAATCCATAGAAAGCAATAAAACTCTCATTTGAGTTTTTCAATAAGTGTAGTCCGTCTCATTGAACATGGGAGGACGAACGATGGAAAAGCCCTCTTGAAAGCCGAAAAGAGTTATTTCTCTTGGGTGTTAAATCAAATGAGAAAAATCATGACTCTAATACCAACTGTTAGGAACGAGTCGGCACCAAGAGTGGTGGGTGGGTGAATTAGTGCAGCGGATAAAAACATCAGTTTTATAAAATCTTTGTTCATCGAAAATCGATCTCGGAAAGTGTTTAACTTTAAAGCGTTTGCAAGAATATAATGAGCAAATAAAGTGAGTAAATCAGTTTGCAATATGAGAATTAAAAGCAGAACAAGAATGCAAATCGATTTATAGTGGTTCGGTCGTCATGACCTACATCCACTCCATCGATTCCTCTTCCGTCGAGGCTACTAGCATCCACTGACGATCTTCTTTCAATGGGCGAAGATCAAGTACCCTTTTATAATCCTCTTCTCCTTTTCACAAGTTTAGGAGACAACCTTTACACCCCCTTCAATCCTCTCTAAATCTATACTAACACTTAGAGCTTTTAAAGGAGTTCACACACAAGATTACAACATCATTTCTTTCTTTTTCACTCTCTATTCTTGTGTGAGTTAACCAGGGATGAGAGAGGTATTTATAGGCCTCAAGTTGATTCAAACTTGGAGCCTAAAAATATCTCATCCTGGGTTTCCCGAGTACGAGTGGTATCACCGCCTGCAGCACTAACACTGGGTGGTACCATCGCTTAGACTAACGGTACCACCGCCTGACAATCTCTCGGAGATTGTGTTTGGGCGATAGCACTACCTGACACAATCTCGAAGATTGTGCCATAACGGTGCCACATGTTGGGTCACTGTTTGGACCTTTTCACTTGGCCCAACACAACCCAAACTTGGGCCTAGTTGGCTCCTAATTAAGTTGGTCTAATTACATTCTAAACTGACTCAATTAAACTCTAAACTAACTCGATTTAGTCATAATCGATTACAAGCGAATCCTTTATTGTCCGGCTTATCATTGGTTCTTCCGACGCTTCGTCCGATCCTCCGACGCTTCGTCCGATCCTCCGATGCATCGTCCGATCTTTCGATGCATCGTCATTTCCTTCGACTTATTGTTCAATTAGCATGTTGTCTTCTCACAACATATGATCTTCTTGGCGCAATGTCCAATCTTCTTAGCCCAATGCCCGAATTCACAGACCGAAACCTTCTACTGACACGTCGACCGATCCTCCGGCTCGACGTCCAATCTTCTGACATGTTTGCTTCGGCCCAACGTCTGATCCCTTCAGCTTTAATCGATTTGTCTATTCTGATCGAAGCTAGTCCTGCATCAGTCAAACGCACATTAGATGAATACTATCAATTGATTTCATCATCAAAATCCGAGATTCAACGCATTCCACAATTACACAATTACTCAAATATTTTTGTTCAAATACATATAAAAAATATAAATATATTCTCAAATACACTCGTATATACTTTATAAATTATATATTATTTAAAATATAATTATAACTATATATATATATATGTGTGTGTGTGCGTGTGCGCGCGCGCCTGTGACAAAGATAGGATTCGAATGTAACTAAGTTAGTTGATAAGTTGTTTAAATATTATGAGAAAAAAAAACTATGGTAGGCCCAAGCAATACATGTTATACTTGTCCTCTCATAAGAGATTTAAATATTCTTTATGATTTTATTTGATTTAATAATGCGAGAGACGATGGTGGCAAATTGCAGATCGGATCAGGCAAGATTCGGGTTTAATATGGGTTGGGTAACAAATTAGTCGAACCCTACCCGAATCAGAGTCGGATTTAGATTTCTCCATCCTAGTTGAACTCAAATCCGACAACCCGATCGAACCAGTCGAGCCGTTGCGGTAAATAATGGAAACCACGTGCATCAACGGTGGTGACGCAGTCAAGATGGAATGATCATCATGATTCGCGATGCTCAAAGCACAGACTCACCTGGCGTGGGCCCTGTACCCGGTTCACCCAACAGGAAAGGAAGGCCGATTGCCGACCTCGAAGAGGGAAAGGCGTGCGGACTTCCGGGCCGCCTCGGATGCGCGCCGCCGTCTGTGCCCAAATCGCCCCCCGGCTCGTCCTCTTCCGCCCCTCTCCTCCTCGTCTTCGCTTCCCACTTCGCCAACATCGTCCTCCGCGGTTTCCGATCGTTTCTCCTTTTCCTCCTCCTCCTCCTCGTTCTTGTTCCACCATGGAATCTGCTAGGGTTGACAACGATGGCGATAAGGCGGAGAAGATGGAAGAGAAACCTAAGCCAGAGGCGGAACCCTCGCCTCCCGAGAAGCCGCTGCCCGGCGATTGCTGCGGGAGCGGATGCGTCCGATGCGTCTGGGATATCTATTACGAGGAGCTGGAGGCCTACAACCAGATGCTCGCCTCCCGATCCAAAGGTTCCCAATCCTAGTACCTCAACCTCTCTATTCCAGTGTCTCATCTCCATATTTAAGCTTGATTGATCCTGCCTTGTTCATGTTCTGTTGTCGAGACACCTGTGGAAGTTATTCTTTCCAACAATCTTGATTGATCTGTAATTGATATCGTCGATCGATCGAAGTAGTAGTATGTCGATCCTAATGACGTCGGTGGATGTTTCGATTGTGGTAACAATCGAGCGCTTCTTTTTTCCTCTGGAATCTCGTACATGATTGCTATCGATCTCCTACTCCATTCTGTCGCAACCATGGTTGGGTGATTCTACTTGGCAAAATTGATTCGACCTATCACGAAGAAAAGATTTATCGAGTGTTTCTATTCAATTCAATCCTAACAGACAAAAGCACAAACACCTATCATGCAAGTCGAGGCGTCAATCCAACTCGACGGCCAACACAGCACCAACCACAGCTGACCAAAGCCAAAGCGTCGACGATCGGCGCCCTCTCCCCGTCACCCTTGCCGAGCAGCGAGGCGAGGTTAGCGCAGCGTCGCAATCGTTCCTTGTCAGAGAGAACGCGATGTATTTGGTCTCAGCGCTATCTGACGCCTCATAGACATTTCTGGTCGACCTCCTCGGTGCTGTTGTCGGTTCTGAGAGGGATGTGGTGTCCCTCCTGAAACGGAGGGAGTAGGCTTCAAGTCGAACACCCATTTGCATAACGCTCCCTGTTACTGATGCCAACAACATCACTCCGCTTCTGCTTCTGCGAATTCCTCCGATCAATATCTTGTGTTCCCTTCCCTGTTTGTTAGTCATCCCTCCTCGCTCATAACTGTCGTAGGCCGCTCGCACCACGAAATCGTTGCCAAACGTATGCTGGAATGAACCGATCGATCGAGGTGGTAGCGAACCACATTGCGATTAGGCCCGCCCTTTTGGCACGATCGAGAACCACCACAAATCACGTCGATGAAATGGACCGGATTGGCTCGCTCGGTATTCGCGGAACATGGTGGGCACACCGGTGAGGTGTTGCTGTCATCGAACGAGTTCAATGTGCCAAACCATCATCTAATGGCATTCGAAATGTCCAAAAACGCCCAGAAATCTAGCATGATCTATTTCCGACTCAAATTGTCGTAATCAGAATATAATTTCATGACAGAAAAGGAAGAAATTTTACTAACCATTAATTCAAGTAAAATGTGGTTTAAGGACTCGGAAATGAACCGAGTCAGTCGTACTGAGGCATCAAGAACATATCAGCTTCAGCCTTTTGTCTTGTAGCCATGGCCAGGATTAGGCGCATCGGCAGATGTGTGAGCGATGTGGTCTCCCGGACTGAAAGGAGCGTTTGGATCTTTGATGCCTTCTGTGGTCATAAAATAGGTTGCAATGTGCCACACGAGTTCCATTGCAACTGTGAACATTGATCTTTTGCAGTGGGGGAGCAACGTGAAACATTCAACTATGACCATGCTGAATGAAATTGGCTCATGCGAAATTAAAATGAGCAAGAAATATTCTTCGACTTGATCACCAAATCATGTCATCGTTAAACCAGTCTTAATGGCTAGAGAGAGAGAGAGAGAGAGAGAGGGAAGGATTCTCTTGGAATTAACACTTTCCAAACCCAGCACAAACACCCACCCGGAGTCAGGGACTCGTTCAAGCCCTGAAGCAAAGGTGAAAGTGGTGGTGGTAATTGACGGTGGCGGCAACCTGGTTGCAGTCGCGGTCGATGATGCTCTGGATGCGGCGGAAGTACTTGACGTGGCAGGGGATGGTGATCGCCCCCTGGTGGTCGAAGCCGTACTCCTCCTCGGCCTCCTTGAGTAGCCGCACGAAGAGCGGGTGGCTCAGGTACTCCACCGGCACCACGAACCGCTGCGGCTGCTCCCCCTCCCCGCCCACCCTAATCCCCATCCACCCCTTCCGGATCCCCTCCTCCTCCTCCCCCCTCCGCCTCCCGTGCCCCGCCATGATCTTATGCGGCAAGTGCAGGTGCATCCCCACCCACGTATATCCAGAGAGAGAGAAAGAGCAACAGAGAGCGAGGAGCAAAGCCGAACCCAAATCCAAACCGGATCGATCCGAACAAGGGAAGATTAAGAGACGAGGAGTCGCGCACTCAGCCGTATGCTCGCCATTTCGAAGAAGGATAACGCAAACCACAACCACAGAGAAGAAGAGAAAGGGCGGTGGGTCGTATTAATAGCTCATATGAAACGAGACGAACGCAATCTCGCCTTATATCGTTTTTACGCATCTATCCTTTTTCAACCTTCGAAGTATCGTCTTTGCCCCCGTATCTTTTAGAGGGGTACTTATAACGGGTCGGATCCTATTAGGATCCGAATGATTTAAATGCTTGGTCTCGAACGATGCACTTTATCGGATTCATGACGTGTCGTCCCGCACGTGCCTAGGGGATGACAGCGGTCCAGGAGGACTTTGCGTCACGTGTGAGAAAGGGGTGAAGCATACCATCTCTTCTGTCTCTCTCTCTCTCTCTATCTCTCTCTAAATATATATATATATATAATATTTTGTATATATATATATTTCTATCACAGCCGACGCCTTCAAATGAGGTCGTGCCAAATCGAAGAGAGGATGCAGACGGTAGACGGGAATCACACCATATCACATCACATCACGTCGCGGGTCTCATCACACTCATTACTAGAAACCACCAAAGCAATCGAAGTGTCTCCATGTGCAGCGACGCATACGGCTCCCCAAAGTTCCTGTTTTGTAGAGGCATCGGTAGGTACGTGTACGTACCAGATCTCCGTAGCCTTCCCGTATCATGCTGTGTTGGAAGCTTACAACAGTCTCTTCTAACTCGTCTCAGCCGTCCATTTAATTTAAATAAAATATATTAATATAGTTTTTTTTAATAATTAAGATTTGACATGTGAAGTCAATTAATGTAAAGGAAATATTATATTATTAAATTATCAAATACCGTATAATTGATGATGGTTATGAGACTAACATTATATAAAACAATCTTTTTACGAATGTTTTCATATTGTTTTATAAACAAATTTCACCCATAATTAGCAAAATAATGACAATTATTTGTAGAACACATCTTCTTTGTAATCTTTTACAAGAGTAAAATAAGAGATATGAAATATATATATATATATATATATATATATTCCTCTCACTAGTAACAATTAAAAATCATATTAATCGTGACAAATTATTAATAATTCTAGTTTTGAAAAAAACTTAAATATCTAAAATGTTTTAATTATCAATCCAATATGTTGGCATTCCTATCAGAGAAAAAGATAAGTATTCTTTAGTTAGGTAAAGAAAAAACGAAGTGTTCTCGGTCTTCAGCTTTACTGTGACGTGAGGCGGCTCCAAGCTTGTGTGCTTAGCTTCGGTTTCCAGCTTCTCATCAACCCGTAGCTGCTACAACTTTGTTTGTGTGGTTAGAACACAGATGCAAGATTGTTTGACCTCATGCCCTGAGGAATGCACTGCACATGTCCAAGTTATCTTCCAAGCTTTCCCATGTCCTTTTTAGAACATGTCTATCACTGAATTCATATATGGCTGCTCCAGTTTCTTCCTCGACCGGATCAAGATCCGGCTAACCAAAGGGGGTAGGTGTCTTCCACCATGGATCTCCTTTCCCTCCTCTGGTTCTTCCCCTTATGCACCTTTGAAAGACAGTTGGATTGAGCTGGCGAACTCACTACTTTCTATGGGCTGTTAAACCTTTAAGACTTGCCATTGGTTGCTGTTGTTCATTGAATCCGGTTGGTGTTACTGTCATGCATGGACGTCGACGATAAGAAAAGGTCTTCGTCTGCGTAATCTAACCTCGATTTTTAGTGTCGACTTGGAAGTGCCCATGTCATTGTTCATCCTACTTTTGCTTGCACCAAAACCCCTACCCATGGCAGGAATGCTTCCTGTTCTTTCTCTTAGCCTTTGTTTGCCAGAAGAAGGCAAGCATACAACCCCCTTCTGCTTGGTGACAGCAAAGTAGCATGAACACTAACATGAACTCTTACTAGTTCACGTTCAAAATCCAGGATAGATTTTGCACACGCAGACGTGCACTTCAGTAGGATTCAATGAACGGGAATCACAAATGACAAGATTTAAAAGTGTAAGTCTTGCCAACTCTAGCCAACGATGTCTCTCAAAGTGCATGCATGAATAAGATAAAGGGCATTACCGGAGAAGGGAAGGGAGATCCCGTGGATCTTAATCGAGATAGGAATCAGCTGAGCTAATTTTTGTGGTCATTTGGCGCGGTGGTGAGGTCTGTTCTCGACCAAAAGGCCATTCTGGAGGAAGAATACAGCCAATTTGGGTGAGACACGTTTCAGAATGGGAAGGAGATGGTTGATGGAGGGCTGTCGCGTGGGTTCGGCGTCTACGACTAGTAGGGCACACAGATTCGTTGAACCATAATAGAAGAATGACAGATTTGGACTGATTTGTGGCACTTCCGGTCAGGTGAATGGAATGTGGTATGCGTCGGCCATTGGCTTTCCTAACGCCCATTGCCTCAATGTTCCGTCCCCTGTTCCTTCTACGGTTCTCTAGCCCGATCCTCCTCCAGAGACGTGCGCCTGCCCGAGCACCTCGTCCTCTCCTCTTCCTCCCTCTATCCTAAGAGTTGCTTCTGAGCCATGTGCATCCTACTTGAATCTCAAGGTAAGGTTTTCCTCGTCCTGTCGAACTCTGTATGGTGGTCAACGATGAGGTCGTCGCTTGTTTTGGCTGAACAGCAAGAGACCTACGTATTTCTTGTCTTACAGTTGAAGGGAGTTGCGGTGACATGGGTGATTCGCATCGACGACCGGGACAGCGAAGGAAGATAGGGTCGCCTGCGAAGGAGAGCAGAGATGATCGAGCCCTGTGCCAGGATCTTATCGACGATCTGCCGGACGAATGCCTCTTGCTTATCTTTAGTTTGCTTCCGGCTCCGAGAGATCGCTGTCGCTGCGCTGCGGTGTCGAGGAAATGGTTGGCGCTGCAGGCCTCGATGCGAAGGTCTGAGTTCGGAGCCAACGCCGTGCTTCTACCGGAAGCGAGGCAAGAGATGTCCAGATGCATCAAGGGGAGTGAGGCAAATGACTGGAGGCTGGCAGCCATGGCCATTGGGATCGACGCATGTGAGGTTTTGACCCATCTATCCGTGATGGAGACGCTTCCATCTTGTCCTCTTCGTCCTCTGCAACATGCGGGGAATCATCGTCACATCTCGGACGTCGGCCTCTTCGTCATCGCACAGGCTTGCACTAACCTACGATCTCTCGCTTTACACAACTGCATCAAAGTAAGCGACCGAGGCCTCGCGGCGATCGCACAGAACTGCAGCGCGCTGAAGAACCTGGAGCTGACCAATGCATTCTCGGTGACCGACCGTGGCCTGATGCTTATCGCGTCCGGATGCCCGAACCTAGCATCGTTGAGGCTCACCGCATGTCCGAGCGTCACCGACCGCTCGCTGGTGGCTTTCTCCAGGCATTCCACTCTGCTCAACTCGTTCGCCGTCGCCCAGTGTCCTCGCATCACCGACCACGGGATCCTCTCCATCGTCGTCCTGCAAACCAAGCTAGAGACCCTCAAGATCTCGTCGATGAAGTTAGGCGACAAGGTTCTCCAAGCAATCGCATGCCACCGCAAGGAAATCAAGCTGTTGTCTCTGGAGAAAGTGTGGGGTTCATCGGTGATAGGCTACAGTTGGATCGCAGAGGCGAGCGGTCTCAGGGCCCTCTCGCTCGACGCTTGCGCGGGGTTGACGGACGGATGCTTCGTGAGGGCATCACCATCCATCAGCTTCGCCGGCCTCACGAAGGTTTCGTTGAAGAGCTGCCCGTCGCTCACAGATTTAAGTCTGCTGGCGCTCACGAAACTAGCGGTCAAACTGGAGACTCTGCACCTGGAAAACTTCAGGGGAGTTTTCAGCTACAGAGGCCTGATGTTTGCTCTGGAGAACTGCAGCCATACCTTGAAGGAGCTAAATCTAGTCAATTGCGGCTTCTATGGCCATGGAACAGAGCAGCAAGAGGGCGAGCCCTGTTTTCTTCTTCCTCAACGATGCCCGGCGCTGCAGACCGTGAAGCTGGAAGAGTGCGAGGGGCTCGGAGACGGCTTCGTCGTCTGGGTCGGGCAGGCTTGCAAGAGCGTCACAGACGTCAGCTTCGTGCGCATGGGCTCGATCACCGACCGAGGCATAACCTCCTTCCTGAAGCAGCTCAAGGGGTGGAACGAGATCACGAGGGTGGACCTGAGCGGGTGCACCCGGCTGGGCGACCGGAGCGTATGGGCGGTGACGAGGGAGTGCAAGGGGAGGCTGAGGTCGCTGGCGCTGAAGGGGTGCGGGCGCGTGACGGACCGCGGGGCGTCGGTGATCACGAGGCGGTGCGGCAGGCTGGTGGAGCTGGACCTGGGCGGTTGCAACATCGGCGACGAGGCCGTGGAGAAGCTGGTGGAGGCGGACCCCTCCGACATCGAGTCACTCTCGCTCGCCGGCTGCGCCGAAATCACGGACCGGACGCTCCAAGCACTGGACGAGTACGGCGGTCTGTGCCTGAACCGGCTGAACCTAACCGGTTGCCCGAGACTTAGCCGGTCCAGGATCAATCTCATCAAGCCGTACATCGACGAAGTCGAGTACTGAGGGGGGAGCCCAACATTTTCCGCATGGACCGGCCGCGTTTTTCCGGTTCAGGTTTAGTGACCGGGAGTTGGTTTTCTGGGGTCATTTTGGGCAAAATAACTGACGAATGTGTGACGGCACTATCGACTCGGGGAGTTCACCAATTGTATGCTTATGCAAATAAATGATTAGATAGAGGAAGGTTTAATTGAGATAAATGCCTATTTTCTCACATCAAAACGGATAGGCATCAATAACAGAGTTCAAACACGTTGACACGTTACAGATCGCTGTGGGCCAAAAAGTCAACCTGACACGTCGGTCAAAAAGATGGTCCCACGATCATGCTGACTTAGGTGTCGGCACGAGCTCCACTAATCCCTGCATTTCTATATATTTAAATATTTAAGGATATTTGTCAAACATACCTCCGACGTATTCTTTGAAGGGTCATACGTCGAATTACTGTGTCTCCTCGACACATGAGCTGTGATGAGCTCAAAAGTCCGGTCTAGGTCGGATCTAAATTCTTGATGTGTTAGACAATCAAATCCGATTCAATAAGACCATAATTCTTAGTGTTATATAGTCATTAATGATTAAATTTAAAAAATTAAACCAAAATTAGAGCTATTCTAACTAATCACATCATTTGCTGATCGTATAATAAATTAACTTCGATTCTATCAAAATTCATTCAACTTGATAGAATTAGAGCTATTCTAACCCAATTAGCGATGGGACTGTGGAGGACACCTTAATCTCTCAACTTAATTCTAAATTATGTGTATAGAAATTTAAAAAGTTCATGAATATGAAAGAAGATCAATAGTAGGGTGTTCAACTTGAGCTTTCCGATGCTCACGAAAGTAGAAAGTAGAGTTATAAATGAATAATAACTAATATCGATAATAATAAATTAGTGGGTCTATATAGTAACTAATATCGATATTAATATTTCAAGTATTAGTGAAATATTCTCCCTCCAATTCATTATTATTGTTGGGTGTATCATGTCATCTAGATTTTGTGCTCCATACCGAGTTGATAATATGCGATGAGCTATAATTGGGAGGTGAGTTCTCTCCTCACCATGGATGTTTGAACTCGTTCTCAAGTTAAATTAGGTTTGATCCGTATCAATATATGTTAGTGTAAACAATTTTAAGCCGTGGTCTTGGGGTCGACGCGGCTGGGTTCGAGTCCAAATGATTTGGGATCTTCCTGGAATGACCTTTGAGACTGCTGAGGTGACTGACTGCGGTGGTCCGATCGCGACGGGTCAGCTGTTTCCTCTGGCAGGGGACTCCTCGCCTGGGCACGCGATGGGAGGCGCCCCGTCTTCGCCCCTGCACACAGGTCGGGTCGGGAGGCTCGACCCGACCCCTCCGAGGATCAAATTAGTGAAGAGCAGTATGGGGTTTTTTGTTCCTCCTCTTTTTCAGGGCCCGAGAGTTTTTATAGTGAGAATTACCGTTACCTATTGTGCTTTCCCGTAGGGAGCAGGATCGTACTCCTGGTGGCGCCTGACATCGCCGTTGGCGTGGCGTGAGGGATCGAGCCGGAGGGGAGTGTTAATATGCCTTGGTAGATGAGGGTAATAATTATGATAAGACTCGCATGACATTAGTTGGCCCAGATGACGCCCCACGGATTGACAGTGCCTGGTCAACACGAACCGGAATGCCTACCCCAGCAAGGATGAAGACAGCCCAGATGATCGCGGCTGGGGCGCCTCCCATCGCGTACCCAAGCGAGGAGTCCCCTCCCAGAGGAAACGACTGACCCGTCGCGATCGGACCACCGCGGTCGGTCACCTAAGCAGTCTCAAAGGTCGTTCCAGGAAGATCCCCAGCCGCGTCGACCCCGAACCCAGCTGCATCGGCCCTGAGGCCACAGCTTAAGGTATCTATTAATACCTCATATCAGTTCTAACTCGAGCCAAGTCAAAGCCAAATTGTCACCGAACACAAGCAATGTGAAACGATGAACATAAGATAGTACCTAAAAAGTTCATCCTCTCCGTTCAAGGACACCTGCTGCAGCATTCCATAACTTGAACTGATTGTCTTTGGGCTCGAATAACTCGTAGAAATTCAAATCCATATTTAATAGGCTGCGTGAAATATTATCATTTAATTAAATTTATCTAAATCTTACGTCATCCTTATAAAATTGGTTACTTTTGATAAATAAAATATTTAATAGGCTCAAGGAATTCTTTACTTTAGACGATAAGTATATTATAAGATTTTACTATTTTAGAACTCCAAAATATGTCTCTTTATTATTTCTCTCTCTCTCACACGAGTCAAGGGCTTAAGGTAATGATTTTATTATTTTAGAACTCTTAAGCTTCAAAAAAATATCTTTGAGAGTAAAGACTATCATTGAGCTTCAAAAGGCATATTTAAGAGTAAAGAAGACTTGATGGACTTATGAGCTCTTTGTTCCCCTACTACTCAACCAATGTAAGACTAAATATCCTTTTCAATACTCCATCCCATAGGAGAGTCAATAACTCAGGACTCTTCTTTTAATACGAATAGGATAAGTCAATATTTGGTCATCATTGATGCGACCCCATAGACTCATGAAAAATTATCCACTTTGGGTGGTGGGCAAACTTGCACAGTTTTACCCTTTCGGAGCTCGTGAGCTCCAAAATACGCCTCCGAGAGTGAGGGTAAGGATGCCCCGATAAACTTATGAGCCCTTGGTTTTCCTACTCCTCAACTAATGTAGGACTAAATGTCCTTATCAGTGCTCCCTCCCGTAAGGGAGCTAAGGGCTCAAGGACTTCCTTCCAGAAGTCAACATTTGGTCAGTCATTAGTGTGACCTCGTAAGGGGTCATGAAGAATTATTCACTTTAGGCAGTAGGCATACTCACATAGTTTTACCCTTTTAAAGCTCGTGAGCTCGATGTCTCCGAGAGTAAGGGTGATTCGGTGAACTCATAAGTCATCGGTTCCCTTACTCCTCAACTAATATAGAACTAAATATCTTTATCAGTGCTCTCTACCATAGGGGAGCTTAGGGCTCAGGGTTGTCCTTCTAGCGCCAGTCTGATAAATCAATATTTGGTCATCATTGATGCAACCCCGTAAGCTCATGAGAAATTGTCTACTTTAGGTGGTGGGCACACTCTCATGGTTTTGTTCTTTCATGAGCTTTAAAAAACGTCTTTGAGGGTAAGGGTGACCCGACAAACTTATGAACTCTTAGTTCCCTTACTTTTCAACCAACGTGGGAACTAAATGTTCTTATCAGTGCTCCCTCTTATAATGGAGCCAAGGGCTTAGGATTCTTCGCCTAACATTAATTTGATAAGTTAATATTTAGTCGGTCATTGGTGCAACATCGACAAGAAATTAATCGCTTTGGACGATGAGTGTACCCACATGATTTTATCCTTTAGGAGATCATGAACTCCAGAAAGCGCCTCTAAGGATAAGAGTAACCCGATGAACTTATGAACCGTTGGTTCTCCTACTCTTAATTAACATAAATTAAATATCCTTATCACATATTGAAAGTAAAAAAAAAAATCCAAATAATTCGTGAGAAAACTTCATTCACTTATAAAGACAATCATAAGTCCATTGCTAAAGACCATCATTTGAATCGTTAATCAATGATCAATCCGGTTCGAATCATCGATTCAATTTCGGTTCCGACTCATTCGATCAAGATGGTCGGAACTTGACGAGAGGCGTAACAACGCAGTGGCCGATAGGGTTTGCTCCACATGCGGTGCAGTCAGTGCAGTGCAGTCATAAAGAAACATAAAACCTGAGCTGCACTGCGTGTACCAAATATAAAGAATCCACAGCACAAAAGTGGTGGCCAGTAAGTCTTCTTCTGTCGTACGCCTCGGTCTGCGCAACTCAACCACTCCATCCAAATCTGATGTTTTACATCTCCCATCTCCCTCCGAAACCCCCGTCCTTGTCGTCCATACGCAATTAGTCCATGTATACAGCGAGGGTTTGTGAACACGGTGGCAGCAGTTTCGAGGCCACGGTCATGGCAGTGGGAATTCATTACAGGAGGATGGCTCACCGGCGTCACGTGCAGAGGGTCGGAGAGAGAGAGGGGAGGAATGGGTGCATGGTTTCGTGGTCATTTCTGAGGACTGCCCAGCTGTAGGGCCGCGGTCTGCCGCTCGGTCTCGTCTTTTACTCCATCTCTTTCCACACATACGCCTCCTCTCTTTATTTCTGTTGCTGTTCCTTTGTTCATGGCAGACCCACACCCCACTACTCTCTCTCATCTCTTATTCCGGGAGAGGGTAATCATTTCCTTCATCATCACCTCCTATTGCTGCCTCCGCTTGACTGCCCTCCCTTCCCCCATGAAAGGAGGCGGAAGTGTTGGGGGAGAGAGGAGGAGGAGGAGGAGGAGGAGGCGGCGGCAAAGGCTGGATGACCCGGGAAAGGGAAGGACATGCAGCTCAAGGAGAAGGAAAAAAGGAAGCTTTATCCTTGAGGGGAATGTTGTCTGGCTCGAGGTCCTTCGTTTCTCTTACAGATTATGCAGATCTATGTGAAGAGATCTCGGACCAGGCTTCATTCCCCCCAACGATCGCTTCCGTCTCTCCACCTCTCGATCCCCGGCACCGATCGTTCGATCGACTTGGTTGCGTCTCTATCTTCGGCTCCCCTCTTCTCTTACTGTGGCTGACACCTTTTCTTTCTTCTCGTTGAGCAGATAGATTGGCGTAATGATGGGGGTTTACGACTGTCTTTCTTTCTTTCGCGACCTTCTTGTCCAGATTTCATCCTGACATGAGGCCAAAAAGCTTTCATCATGACCTCCTCCGAGGGGTTTCTCGTGTTTGCCTTCCTCCTTGCTCCCTGCGAATCTGCATGCTGAGTTACCTGCAAGATTTCCAGGTCAACTGAGTTCAGATCTCTTTTTCTCCCTTTTGCTTGGGGGCACGTTTCAGCTCATCTCTTCTCTTCTTTTCTCGTGCTTGTCTGCCGGAACTGTTTAGGGTTCCTAAGATTATCTCTATCTGTGGTTACATGTTACTCTGCCACTGCCATGATAGCTACAATATGGCTTATCTCTTATCTACATCATGCTTTCCTCTTAGCACACTAGAAGAATCTTTGGACATGGAAGCATATGGTGCCCCTTCCATTTTGATACACAGGTGATTAGGGCACAGTTGCTGGAAATGTGATTAGTTGATGGCATTTGCCGTCTTGAAACCCCCCCTTTATCCTTATATGGCAGTACATGTTTCTGCCTATATATTGCCTTGTTGAAACCTGAATCCACGACATGTATGTGTCGTCGTCGTCGTCGTCGTCGTCTTTGACATACGCATGTTGACTTCACGTCATATTTATTCCCATAAATCTACAAGTGCAAACCTGCTCGATATCTTCTTTGATGGAAACAAGATGCACGATCACATGAACAGCAGTTGTCATTGCCATTCCCATTGCCTAGTTTGCTTGTGCAGCTGAAGGAGGAAAGGCATAGGCGCAGCATGAATCTGGAAACACGTGTGTGGGAAAGGTGGCCATCCGAATGAGGTACGGAGGGATGGGAGAGGCAGAGAGGGGGCTCAGACCACAGCTTAGGGTTTCGTTCGAACACAGGAGGCAGAGATGGCAGCTTTCGATTCGGAGACTCCCACACGGAACCAGAAAACCTCAGCCTTTCACTCCCAATACTTTCCTTGCGGTAACCTTCACTTCCATTCTTCATCCGAGCTTGCATCCTCTTCTTGTTCCTTTCATCTAGGTTATGAATGTTAAACAGACTCATACATTTCTCTCTCTCTCTCTCTCTCTCTCTCTCTCTTATAGATAGAGATGGATTTTGACTGTTTTGTTGAAGGTCAACTTAAGCTTTTGTGGGAATCGATGATGTTTGACTTTGATTTTGGGGTTCCATGAAGAGAAGAGCATTGGAAATGATGGACTCTCCTACCTTTCTTTCTCATCTTCCTTGGCGTGGATCAGATCATCCGCCACCTCCTCAGGTTCATGATATTGAAGTAGCGTTGCGAGGATTCCTCACCGCTGAAGTAATTAATGCATGTTATATGGGTTCCTAAGAGTACTATTTCTTCTCTTATTCTTGTATGTTTGAGTTGAAATATCATTTTATTGCTCTCCTGTTGTACTACGATGTAGACTATACCTTAGCCAAATCTTTTTTGCATTGATGGATAGCTTTATTGCAACATTTTTCATGCAGAAAATGTGATTTCAATCTCTGCATTTCCACATGATCTAGTTAGTGATGGTAGATCGAGTTCAAATATGGTGATGAATCGCACTGCACTCTGTCATTACCTTCTTACAGATTTAAATGGATTCTAAATAATTGAAACTTACTATTTTATTGTTATTGTCGGTCAAGTTGTTGATATGTGGTGATTGATGGAATTGGTATGTGATTTAAGTTCTTTAGGGGATTAGCATCACTTAATTAAGATTATGATAATTTAATATAATTTTTTTAATATAGAAATAATTCTTATAATACGATGGAGCTATAAAATATTTGGAAAAGGATTAAAAAATATATGATAAAAGTATGATTGTTTTTGCATGATCTTATTATTGATACAATAAGCAATTTCCATGGAAGTTCCACAAATGGATCCTAATTAGTTATATCTTACTATATAAAACTCTTTGAGATCTTCATTCTTTCACTCAATTAATGAGACACTAAATGTTAGTTTGGGAACATAAATGTATATGGAGGGTTTAATATTTTTTTAAATATTATATAATCTTAATGTTGCATTGGAAATGCTCAAAATGATGAAACCTTATAGTAAGTAGCATTAGCATTTGTGGGATTCTAATGTAATTTTTAAATTTTAAAAGTATCTTATGATTTTATTTAAAAATTTAAATATATCAATTTATGTATTTATTTATTTATATGGAAATACATTTTATTTATTGTATATTTGGGCCATACGAAAATTTACAAGATTACATACATACATACATATATTTATTTACTTACTTATTAATTTAAATAAAATATATTTATTTATTTATTTTGAATAAATATTAAAAATATTATAAGAATAACTTTGTTATAAAATATTTAATAAAATTTTAAATTATAATCTATTATTTATCAAGCATTTCATAACTTTACATTCACTCGAATATCTGTTTTCAATTATATATTAAAAATATAAATACGTGAGTTATTAAAGATAAGATTGTATTTATTATATATGGTGTTCCTCCTCCCTCCTCCTATATATGGATGTAACAATGTTGTATGCCCTCTTAGATCTCAAGTGGCATCTCTAAGTGGGACTAAATATGCTGAGTTATCCGCAAACAAGACTACAAGAGTGAGCTATCCGGTCGACAAGTCACCTATTTAAAGTTGAGGCAACACGTCGATCAACCTCTTATACCAAATCTTGTTATGATGGCGGCTTTCCGGCTTCCTGCCACGAGAGATCCTCGCTACAGCCCCATCGAATGCGTCTTAGTCACCTCAAGTCACACGCAATCATCGATAGAGCTACGTGTGGTTTCTAAACGTTGTGGTGCTATAGTATAGTATAATATTGAGAAATATAAAAAGAAAAGAGAAACTAAAGCTATTTAATATATATTGATATATGCAGGAATGTTCGAGGTGTCTCTGAGATAGAAATAATAATTTCTCGAGGTGTCATCTGCATGAAGACTGAGGTCGGGAGGAGTTTTTCGATCTGATCTCTTCGATATTTAGGTTAGTAATCCGAGGTCCTCGAGTTCGAGTAGTTCAGAAAAAATTATTTGCATTGGGTTTAAGAGAGTTTGTTTATAATTTAGAAGAAGAGAAGAAAGTTTTTGATTAGTTTCTTTGATACGTAGACGGATATTAGTAACTATGTATCAATTGATAGTAGATTTCTTATTACTCATAATAATATTTTTGTTGGGAAAAAAATCCTCTAGATAATTTAAAAAATTAATTATAAAATATAAATAAAAATATTCGATATAAGACTTATGTGGTTGGACTCTCCGGCCTAAGTAAGATCAAGTTATTCAGATAATTAGATAATAAATAAAAAAATATAATCTCGAAATCGCATAGGCCTATGAGCATCATAGTTTTTTTTTTTCTGTCTCCCCTCTCATCAAGACATTAAGATTTTGACCACATAAATCCTAATCGATAAAAGATTATTTACATATTCATAATCCTTGGAACAATTTAGTGATGAAAACATTATTCTACCGAATTTATTCCAAGAGATCTGAGCCTCGCAAAGCATATGCTTCATCCTCGAAGAAGAGATTGCCATGCGTGTAGCTAATTCATTTGGCCACATGCATCGATCGTTCATAAACTCTTTAGTCATTGATATGACAAAAAATGGCAGACCCCACTCCCGGCAACATCCCCCGCATGTGGGCAGGCGCGGCGCCCCAGGGGGAGCAATGAGGGTGACGGTCTACGTCCGGACGTCAGCCTCACTGAGCACACAGCCCCCTCGGTGGACCCAGCACAGTCGGACGAGACAGAAGCAGGTAACGGTTGAAGCTCGCCCATGCCCTGCGATCCCCCGGTCCCCCACGCAACCTCCTCGACGATGTCGGACGCCATCAGAGGTACGGCCCTGACCGACGGGATGGCGCGCCCGATAATGCCGAGCCCCCCCTATAAACCCCCCTAGCCAGGGGGAGAAAGGGGACTCTTCCTCCACTAAAAAAAACTGCCCCCCACTTCATTCTCTAACGGGATCGTCGGAGGGGTCGGGTCGAGCACCCCGACCCGACCTTTGTGCAGGTACCAAGCCGAGGCTCCCCGTCCGGACGCATAGGCGAGAAGTCCTCGCCCGGGAGAAGTCGCGGCATCTCCCCGAGACCGAGGCCGCCCCCGATCGCCTTAGTAGAGACGAGCAACGCCCCGGGAGATCCCCGCCATTCGGACCCCCGAACGAGCCGAGACGACCCCCCGGGTCACGGCTAAGAAAAAGGTGTTTACACTAACATAATGGCGCTAGAAGGAGGGCCCGTCCGAATGTCAAGCAATCAACAGGCTCACTCCGACGAACCCCCAGCCGTCAGGTCGCACCCGACCGACGCGATAGAGGAACATCCCCAACAGGAGGGGGTTCGGGACGACCGCCCCGCTGCAATTTCGGAGCGCTATTGGCGATTGTTCAACGACCCGGGTCTATCGCCACCCATCGCCAATCTCGGCGGCCCGGCACCCGTGCCACCCGAAGCCTTCTACGACCTCACACACCAGGTCCAGGCTCTTACGGGGGTAATGCAGACCATCATCCCACTGGTCTCCCATTCGACGTCTTCACACTCAACCCTACCTCCGCCACGGCAACGGTCCACCGCTCAGACCCCCGCACCGCTTCCCGAGTCCCCCGCTTCACCGCCGGGCCAGTCGACCCGACCCGGGAGTCAAGGAGCGGAGGATCTAGAGGCGCACCCGACGCCCGTGGCCCCGCTTTCAGACTCGGCGGAGGGCTTGTGGGCCCAGCTGCGCCTCGTAGGCCACCGACTGGACGAGGTGCAGCGTGAGGTTCGCCGAACCAGGGGAGACCCGAGGGCCGAGCAACATCAGGGGTCCCCTTTCACCCCCGAGATTCAAGAGCAAGTGATCCCGCTGCATTTTCGGCTCCCTTCATTGGATGCCTACGACGGAGCCACCGACCCGGCGGATCACGTAGCTGCTTTTCGCGCCCAGATGGCGCTATACGGGACGTCTGACGCCCTGATGTGCAGGGCATTCCCAACAACCCTGCGAGGCCCAGCCCGAGCGTGGTACAACAATCTGAAGACAGCGACCATCGCCTCTTTCGACCAGTTGGCCAAAGACTTCGAGCTTAACTTTCTGGCTCACGCCAAGCCGAAGCCGTCGGTGGCAATGCTCCTCGGGCTCAACCAGAGGGAGGACGAGCCCCTTTCTCACTTTGTGAACCGCTTCACCACACAAGTTCGCGGGCTGCCTGATGCTCACCCTTCTTTGATGATGTAGGCATTTATGATGGGCCTGCGGCCTACCCGATTCTTTTGGTCCTTGGTGGAGCGACCCCCCACCTCGGTACCCGAGATGTTCCAGCGTGCGAATCAGTTCATCGCTGTTGAAGCATTGATGGTCGGGAGGCGCGACGAGCGCAAAAGGGTCAAGCCAGAGCAGTCCCGGCAACAACAGCCCACTACCTCCCGGCGTAGGGCCGGCGGCCTCAATGATGCAGTACCCAGGTCCCCCCCCCCCGGGCCTGAACTCCTCTCAGACCAAAATATTTCTCCACATTAAGGAGAAAGGCCTTCTCAAAGACCCCCACCCGATGAGGAGCCTGCGCGAACTCGCGGACCGCTCTAAATACTACCGTTTCCACCGACAGCCCGGTCACGACACCGAGGAGTGTCGAGAATTAAAAAGGCAAATTGAGGAGCTCATCTGCCGAGGGCACCTCGGCCCATACCTCCGACCAGATAAGGAGCTTTCACCACACCCGGAGGGTCCCATCGAGCGGCACATAGATGTCATAACCGGCAGGCCCGCGTCCGGAGGGAACTCCATGGCGGGCGGAAAAGCACACGCCAGGGCCTCCCGAGCCGAAGCTTCCAAACATGAAAAAAGACCCGAAGTCACCTTCCCGACCGGGGGACCTGGGCTAGCCGAACATGATGACGCGTTGGTGATATCAGCCAGAATCGCCAACGCGCAAATAAGAAGGATCATGGTCGACACCGGAAGCTCGGCCGATATACTTTATTGGGACGCCTTCCAAAAGCTCGGCCTGGTCAACGAGAGCATGAAGCCGGTATGCTCGACGCTCACGGGGTTCACCGGTGCCTCAATCTCGTCACTAGGGGTTATCACCCTGCCTCTAACTTTGGGAGTTTTCCCAAAGACAAAAACAGTTATGACCTCCTTTCTAGTGGTCGACCTCCCCACGGCATACAACGCCATCCTCGGATGGCCAACCCTCAACAAGATCCGAGCCGTCATCTCAACTTACTACCAAACCATCAAATTCCCGACCCGCGAGGGGGTCGGGGAAGTAGCGGGGGACTCCTGGGAGTCCAGGCGCTGCTACTTGACTGCTGTGTCGCTAAACAAGAGAGCGAGGGTCCAATCCCCGCTGGAAGACCCCCGGGAGGGAAAAAAACCGACTCCCCGCCCCGAGCCGAAGGAATCAACCATCGACTTGCCGCTGATAAAAGGCAGGCCCGACCAAACAATCAAAATCGGGTCGGGACTGCCCGAACATGAGCAACGGCAGCTCGTCGGCCTCCTGCAAGCCAACACCGACATCTTCGCTTGGACGCCGTCTGACCTAGTAGGAGTCCACCCGGAAGTCGCGCTGCACCACCTAAACATCTCGTCCGACGCCCGTCCGGTGAAACAAAGGCCCAGGCGACAGGCCCTAGATCGGCAACTGGCCATCCGAGAAGAGGTAAACCGACTTCTGGCGGCCGGTTTCATAGAAGAGGCCAGGTACCGACAATGGCTCTCCAATGTAGTCCTTGTCAAAAAGCCTAATGGAAGCTGGCGGATGTGCATTGACTACACCAGTCTCAACAATGCTTGCCCAAAAGATTGCTACCCCCTGCTGAAGATCGACCAGCTAGTCGACGCCACAACCGACCACGCCCGTCTCTCGTTTATGGATGCCTTCTCCGGATACAACCAAATCAGGATGGCACCCGAAGACCAAGAACACACAGCCTTCCTCACCGAACAAGGGGTATATTTTTACAAAGTCATGCCGTTCGGGTTGAAAAATGCCGGGGCCACCTACCAGAGGACGGTGAACAGGATGTTCGCCTGCCAGATTGGACGAAACATGGAGATATATGTCGACGACATGATCGTGAAGAGCCGAACAGCGGAAGCTCATTCTTCCGACCTGGCTGAAACATTCGACACCCTGCGAAGGTTTGGCCTGCGCCTCAACCCTGCCAAGTGCGCCTTTGGCGTAACCTCGGGGAAATTCCTCGGATTCATCATACACGAGAGAGGGATTGACGCCAACCCGGAAAAGGTCCAGGCTATCATGGACATGCAGCCCCCTCGGACGATCAGAGACCTACAACGCCTTAACGGGAGGCTAGTCTCCCTATCACGTTTCCTTTCCCGATCGGGAGATCGCTGCCTCCCATTCTTCAAGGCCCTGAAGGATCCGAAGAACTTCCGATGGACGACGGAATGTGAGAGGGCCTTCGAGCAGATGAAGCAACACCTGGCCAACCTCCCCCGACTCGCTTCAGTCTCCCCAGGGGAAAGATTGAGTCTCTACCTCGCCGCCTCCCAGCATGCGGTCAGTTCGGTTCTGGTCAAGGAAAACTCCGACGACCAACTGTCGGTCTACTATGTCAGCCACATGCTAAGCGGGCCAGAGGGACGCTACCCGCCAATCGAAAAGCTAGCGCTGGCGCTCGTCCTGTCAGCACGAAAGCTCCACCCTTATTTCCAAGCCCACCCGATAGAGGTAATAACTGACCGGCCGCTTCGGCTTGTTTTGTCTAAATTCGACGTTGCAGGGCGTCTCCTCAAATGGGCAGTGGAGCTCGGCGAGCACGACATACAGTACGTACCTCGCACTGCCATTAAAGCTCAGTCCGTGGCAGACTTTATCGCGGAGCTGACCCCGAGCACAGGCGAAGAACTCGAGCCACCGCGTGACACGTGGACTCTCCACGTAGACGGGTCGGCCAACGCAAAGGGCGCCGGCGCAGGGCTGGTGCTGGTGACACCTGACGGCCGCTCGATTGAGCGCTCCTTCCGCTTCGGGTTCAGGGCCACCAACAACGAAGCAGAATACGAGGCTCTCCTGGTGGGGCTCCAACTGGCACTGGAAATGCGGGTGACCGACATACACGTCATCACCGACTCACAACTAGTGGCTAGGCAGCTCGACGACGGATACGAAGCCCGGGACCCGACCATGGTGAAATATCTGGCACAGGTAAAAAGCCTTGCCACCAAGTTCGCCCATTTTGAATTGTCGAATGTTCCCAGGAGCGAGAACCAGCGAGCCGACACTCTGGCAAAACTGGCGTCCGGCTCGACCCCCTGGGCCCGACCCGAGACCGAAGAGCTCCCTCACCGAGCCATAGAGATCGTTGCCACAGTCACGGGCGGCGCGCCGGCCACTTGGGTACAGGAGATGCTACGCTTCAAGCGGGACGGAACCCTACCCGACAATGAAACCACGGCTCGACGCTTGCGTCGGACGCAGGCATGGTACTCTGAAGAAGGAGGACGGCTGTACAAGCGGTCTTTCTCGCGCCCCTTGTTACGCTGCCTAGAGCCGAACGAAGCCCGGACAGTTCTGTCCGACATGCATGAAGGGGCCTGCGGGGAACACATAGGCGAACGAACCCTGGCGCACAAGATACTCCGACAGGGATACTACTGGTCGACCATGCGCCAGGACGCGAAAGCTTTCGTTCGGCGATGCGGCTCATGCCAGGAGCACGCCCGCACCACCCGATGGCCGGCGGTCCTGTTCACCCCCGTCGACTGTGCTTGGCCATTCGCGCAGTGGGGACTGGACATACTCGGACCTCTCCCACCCGCTTCCGGGCAGCGGAAGTACATTATCATAGGAGTGGACTACTTTACCAGGTGGGTCGAAGCCGAGCCCTTAGCAACCATCACGGAGTCACAAGTGGAAAAGTTCATGTGGAGAAACCTCGTAACTCGGTTTGGCCTGCCCCAGTCCATCGTCACTGACAATGGACCTCAGTTCGCCGGCAGGAGATTCCAAGAGTTTTGCGCCAAGCACAAGATTCAGCTGAGGTTCAGCTCGGTGGCTTACCCCCAGGCAAACGGACAAGCGGAAGTAACCAACCGGTCCATCGTCGACGGTATCAAGAGAAGAGTGTCCGCTGCCCGATCGGCCTGGATCGACGAGCTCCCGAGCGTCCTATGGGCGCTGCGCACTACCCCCAAGACCCCAACGGGGGAGTCTCCCTACAGCCTCACGTTCGGAACCGAGGCCGTGTTACCATCCGAAGTAACTGTCCCGACTCCGCGGATAGCAGGCTACGGCGAAGAGGCCTCGAGTGAAGGGCTCCGATCCAACCTAGATTTGCTCGAAGAAAGGCGGGCCGACGCGCACCGAAAAACCCTTTCTTACAAAAGAGCCGTAGCGAGGGTCTACAACCGGAGGGTGCGACCCCGATCAATAAAGCTAGAGGACCTGGTCTTGCGCAAAATCGAGGTCAGCCACTCGACCCGAGCGAGGGGGAAACTGGCCCCAAAGTGGGAAGGACCCTATCGAGTCATCGGAGTGTCCCGACCAGGGACGTTCCGACTCGCAACAATGGATGGCGACCCCGTACCCAGGACTTGGAACATACAGAACCTTAGGAAATACTTCATCTGAAGAGGTAGACACTACGCAAGCACAGAAATCGGAAGAAAAGATCATTTTATTTCAAAGGGGGTATAGAAGCGTAACAATGAGGAACAGATAGACCCCTCACACCCTCGACCCCGACTCCGACATACAAAAACCAAACTCTTCACTCTCCTGGAGTCTTTGGGCGATCGTCGAATGGCACGTCCTCCGGCATGTCCACCTCCAGGTCCACGGGATGAGAGGCGAACGGGTCCCTTTCCACCTCGGAGCCAGGAGGGCATGAGCCAAAGCGACCTAGGGCGATTCTATATCCATACTCGTAGGATACTCGCCCTATTCGGGTCAGTCCGAGCTCAAAGTTCTCGGACTTCTTATAAGCTTCGATCGCCTCTTTATCCTTTGACGGGCGAAGGCGAACCTCCTCGGCTAGCGTATCGGAAGCAGTGCGGGCTTCAGCCTCGGCCTTCTCCGCCCTCTTGGTAAGGCCAAGCGCCTCTGACTTCAATAGGCGAAGCTCGGCCCGATCCAAACGGAGAAACTCCTGAAGCTCCTTGACCGAATTGCCCGACTGCTCAAGCTCTGCCTTCAGACGCGTCACCTCCTCCTCAGAGTCAGTCGCGCGCTTTTCCGCGGCCGCTACCGCCTCTGGGCCCGACCCGGTGCAAACCTCCTCTAGCTGACGGCACAACTCGAAGTTGCGCTCGCTAATGTTCCAGATTACCTGCCCAGCGTCGCGCACTCGGTCCATCAGCGCCGTCGAGTAGTGGAAGCCCTACCACAGAAAAAGGAAGGTCAGCGCACGGTCATAGGGACGCCCGAAGTTAGCAAAACACTCACCAGTGTCAAAAACCTCCCCGCCTTATTGAGCATGGCCTCCGAGGGCAAGGTGTATAGGTCCCGAGCCAGGTCGGGGTGGAGCACGCCCCGAAGAAAAGCAGCCGAGGGATCTCCCCCGGCCCATACCTTGTCCCCTCAGGACAGCCCCTCCCAGCGGGCGACTAGCGGGTCGGAGGCCTCCCCCGGTGGAAGCTCGCCCATCACCAACGACCATAGGGGCTTGTCGGCCCCCGTGCGTAGCCCGCACAGGTCATCCACCGTAGGCAGGGCCGACCTCTTCCCGGCCGCCCCTTGGCTAGGCCCATCAACTCGGGAAGGCCCTTCGTCCCGAACGGTCCGCTTTTTGCCCACGGTTGACGAAGGGGTGGCCCCCGCCTTGGCTTTCCTGGGACCAGCCGTCTTCGCCTTCTTTGACGGGCGCCCCTCCGGAATCTCTAATGGAGCATCCGCCGAGCCGGGCAATGGGTCGGCCGAGGGGCGCGGAGAGGAAGCAGCGGACGGGCGTGGGGAAGAAGCCGACGATGAGCGACCACCGCGGAGTGACAGAAGCTTCATTCCTACAAAGGAAACAAGCAAACCATCACAAATTGTGGAAACAAACAAGACACGAGGAACACCCGCTATAAACATACCCCCGAAAGCCGGGCTAAGACCCGCCTCGGCCAGCCACTCCTCGGTCATAGCTCGGATGGCCTGAGAACCGGGAAGGATTGCCCGAAGCCTCTTCAGATCCCGACGCTCCTCGTCGTTCAAATCCGGGACTGTGTTATCTATCACCCTCATTGCCCACCGAACTCCGAAGCCCCAATCCTTCGACCAGCTAACATAGAAAAACCGCCCCTTCCACCCTTTGTTGTTCGAAGGGGCTCCCCCGATGCGAAAGCCAACCCGGGCCGACACGAAATAGCCCCCCGGCCCCTTGAGAAGGCGGAAACAAGAGAGAAAGAGGTTTCGGGTAGGGGTGATGTTGGCATAATGACATTCCCCTAAGAACGCTACTAGATAGCGCCATGAGTTAGGCGCCACCTGGGAAGGCGAAATCCGCCACAAAGAAAGACAGGAGACAATCGTAGGGTGAAGAGGGAGGCGCAACCCAGCCTCTAGGGCATCTTGGGTCAGCGCGAAACCTCGAGGGATCGGGTCGTATGACCGCTGCCCCGGATCAGGCGCAACCAGGACAAACTCCTCCGGGATGTGGAAACGCTCCCGGAGCTTCTCCAGCAACGACCCACTCACCACCGAGTCAAGGTCGTGCGGCCACATTAAAGCCTCAAGGGCCCGCGCCGCCTCCTCGTCTGGGGAGGGCGGAGGCGTGCTCTCCCGGACTCTATCAAGGGACAAAGGTGAAGAGACAGGCAAGAGGGACATCCTTACCGGCTTTGAAAACGAACGAGAGAGACGAGGAGGGAGCGACTGGGGAATGACGGCGTAGGAGAGGAGAAGGTGCGATGACAGAAGGGACGACGAGGTCCAAGGCTCAGCAGCAAGAATCGTGAAACGGGCCGAGTGCGCCAGTTATATATGAAAAATCCCACCAAGAGAGACGTCCCTTCGTCTCCCCATAGCGGCCGACAGCTCATCCGCACCCTCACTCGTTGCATCAGGGAAGCCCAACGAACACCCTATCATAAATGCGGACCTAAGGTCACTGCAGGGGAAGGCCAACGAATGCCTCGGCCGCATGTTCCCGAGACCACCTCCTCGGCGCGGACAGCCCGCCCGAGACGTGCTCCTCGGCCGCATGTTCCCGAGACCACCTCCTCGGCGCGGCCAGCCCGCCCGAGACGTGCTCCTCGGCCGCATGTGCCCGAGACCACCTCCTCGGCGCGGCCGGCTCGCCCGAGACGTGCTCCTCGACCGCATGTTCCCGAGACCACCTCCTCGGCGCGGCCAGCTCGCCCGAGACGTGCTCCTCGGCCGCATGTTCCCGAGACCACCTCCTCGGCGCGGCCAGCCCGCCCGAGACGTGCTCCTCGGCCGCATGTTCCCGAGACCACCTCCTCGGCGCGGCCAGCCCGCCCGAGACGTGCTCCTCGGCCGCATGTGCCCGAGACCACCTCCTCGGCGCGACCAGCTCGCCCGAGACGTGCTCCTCGACCGCATGTTCCCGAGACCACCTCCTCGGCGCGGCCAGCTCGCCCGAGACGTGCTCCTCGGCCGCATGTTCCCGAGACCACCTCCTCGGCGTGGCCAGCCCGCCCGAGACGTGCTCCTCGACCGTATGTTCCCGAGACCACCTCCTCGGCGCGGCCAGCCTGCCCGAGACGTGCTCCTCGGCCGCATGTTCCCGAGACCACCTCCTCGGCGCAGCCAGCCCGCCCGAGACGTGCTCCCCGGCCTCATGCCACCCAAAGCGCCTCTGTGGCGCGGCCTATCTACCCCGGACATGTGCCTCTATCATGAACCGCGAAGGGAACCACCGCTTACCGATCAAAGCCACACCTCGAATCCCCTCCATCCGATGCCGAGCCATGGCTTCCTTTTGGGGGGGGGGGGGGGAATATGATATGACAAAAAATGGCAGACCCCACTCCCGGCAACATCCCCCGCACGTGGGCAGGCGCGGTGCCCCAGGGGGAGCAATGAGGGTGACGGTCTGCGTCCGGACGTCAGCCTCACTGAGCACACAGCCCCCTCGGTGGACCCAGCACAGTCGGACGAGACAGAAGCAGGTAATGGTTGAAGCTCGCCCATGCCCTGCGATCCCCCGGTCCCCCACGCAACCTCCTCGGCGATGTCGGACGCCATCAGAGGTACGGCCCTGACCGACGGGATGGCGCGCCCGATAATGCCGAGCCCCCCCTATAAACCCCCCTAGCCAGGGGGAGAAAGGGGACTCTTCCTCCACTAAAAAAAACCGCCCCCCACTTCATTCTCTAACGGGATCGTCGGAGGGGTCGGGTCGAGCACCCCGACCCGACCTTTGTGCAGGTACCAAGCCGAGGCTCCCCGTCCGGACGCATAGGCGAGAAGTCCCCGCCCGGGAGAAGTCGCGGCATCTCCCCGAGACCGAGGTCGCCCCCGACCGCCTTAGTAGAGACGAGCAACGCCCCGGGAGATCCCCGCCATTCGGACCCCCGAACGAGCCGAGACGACCCCCCAGGTCACGGCTAAAAAAAAGATGTTTACACTAACAGTCATCATTAATTGCGACATCTTTACACACGAATTCCTTATCATATTTGTTACCTCTTTCTTGATCGATTAAATGGAAAGTAGCTCAAGTGTCATTGTCAGCACACTAAACGTTAGTGCCTGAAATGATCGACGCTGATGTGATATTTGGTATGTCAAAAGTCTCGCCATTCATTGCCACACGCAACTCTTTTCATTGTTTAATCGGAAGCAAATCGAGCTTCGGTCAATTTTATCCTTTGTGTTAGGTTTCCAAGCCATTGATCGTTTTATATAATCGGAAATCGAAATCGCATGTATTTTATACTTAAAATAAGTGCTTATATGATTGTGTTGTCATATATTTGAGGAATTGTAATCGTCTCCACTTTAATTTTTATTGCCGGTATGAGTTTTGATACGGTCGATTTTAGGCTCGAGACACGCCACACGCAAGTCAAAACTACACGCTATGTTAAAATCCGTACTAAGATGCTGTTAGACATGTCCCATCCCGAGAACCCGGGGTGACGCCATCTGACGTCGCTCTGCGCGTCCCGAGACGACGGACTGTCAGAAGTGTCGTCCAAACTCTCAAAGGTCAAAGGCCACGTCGGACCCGCACGCAATCGACTCTCATACGATAGTATAAAAGTCCCTGACCGGCATCCGACTAGAGGGGAACAAAAGAAAAATAATCGATCCTATTACTGACTTGCACGTCGGATGGGCCATAGCTGGGAATCACCTGGCGAGGGCTATTTTTGTAGGCGAACGACCACCCGCGAGTAGCGAGCGTCTCGACCTAGGGGATGCAATCCACCGTGCAAAGGAGGGAAGTCAATCGGCCCTGATCCCGACTAGCACGCTAACCAGCACCTCTTCCCGAGGGCGCAACCACCTCATCATCTAGCTCACTTCACAGGAAGCTCCTGACATCGACCCGCAGACCTAGCCGTGTTGACTCATCAGCCATGGCATATCTGTTCGCTAACAAGTTTACATATCTCCATTAACAATTTTGATAAGTATTACAATATCGATGAAGAACATATTAGGACTAATATCTAATGTCACAAAGATTATGCATGATATGATGACATCAATTGATAGTTCATTCATCACGCAATAACAAATCACAATAGGAAAGTATTCACACGATAAAATGGTAATTTCCTGCACATCATATCAATCCTAACTTGAGCATTAAGAATCACTTCGACATTAGTGTTACAAGATCTTCATTCATCGCGTCAGATAAAAAAAATATTCCCTTGAATTTGTATCTTCGCAAAAAATTCAATAAGATTATATCAAACGTAATATATCGAGCTGATGATTATTAATGCACATTTTTTTTGGTCTTCTATTAAGTTTTTATGAGGGGTAAGAATTAAAGCAAGTCAATATATTTACTTATAAAAACTCTTCATTTCTTTCAGACTTGTCGAACAGTGCTAATGAGGAGAGTTATTTAGTCTGAGGAACACATATGAGATGTTCTTTTTATACATAACTCTATAGATTGTTACGTTTGGGATCATCGGTAGTCGTAGAGGAAGGTGCGGTATTCTTAGATTAAGTCATGGCATTGTGTCCGTCAAGTCTATCCGTACTGACTGGCTCAATCCAAGCTAAAGACAAGTTGTCCTGGACATGTGTGCTCTTAGATGGTCGATGAGTTGATCATATGGTGCTAACGTGCCACTAGGTCCAATTATTGTTTGTTGACCACATATGATTGTTGTGGTCGCAAGCGATCGACATGTTGACTACGTATTACCACAAGATGTTGATGTGCCACTCAATTTTACCGTCACATATTTGTCATGTATAACTGTTGTGGTCTTGAAAGATCGATATATCAGTCATGTGTCGTCATATGATATCAATATGTCTATCATGTTATTTGTCACATATAGGTTTTTCTAACGCATTTATTTTAGATATATAATTTTTTTCTTTAAAAATAATAATTCTGTAAAATCTCATCGAACAAATTAGAGTCTGACACTTGTCCTGACTAACTCAAACCAAGTTATAGACACGTTGTCTTGGACATGTGTGCCCTTGGATGGTCGATGGGTTGATCATATGGTGTTGACGTACCACTTGGTCCAATTGTCACTTGTTAACCACATATGAATGTTATGGTCACAAACGATCGATGTGTTGGCTATTTATTATCATATGATGCCGATGTGCCACTCAGCCTTATTATCACATATTAGTCACGTATAGTTGTTGTGGCCTTGGATGATCGACATGTCAGTCATGTGTGTCGTCTTATGGTATCGATACGTCTATCATGTTATTCATCATCGCATATAGGTTTTTCTAACATATTTATTTTCGATGTCTAATTTTTTTAAAAAAAATTTAACTCTGCAAAATATCATCGAACAAATTGGAGTCGCAGCCAATCGAGGAGCTCTGAGTTTGAGTCGAAGAACGTCAGTAAGGTCGGTGCAGTTCAGCTTTATCGGAATGCCATGCCACTTCTAAACATGCCCTTGATGCCAATGAATGTGTGAGGTGTTGTATTGGCCTGAAAGAGTTAACATGATATTATGGATCATACGTTAAGATCACTCCACATTTTCTTGTCGACACAGCGTGGCGCACGGCAACAACCCCGTCGGCTGCGCGCCGCTGGGACGGGGAGCTTCCCCACCAAGCCTCCTCATTCCAAAAGGAGTCCGGGACGTGGGGGCATGGAAGCCCCGCCGCGTTAGGCGAAGTTGGCACGCAACAACCATCGGCGACGCGTGCAGGGTGCGGACGTGGAAAGATAATTCCACCACCCGCGTCCCGACGAACCACCCCACGACAATCCCTCCACTGTCGACGCCCCGAATGCCCTCTCCCTTTCCTCTGCACCCCCCTCCCCCCCAAACCCATCCCATACCGATCCTACGGAACGAGGTGAGTCGGTCGGTCGGTCGCTCGCTCGCTCCTTCGTGTCGTCGTTGCCGCAGGAACTACTGCCGATGTGGTAGGTTATACGTCTCCTCTTCACGACCCTTCAACGAGGGATGCGGACCTGCCGGCCCCACCCACCAAACAAGACGTGGACGGGCGCTCGGCCGCACAATCCCCTCGGCTGCTGCCACGTCCACCCACGCATCCACCGACACGTCCCCCGCCCCCTTTCCCCACCACCCTTACAGCTGGCTGGCTGCCAAGATTGCGTCTCTCTCCCACTTGGCCCCACCTCCGCGTCCGCCTCGCCCTGTCTCGCCCCATCCAGGGTTCAGCCGACCTCCTCGCGGTCGACGGTGTAGACACCCTTCTTCCTCTGATCCATGTCACGACCGACGCTGCACACAGTCTCCTCCGTAACTATGTTATAGAAGTCCTTGTGGTGTCTCCTTTTTGTCATCGTTAGCAAGCAAACATGGTCACGGTTCATGGATCCTAAACTACATCGAAAGAGTATTGGGTTCTTGGAAGGGAAGAGAAGAGGGAGAGGGAGATGGATGCTCGTAAGCAACAAGCGGCTGTGAAAGGGACGTATGGAAGCTGATTTCTCCACGACAGCAGCTGCCATTGGATCGGTTGTTCCATCAAATCAATTACAAGACGGGCGTGCAATCCATCCCGCACAGGTGTAGTCGCTCCTCAGGAACAGTTCGTCTCCGAGCATTCTACAAGAGCATTTATCCGCGGCGGACATCGAGCAGCACATCCATCCATCCATCCATCCACCCACCTCCTCTCCCTGCTGCTGCTGCTGGTGGTGGTGGCTGACTGAGGGCTCAGCCTGCGAGATGATGGAGAGCGAGGAGGAGCAGTCTGCCGCGGAGGAGGGAGACTGCTGCAGCTGGATGAACCCGACGGCGGAGAGAAGCGAGGGCAAGGGTGACAGGAGGAGGACGAGGAGGAGGTTCAGCGAGGAGCAGATCAAGTCCATGGAGTCCATGTTCGAGACGCAGACGAAGCTGGAGCCCCGGCAGAAGCTGCAGCTGGCGCGGGAGCTCGGCCTGCAGCCCCGCCAGGTCGCCATATGGTTCCAGAACAAGCGGGCGCGGTGGAAGTCGAAGCAGCTCGAGCGGGAGTACCGCGGCCTCAAAGCCGACTACGATGCACTGCTCTCCAGCTTCGACTCCCTGAAGAAAGAGAAGCAGTTGCTGCTCCAGCAGGTAACCCGCCGCCGCCTTCTCGTGTCACCATCATCGTCTTTTCCCGTGCTGCTTCCGTCGACCGCTCACCCATCCTCCGTCACCGGCAGCTACAAGACCTGGCAGAACTGATAGACAAGGCAGAGGAGAGAAGCAACAGAGACGAGGAGGGCTCAAACGATCGAGATTCCGAGATAAAAAAGGATCAGAGCTCGAGGCTGTCGCTGAAAGAGGAAGCAGATCTGGAGTTCGCAGTCTGCGCGGACGAGGAGGACAAGAAGCCGAGATACTTCAGCGAGGACGAACTAAACCTGTGCGCCGGACAGCCAGCGATCTCCTCCTTGACCTCGTCGGCCGAGCAACAGTTTTGTTTGACCACCAGCTGGCCGTCGGACCAGTCGTGCAACAATTCACAGTGGTGGGAGTTTTGGCCGCTGAGCGAATGAAACCCACCACCACTGTAAAGCTACCAGCCCCGCAGTAGCAAAGAACGAAAAAGAGAGCTGAAGCAAGCAGGAGGCTGCAGTCCATAGCTCAGCAGGATATAGCTAGTGTCTGTGTCGAAACTTTTCGTCTTCCCTATGGATGATCTACAGTCGTGTACATCAGCATACTTCTATGAATAGAGTGACATGTAGTGATAATACACAGCTATTCAGTGCAATTAAGGAAGCATTTGATTCATTTCAGCACAGCCGGACCAGCACCGAGACGATCGCCTGTGTGATCCATGGAAACATACCCTAAAATACACTAGTAGGAGAAAAGGTATGCATTTGAACCATTATAGACAAAACATATTCTTTCGATCTAACCTCACCAATATTAGAAAAAATAAATCGCATTAAATCAAAAATAGTTAAACACGCCCACCGTGGGGCTCGAACCCACGACCACAAGGTTAAGAGCCTTGCGCTCTACCGACTGAGCTAGACGGGCTGTTATTTACTCTGCCGTACATATACATTTCATCAAATAAATCAATTCCAGTTAACATAGCAATCATAGTTTGTTTTATGTGCTTGCACAAACGAAGCCATCTCAACATATACAGAATAACCAAATAGAAAACCCAAGAGGCTCATAAGAGTTCCAATAAGAGCAAAAGAAACATGGATTTATTGAAGAGTGCAAAGATCATGTGACCTAAAAAAGCATCAGAATTATTTTGATCGAGGAACAATCCCCCTGAGATGGTGCACTCAAGGGCTCTATTAGCAAGGATAAAGAAACATGCGTTTGTTGACAGTAGATATAAAAACCAAATAGTTAAATGGACCAAATCATGATGATAATGAAAGCTAGAATGGAACTAAAGTTTTGGCAAGTTCCAGCAGTTCTACTTGTGTACTTTGTCAATGGCAAAGCATTATGATGAATCGACAAAAGAAGACGGCATTATTGATCACCAGTAACACAAGATTCAAAAGTGACAGTTAAGCACAACTACATGCATTTGGCAGCATTTCTCTTTTACTGTCAGATGAGGATATCGAAATATTATCATGTCACCAGTACCCAACTTTCACAATCCTCATTTCCTATTAAGAAACATGAAACAACTGGGGCTGGATGATCATCCTCCAAACCATACACACAAATTTTTGCCCCAATCAATAAGATACGCCTCGACTTCCAATCAAATTGTAAATGAACGGGGAACCAAAAAATAAGACATACGTTAAGTGCAAAATTTTGAAACACAAAAAAGATGCTTGATTGCATCATGAACCAATTCCTACTATTTCTATGGAATTTGAATAATCGATCAAATACCGGTTTAAAGGCCTGAAAATGATGTGTAAGCCTGGCTACCGGCCCTTTATCAACCTGCCGTTTGCTGGAGGGGGCTGTGTAGCGCAACTTGAATGGATTCATTCAACCAGAAATGATTTTTCGGAAGTCTTTTTACTATTTTCTTAAGTTTTCGTAATCTCGTAGAGATCAATTATAGCTGGAAAAATGTGCACATTATAGGAAAACAATTGTCACAAGAGGATGCCAAGATTAAAAGAAAGCTACGGAACTAAAAGAAAGTTTTTCTGAAGTTTTTTTACTATTTTCCGAAGTTTTCGTAATCTCCTAGAGATCAAATATAGCTGGAAAAATGTGCATAATAATTGTCACGAGATGACGCCAAGATTAAAAGAAAGTTACGGAATCAAGTAAATTTGAAACTTGATTCAGAAATCCCAAATCCTATCTCTGTACATTAATTCAGCTTTTAGCATAGCAAAATGAAGTAGCACTATATATGAACATGAACATCAAATATCCTAAATATTATGTGACATAATTACATTAGTCAGAACATACTCATACTCGATGTTGAATTATTTAACACCATCAATTTCACGACTCTAAACATGATATCTAAATAAATAAAGAATCCACATTTTTCGTTAATTAAAAACGTGGATACTAACTTCAACCATCAATCTTTCCTTTGATTCTCTGGTTCATGGCGATCACATCTCTAGAACACTCTTGTTCCCATCACCAATTAGGCCAAAAATATCAAGGAAAGCCTAGGGGCCCTAAATTGAAGGATCAGAGACTCATTTGACCACCTCCATGGGGACCCAAACGTAGCAATCCACTGCCATTTCGAGCTCCAGCACCAAGGCGTTGCTGAGGGGAGTCAAGAAGCACGCAGTGTCGGGTTTCTATTTTCAAAATTAAGCTAATTTTCTATTTCTTTTCATGATACGTACATAGTCTGAGTTGATGATCATCTGAATCCTTCGGAGTTATGATTGCTAATATATTGAAATATGTAAAGACGATGCATCTAACGAAGTGATCAAGATGAAAAGAACCGTCGCCAGAAGCATGGAACCCTCGGTGAGAACAAGCAAATCAAGGGAAGCAAGGTCATTAAAATCGCTTCGAAGGGGAGAACGATCGAAGAGAAGAAGGGAGCTTACGCATCTAAGGCGGAAGGACGGAGAGAGCAGGGCGACGGTCGCGCCGACTCGAAGCCTCACGGAGATCGCCATCGATCTCTTCGGAGGGACGCGATCGACGCGGGCGACGGTCGGGTGGGTTTTGCGGCTTTGAGGTAACCACTCTGTTCGTTCGAACCCGGTTCACATAATATAACGGGCTGAAGTCGGGCCCGTTGGGCGAAGGCCGAGTCGACTTAAGCAGAAATAAAGCTAAAAACAAATATTAATTGTTCACCTCCTCTTCTCTAAAATGTCATACGAAATTGAAGCGACGGATACAACAATGATACAATTTATTGAGCTGGAAAATAAAAATAACACAAAAGTACCACAATATGTCACACATAATTCCTGCTTCACTTTGGCATCATTTACTACGATGATGGATACGATTAATACTCGCCTAGAGTGGATGATCAACGATCTCCGTCACGAACTCACTGCACTGCTAATTCGAGCATCAGACTCGCACCATTTCTGCAATGAAAACGAAGGACGAGTGAACAACTGGACATGTCATTGTGCTGTACTATGATCTCTATTACTAGTCAACAAACGCATGATATAGAAACCCAATTATTATGTGGTCCAATTTCAGATGGGCGACCCTAATAACGACATTGAAAACAACGTGTCCCCATGTACTTGTTGTCGAAAAAATAGTGATGTATTATCTAATTATTTCTTTTTGAAACAAATCAAAGTTGATAACCTAAGGAGATTAACTTTGTGGATTGCAATTATACCCGATATCATCCATATTGGTTTTAATCGATATTATTATCGCTTGCTTATGTGTTTCCCTCCTCCTCTCTCTCTCTCTCTCTCTCTCTCTCTCTCTCTCTCTCTCTCTCTCTCTCTCTTTCCCTCTCTATCACGCACACACACCCCTCTCGACCTTGTCACATTTTTCCCTTTCCCTGTGTTGCCGTGGCCGTCGAGAGAAGGGAGCAGCAGGAAGTGGATCACAATGTCGCTGCTTGGTTGTCGCGGGCGAGCCAGGGAATTAGGGAAATGGTTGTGGATCTGGCTCCGAATATATGGGGCCCGCTATAGCAGCCAACGGTAAGCACTGTTACCGTGGTCCGTGTCAAGCAAGCCGCAGCCACTGCTCAAACCCGATTCAATCTTCTGTAGAGATCCAACGCAAACCCTATTCAGTCATCTGTATAGATCCAACGTGATCATCGCTCTCCATCTCTCTATCTAGATCTGTGACTGTTCCTTATAGTTTCTGAGAGCAACTGCAGAGCCGAGAGAAGGAGATTACCAGTAGATTCTGCTCCCGCTTCCGTCGGAGACCTCCTTGTTTCTCTCCTTAGTTTGCGTGTCCGCTGATGCCATCTCCGGATGTATCTTCTTCTTCAGCATCTTCGTCATCAGCTGCCATTCACCAGTAAACAATTACTCTCACTCGCAACCTCAGGGTAATTACCACGGAACAGGAAAGCATGCATGGGAGAGCGGTGGAAAAGGTGTACCTTCTGTAGCTTCCTGTTGGGGTTGGTGATGGCTTTGGTGGTGGTCGGTGTCCGCTTCTCTTCTTTCTTATCCCTCTGCGCCTTCTTCCTCTCCGGATTGGCTTGTTGCTTGACGATATCATTGGCTCGCTTGATGTCATTCTCGGCCGGATCGTTCACCACAAAAGCGTCGGCAGCAAACAGGTCGGCGAGCGTCGTCCTTCCACGCTCCCTTTTCTCCTTGTCCTCCTTCAGTAGTGGCAGCTCCTGGATTTTCTCGGCTTCCTCTACGTCTTGCACCGCCATCTCCATCCTGTTCACCTCGGCTTCGACCGGTAGCTTGAACTTGAACGACTCGATGACAATGGCGGGCAAGGGCTCACGCGCCGCTGCCACGGCCGGTGCAGCTTCCTTTACTTCTTCCTTTTCCTCGTCCTCCACATTCTCTTCCTCCTCCTGTAGGAGTTCATCTTCCCGGGCAGGATAGGGCTGAGAAACAAAGCTGTCCTGGTGGCCCAGCGTGCCGATGGTGAGAATGCCATTGAGGACATCATGAAGCAGTAGCGCTTCCTTCTCCATCACGCCTTCGAACAACACCTCCCGTTTCTCCTCGTCGTCTTCGCCCAAAACATCTGCGAATCAAAACCAAAAGACGCCATCATCTCGTGCTCGTAACCCCATGGAAGGACCAAAGGCGAATCACCAGATCCCGGACCTCGCTTCTGCGAAACCTGGGCGTACTTGACGCTACAAGGGTGCAACTTGCGATGCATCCAGTCGAAGATCTGTGCCACGACGAAAACGAAAGAAACGACGAGCTGATCAACGTTAAGCAGCAGATATATATAATCATCAGCAAGCGCATCGGGATCGGGAACTGTCCACTTACCTTCATTGTTTCTTCTCTCGGGAACCGCGGAAGTGCCAGTGTAAAGCCCACTGCAAGCTTGGAATCTGGGTATTGGGGAGGGGGAGGGGGCGATCCAAGTGTACGTGACGGTGGTGATGGTGTGGAAGGGGGGCCAAGATCCATACAGGGTTATAAAGAAGGGCACGTAGGAACAGTGAACTGGGGAACTCCTGCTGCGATACTACACAGGAGGTGGTCCTGCCGGTTTGGTTGGGACCGATTTGGCTCGATTGAACCGGAGAGATTCGATCAGATGGCGGGTGTGACCCCTCGGCGCTTCGCCATGTGACGGGTGGGACCTGGTCAAAGTCCTTGGGCTCGGTCAACATGCCATGTGTCGGTGGTCCGTCCCATTGGATGTCGGCTCGGTGATCAAGCTCGACATGTTATCGGATCGAATCCTTCTGTGCCGGTTGGATCCGGATTCGCATCTCCCGTAGAAGAGAAGGCCCCCCCAAAGGAGGAAGAACCTGATCACGGAGACGCAAAGCAGAGGCAGGCACGAAGAGGTGAAGGGGAAGATGGCTTTGGCCGGTTGTGCCACGCCCTGCATGGGGCGCAGCGAGTGGGGGAGGAGCTCGGAGAGGCACCAACTAAAAGCACAAAAGGCGGAGGACATGATCCCTGTTCCTTCTTGCCCTACAGCCTGTACTGCACTAGAGACGTTGATGATGATGATGATGATGCAGATAGATAGATAGAATGCAGGTAGCATGAACAGTTTAATGCAGCAATAATGAGGTTAGCGCTGATTTCGCCGTCAGGATATGAACGGATCACCAGCAGCGGCTGTTGGCGTTGGCCTCCACCCTGTCTCGCGTTCTGCATCATCAAATGCAGGAGTGATGTTGAGACTGTTTTCAGCTGCATTACTTCGAAGTTATCATCTAAATGGAATGCCAATCTTGTGACGGGGGATTCTGCCATGGGAAGCTTACAAAGGGTCACTCCATAACCATCTGTCCCATCCTTCTTGTCATCTCACCACTCCTTTCTGATTTGACTTAATCCACTCCCATTTTATCCAGATTAACAGGATGATATATATGAGCCATCATACAATTTGTGGTACGCCATTAACACGATTCGTTGAAGCGAAGCATACACCAAGACTGTAAACTTGGGTCCCTTCGGTGCAGACTTGCTTAGGATGCTCGAAAGCGTCCAATGAGTACGTCACTACATCGCTGGTTTTGTTGGTCCGCCATTGACGACAATGGTTGGCATGAGTCAGTGCTCCATCCATTATTGCGCTGCTCGCCAGAACGAAGGCAGAATATGTTTGTTTGCTTCTCGGTAGTGTGTAGCCTTTGGCACCCCAAACAACATGATGGAAGAGCGACGCGCTCCGCCATCCACCATCAGTTTTTGCTTTCCACACTTCCCAATCCGTTCATTGATCAGTCTCTCTTTTTCTTAGATCGCATTGCCTGCTTATGGTGATCAAAACCAGCCATGTCAATTCAAAGAGAACTCTCTGTCAATTGATTTAGGGCCGTATTATGATCCCTTTTTATGAAGAAAAGCTTTTGAGATGCTGACCTGAACAACACAACAACAAGATGGTCTGCAGTATCATTCTGCTGCTTTTGTGAAGATCTACACCAATCACTAATTAATTTGTGGTTGTGCCCAGCTGATCTTTGATCACACAAACAAAAAACTAATATTTTATGGCCGTGAATCATCTTATGCTTAGTCTGACAGGTACACAGCTAAAGGGATCATCAAGAGGACAAAAAACTATCATTTTATGCTTCGTCTGTCTGATAGATACACAGCTAAATGGATCGTCAAGAGTATGTCCTCAGAGCCGAGAGATGAAGAGTCGATTCAAGGCCAGTTGGTGAACTCAAACACCTTAAAGACTATGTCGATACCAGTCGGGATCTGTGATACAAACAGTAGGACGTTCAACGTGTTGAGCGCAATGTGCAGATTCCGCGCTGCATCGTTCCCCTTCTGCATTGCCGGCACAAGTGAAGCGGCTAATGCCCACAGCGCTGTTATGCCTGCAATTAACATAATCACAGTTGTCATGGAAATCCACGGATCACAAATACCATCACAAAATCCTAAAATTTGTACCTTGGATACCGACAGAGAAGTAGAGATGTCTCCAATCAGGACTAGCAACAAAGGCCCCTCAATGTGATGAGACATGGGAACAACTTGGAGTATCTAAGAATAGGCTACTTTTGCATGATGGTCCATATTACCCATCACTACTACTTTAACATCGGACTGTTTCTGACCACACGGTGAAATCCACAGAACGAAGCACAAGTCTTTTGTTCATCATGGAATTCATGGATGACTTTTTGCATTAACCTTGTCATAGTTGAAGCAATCTCGACTCCTTTCGGGTATTCACCTCTCTTTTCATCTTTTACATTTACAATGTGAAACCAAACTTACACATATAAGCTAAGTCTTATCACCATCTTATTTATCATTTACCTTGTTCTTCAGAACCTTACACTGACAACAAATTCAGAGACCTCATTCTTCAGATCCCTAAACTACAACCAAGTTGCTTATCTTCGTTATATCTGGATCAATACAAAGTTCCAATATAAGAAAGCTCTAATTTTTTGAAAAATCCCAACTGTTTTAGTGCTTCCAGTAGCTGGCATGTGTCGAAATTCCAAAACAATGGATGACGGTTTCCGTTTGTTAGTGATTTGAAGAGTTCCTTACAGCTGCATCTACAAGTGCTGGGTTAAGTTTAAGCTAGATATGATCACTTAGAATCAAAAGTGCTTAGCAAAAGCAAATTGATCAGCATTCACAACAATGATAGTTAATCAAAATTAAAGATAAAAATATATTTTCGTCTGTGATGAAACTGAATGCCTTTCATTTGCAACAGTCTCCTTTGGAGAAAAAAAGATCGTCTCTGGTATCTATAAATATCCTATTCCACAAGCCCCATGAAAGTGCCTAAGACTACCGCCTCAAGTTCACCATGTGCTACTGACTAAAACAATGTTGAAATTTCGATTAAGATAAAAATCAGTGTGTTTCGTTCAGTTTCGTCAAGCTCTGCTAAATCGACAAATTCTGTTATGTGACGACTTGCGAGGAAATCAATAATATTTTCTTTTAGCTCAAGGAGTTGGGGTGAACTTGGACAGTGAAACCATTTACTGCAGGAGCATATTTAACACACTCGATTAGGTCGATCATCTGCCATACTGCATCTATCCGGATCTCCCTAAGATACATGAAATGACTGGATAGGTGGTCTGGATATTGGGAGGAGCGTGCTGCACTTGTGCTCACGAACTATACAACAGAGTATCTGAACTCAAAGCAATCTAGGTCTTGCAACAGGATTGTCCTCCCAACAAGTCATTATCTTTTACATTTTTGTTACTCTTAATGAACTTTTCTTTTTACATTTAATGGCTACTTAAATGGTTATTTGGGATCCTATTTTTGACTTGTAGTGTTATAAGAATAAGACCGAAACTAGAGATAGATAAGTAAAAGAAATGTCAAGCAATTCCAATTCAAGTTTTGGAAATCTAAATAACTCTATAATATGGTTTCACAAGGTTATGAATTGAAGGATTTTCCAAATAATTCAAACATATTTAAAGCATAAATAAAGGTTGTCTTTTTTTCCCTTGATACAATAGATGGCCAAATTATTGGAATAAAAAAGACCAAACTTCTCTGCTCCCCCATGGTGTAAACGAACAGCCATGGGTATGATCTCTAGATCTCACTCCTAGAAAACCAAGTCCACATAGAATCCTTGTTTTCTTCACTTTGATCCTCTGACTTATTTCCTTCCTGAAGCATGATTGAAAAATCAATCTTCTGTTAATTATCTATGGTAACTCAACATCAGAACAATAGCAACCCATCACTTTGTTCCTAATTTCCGAGTGTTTGTTCATTTGATGTCATACAAACTTCGAACTTGTGCAATCAGAATTTTTTTGCAACAGTATTATATTAATATGGTTTTTTTTTAGAAAACATCATTTAAATTGATCAACTTGAACTTCATGTACATCAATTTCTTGTTGAATTATAGGACTGTAAACTGTAAACTGGTCAGATGCAGGGTCTTGAACTTGCATATCAGATACATTCAGATCGACATCTAAAGGATCCACAGGTGAATTTCGAAATCCGTGTAACATAGAATGCATGATACAGCTACACGATCATGAACTTTTATGTTGATATTGTCATCTACAATTTGCAAGATTGGCTATTTCGAGAAAATACATATGATTCAGAATCGATCAACATCAAAACCAAATTCCCAAACAGTTGGAAGATTGTAGAACTCTGTCCTATGGCATGGAACTTGGTTTGATTTAATCGAAATTATCTGCAGACACCGATCAGTATCGGTCCCATTCTAGTTCTGACATCTCCTATCAGTACAGAAAATTTACTCGATCTTTTCGGGCCGTTCAAACTAAGTTTTCACCAAATATCAACTGAAATGATCTCAATTAGTTCCAAATGACTTCGATTCTAGTTGGCTTCAGTCGGCTGTTGCTGATTCCAGTCCTCTCCCAGTTAAATGTCGGTCAACTCCAAAAAGAATCAGATGGTTAGAAATCTGATCTATAACTGGTTATGACAATGCAATCCTATTCAATTCAAACCTCAAACCTCATGAATCTCAATCATGTAAACCTCGGTCGAGAAGAAGAAACTAGTCACTTCCTGATACTTGAGCTTAAATTAATCACCAAGATCTGTTTGCTAGACGAATTTTTTGGTGTGTTCTTAAAACATTCACTATAAAGAGAAGCTCCAAGGGAGGACAAAGTGTAAACCAGCAGATAGGGAAACAACAAAACGTAAGGAAGAAGGTGAGGGAACGCACCAGCGCCACCGAACAAGTGAGGGCCCGGGAAGAGCTGCCCTGTCCGAATCCACGTATTGAGGCATCCACCCACCGCCTCCAACACGCCGAACCCCAGCAGTATCGAGCCCGCATTGTAGTGCCGCTCCCTATATGAGCCCTTCAACAGCGCCTTCCTCTCCTAACAACGCAAACCATCCCAACGAGGATGACTAAAAATCCAATCTTCTGACTGAAAAAAGAAGACCGAGAAGTACCTCGGTTAGCTGCTGAATCTTTGCATCCGCAGGAGTCGGAGATGCCGGAGGCGAAGCTTCGGCGTCAGATCCAGCGGCGACGGTCATGGGGGCAGCTGGGGCCGCCTGCTTGAGCTCATTGATCTCATTTTGGATGGTGCGGACCCGCCGCCACTGCCACCCCAAATACCCTGCCCATAGCGTGTAGAAGAACAGGCCGCCCATCACCACTGGGTGGACCAACGCAAAGGTCCGCCCTTCCAAGATTCCGAACTCCCCATCCACGGCAAGCGCGTCCTTCCAACCAGGAAAAGCCATCACTTCGACTGCGATCAAAGGATAAAGAAAGAGGCGCAAAAGCAGGGAGCTCACCTGAGGGTGGAAGAAGAGTGGAAGAGAGAAGGCGACGGCGGCGGCGGCGGCGGGGAGGATGGAATGGGCATCGGAGAGGAGTGGGAGGACCGGAGAGGGCAGATGGGGGCGAGGGGCGGAGGGGAGGCGGGGCAGGCAGGGCGGCCGGGGATTAGGGAATGGCTTGAGACCAGAGGAACGGTTTCCATTACGCTTCGGAAGGAGGTTGACAAGGCCGAGGGTGGCGGTGGCAGCCATCACGATGAGGTGGAGGGCTTAGAGCTCGTCGGTGGTGATACGAGGGAGGAGAGCGGACCAGGAGGTAATTGTGGAGATTTCTTGCTGCCCACGTGACATGATAAAGACAGACAACGTCGACTTTACGATAGACTCGATTTAGACGCACGCATTTCACGTGGACAACAAATAACTCTCTTTTCAAGCAAATCTCGTAATGCCATGTGTGAAGCGCCCCCCCCCAACCACCCCCAATCACCACCACAAAACCAATAACATTAGTATGATCAAAGATGCCTTGCACGCAATCTGATGTCCAGGTGGGCCTTCTTTGAACCAGACGTATGCACCCAAACGAGAAATATTCCGCCGGTTCGACCATGCCCTCCACATGTTTGATGGAATGCCGAGCTGGGATGGTCGTCCCGTGCTAGAGCTTCGCTGCTGTGAGGCACTCCTCCGTCAGCACGTCGCATGTCACACTGCCCGCAGCCCATACCGGCGGGTGCACGCGGAGTTGAAGTGCGATTCTCGTCAAACAGCATCACCTTCTGTTCTGCCAACCGGTATTCTGCCCATCTCCTCCTAACATTTTGTTAGTTTGGGGAAAAGAACTGTATTGGCTTCAGATTTGGGGTAAGTTGGAAGTATTTTTGTTGCTTAAACACACTTCAAATCTGAATAACAGCAGCCATTTCATAGATTCACATAAGTTGAGGGAGAAATCATGTTCACTAATTTGTATGCAATTTACATATTTGATTAAATGCTTTTCTATCTCCACTGTTGCTTGAATGCATACTTTACTACAACACAAGGTTTTGCAGCTAAACAAACATCAAAAGACTGGGCAACCTTCAATAACAACACCCTTGGCTGTCGGGCAGGAAGCCAGAGGACACCCATCCAAGTCATTTCCCGGCCAACTGAGATTGACGTTCTCCAGCCCCAAGCACAGGTACAGCAACACTCCCATGAATGCCAGCCCAGCGTCCAGAGCACCTGAGAGCACATAATTGTGCCGCTGCCACCAATCTCTCCTGTACCTGTAGACCACGTAGCCTGACAAGAAGCCGACAATGATCCATGTAATATAATTCACAGCCGTTGCCGGAGGCATGGATCCGGTGGCACCAATCAATACTGGCATGTTTATGAGACGGATCCATTCCTGGTTTGGAAAGGCCTTGTGTCCAAACCAGACGAGCACAGGTGCCAGTGCACCAGCCAGGAAGAACCAGTTGACGTTGGAGTAGGTGCCGAGGTCTCCAAATATCCGGCGTGGACCAATAAGACCCCATATGACAGAGGCATCGTAGAAGACATGGTCACCGGGGCAGGTCCATGGACTGTCTGAAGGCAGGAGCTCTTTGTTGCAGATGTCAGGAATTGTTTCCATAAGCCACCATGCAGTACCCAAATAAACCATTGCAGCAATTACAGTGCCTACAACCTATATTGATTTTCCAACACTTAGTAGTCTGTGGCAACCAAACAAAAGTTGGTTTCTACAGGTATGCCTCACTCAAAGATGTTTCAGATTTCCTAGCTGACATAATTTACTGTGCCACATAGTTTTATGATGTCTTAGAGAGGATCTAACTTTGCTTTCACAAATATTGAGGCTTTCAAATGAACAAATATAGGTAGAGTTATTAAATTAAGCTGCATGGCTGGTGTCTTTTTCTTTTTTTTTCTGTTCCTAATTTGCAATGTAAATGTTGCTCATTTTCTTCATGTTCTTACTGTTTCAGTCATATGTTGTATCTGCTTTATTAGAAGCTCATTTCCTGTGATCTTCAATTGGTGTAGGATTGTAGTAGGAGTGGCAAGCTTATTTCCTGTTATGTAATATCTATGAGGCTATTTTCATGTGCAGAAACTGTGATTATGCATCGAGCACCATATTTTAGTTGGCTAAGAAGAAGATACAATTTTAATCAGCTTTAATGAGATGAATAGAGTATATATGCAGCCAGTACTGGAATGTTAAGAGTTTGCACTTGGACAAACTTGTGTTCAAGGGAAAAGCTTGTCCTTTGACAAGTCCAAGAGTTAAGGTTTTCCTCTACACACACACACACACACACAAAATCTTTCCTCAAGGTAGTTTTTTTAATGTAGAAATTTGTTAAGTTAGCTGCTTTTTAAATTTCTGCTAATTGGTTTTTGTTACGCTTTTGTTGTCAACTAACTATACGAGGAAACATCTTGATGCTATAGGGTTTAAGGTCACCTGAGATTGGTATGCAATTAAGAGATAAACCCTGGAAGATACATCAAGACTAGGAACACAAGATTTTATCCCTAGATCATCTTCTTAGTATTTTATTCAAGCAAACAAGGCCCAAGATGCTTATGTAACTGATGTCTAAGAAGGAACAGTTAAACCAAAGACTAAAGCATAGACAAACCTGAGCCATGAACATGGTTCTGGGTGGTATCTTCATATAGTGCCCCAATTTGAAGTCTTGCAAGAATGTCAATGCCTGTGTCATACTGATGTACCCATATACTTTAAAGCACATGTTTGCGACTGGGCGTCCAGGGTACAAGTACCCCATAATATACTCTGTAATAATGTTTAAGCCTGGTGTCTAGTTCATCAAACACAGGAAACTATCAGTCAGGCTAGTTAACCCAGAATTTGGGACATAATAAAGGAAATCAGCAAGCAAATACCTGGTTTGTGGTGGCTGTGATGATCCCAATGGGGAGTGTGAAGAAAATGGCGATGAAGCAGGCTAATAATACACCCCACCATGGAAGCTGGAGCTGATCGATGTAGTACTCACATGCAAAGATGGTAAGAGCAATGTTGGCAATAAGGACAGCAATAAACCACCACTGGGGCACCTGGTCATATCTGCTCATGAGTTTGGTATGGATATCCATCTTCTTCTCTTTGAATGCTGACTTGCTCATTTGCCATATTTCACTGTGTGCATGGAGCAAAGTAGATTATATGTTTGTACAATGTCCTCACTTTCTCATAAGTCATAAACTATTCCTTTGTTTTCTATACATCTTCATACTCTATCATTCTTGTTAGGTTTGGTCACAACATTTGGCTTTAAATATTTCATTTGCAGAAAATTGATATTAGAAAAGTTCTGCTTACTGGCTTGTGGGCAATTTTGGTGGTGCCACAGAGAGGACTCATACCTTCCGTGAAAGAGAAGAACATGAGAAATGGTAGCCGTGAGAGACGCAAAGCCGATACCATAAGTCACTGCAAAGAATGTGCTCAAGTAGAGTGGACCATTCTTTTCATAGGCCATAATGTCAAGGTGGAAGTTGGAGTCGATGATGCTGGAGATGTTGTAACCCTGCCCAGTTGATGTGAAAAGTCCATCCGAGAAGATAGGGAAGGTCTTTGCCTTGTAGAGGTTGAGCCAATATGAAATTGGTGTGATGACATACATGATGAGCACAAAACCAGCTGCAACATTGGCAGTGGCAAACCAAGGGCTGGCAAGGGGGCTGCCTATGTATGAGGAGATGGTGGACCAGTCCAAGCCAATGGCACCGATGCCAAGGCCATAGAGACCAGAACCCAGCTGCTGGGCAAGGATGGACTGGGGGAAGATCCAACAGACCCAAGAGAGGGAGGTGAGCATGGAGACAAGGTAGCCTGGGAAAACATAGTAGGCAAAGCTGCAAACAAATGCCACCATGAAGAACTGGTTCCGAGTCATGCCACCTTTGACCCTTTCTTCTTTTTCGTGCAGGGCCCTGCATGCAGATAGAAGGAAAGCAGTTGAAGTAGCTTGCAACCTTGTCCGTAAGTCTCAATTCTCAAACTCCTACTCAAGACTCCTGCTTAGTTGCATGAGCAAACTTATTTCTTTCTACAATGTTTCGTAAAAGATTCACAAAATGAAAACAAATTCTACTACTTCTGGAAAACTTTTTTTTTTTTTTTTTTTCATTCAGTGTTCTTCAGAAAATGAAAGCGAAATTCATCTTTTTTACCTACACCCCAAACACTAGTAAATAACTCTTTTCATTTCTATAATCCAAAAACTTATTATTTAATGAGAAATATTTTCCGCTTTTATTCTTCATCATAGATGACTAAGTCATGGATTATCATAAAGAAATTGGCAAATCATTTTTTCATTCTCTTAGATTTTATTCCTAATTGATCTCTGAATCATTTGCTATTGCTTCTACTTTTTATTGTCATGTTTTCAGCAATTATTAAATGATTTGCCTTGATTAAACAAGATTTTGATAACCAGTCATCAGCAATATCATGTCATAGTTGTTGACTTTTTCAAGAGAGAGAGAGAAGAAAAAAAACAAGGATGCCAGTCAATATTCACTTAATCACATGGTTCTCTGTTTCCCTCGTGTGATTTCTCAGATTCTTCAAGGAAGCATGGGGTGTACTGCTACTTAAAGTTATGGTTTGATCTTTCTGCTGCCGACACCACCATTTCCTTTCTTTCCAGATCTACTCACAGGTAATTTTTTCAGATCTGAGCCGTCATATACTCTCACTTTGATCTTACAGTTCATGTGCACTAACAATTATATTACTGCTACACTCATATCGAAGTTGATTCCGTTTAGTAAACAAGGAAACCATGGTAAGATCAGTTTGTATGCCATGTGAATGATTATTATCATCAAGCCCAACAATTAAGCTTCAGATGTGAATCAAAAACACAACAGCTGACATCAGGTGGATGATTTCATGGAGTGTCCTTTTCTTATGATTGACAACAGAGAGAGCTTGAAAAGAATCTGTGTAAACACAATTTTTTCCACTTATTATTATTAGATGAGGCTAATATTCAACTTTAAATGTATAGCAGATGTCCCCACGATTGATGAGGTTTGCAAGCAAGAATCAATATCTGTGCATCCCTATCAATATCAATAATGGTCATGTTAACTTGTACTCCTGCATAAAAATATCCCTGTTAACAGATCTCACGCAACACAACATACTAAATGTGTGACTTTGCTTTCAGATATTAGACATATATTAAGAGTTGGACCTCTCATCAATGCCAACGAATGTTTGACAATAATAATAAATAGCTTGCCAAGCAAAAAAGCAATAAAGTATATTTATTAATATTTAGATAATAATAATAATTTGGTTGTTAATTTGACGTGATTGATGTCATCTTTACCTGAACAAGGAGACCTGCACCAAGTTATAGGGCCACCACATGGCCGCCGGCTCCACCAGATACCGCCGGAATATCCCCGCCCATCCGAAGCCCAACACCTGATCCATGTGAGGCGACGTCTCAGCCAAAACGAATCATGCAGTAGTACTGCTACCCGAGCAATGGAGCAAAGAGAATATATGCCTGCGTGGTGATGACGACGAGGAAAGAGACGAAGAAGGTGATGTGCTTCTGGTAGAATATCTTGACGGCGGTGACGACGTGGATGGCGTAGACGCTGCCGGCGCCGGAGTTGGCGAAGATGGTGATGAGGACGTGCTCCTTCATGTTGAAGGGCCCCGGGTTGAGCGTGAACTCCCACCGGCTTCCTTTGAAGAAGACGCGGTCGGTGATGGTGGAGGCCATGAGGTGGCCCAGCGGCACCACCGCGATCTGCGCCGAGATGGAGGTGATGGACAGCGGCTCCTTTCGGTACCAGAAGAACTGGTTCAGGAAGGAGAGCAGCACGCAGGACGCGGTTCCCAGGACCCACATCCGGAACGTCAGCACCGGCGTCGCGGGGTCATCTTCCACAGGCACAGTCAGCGCCACCTGCTCGATCGGCGAGTTCTCCTCCTCCTCCACTCCCTCCTCTTGCCACGGTGGAGATTTCGCCGATGACGCAGAGGTGGAGAGCTCGTGGGTGACTGCATCATGAGGTAGAATGAGGAGGGGATTCGACGAGAGAAGGCACGAGAGGTGTAGGGGGAAACGATAAGCTTACGTAGTGAAACTGAGATCTCTTCTTCTCGAGTGCTGTCCATTTCGGTCAGCTGCGTTCTTCTTCCTCCTCCTCCTTTGTAGATTCTATTTGGAGAAGAACAAATGGAAGCTATATGCTTGAAGGAAGCGGAATCAGCATCTTCCCATTTCTGCTAGATCTACTTTTTCGTATCGGATGAGTTCTGCAAGGTGTGCAGGAAGGAAGAGGGTTTGACCAACCAGCACACTGCAGGCGCATCTACCGTCCTATTCTACTGGATTTACCTTTTGCTCGATACACTTGATGAATGCATGCCTTAATAATTCCAATCATGCTTTCACAATTTACCTACTCAGTTGATGAATGATTGATCATGAAAATATATGATATAGATAGCAACGTTGCTGGTAGCATGCAATCTGGAATGCATGTGTTCCACATGTTCACCAACGTGCAGTTGGGTCCACCTTTGCTTGTCCTTCTATAGAAGGAAGTCAATGCATATAATTTTATTGAATTTAGTTCCTTCTTGTGAAAATTCTTGCCTCGAATTTCTAATTATACGAAAGTAATTCTAATCGAAAAGAAAGAATTCTTTAAGTTGAATTATATAGTTATAAAGATTTGATCTGTATATCGCTCTTCCAAATAATTATAAATATATTATTTATTAATATTTTTATATTAATGATTTATTGTGAGTTAGAATTTCACATGTATTTGAATCCCATCCTTATACTTTAAAATAATTTATATTGAGATCTTTATAGTTCTAAAAATAAAATAAATAATTTTATTTGTCTTAACATCGTTAGTTGTATTGACGAAAAACATAATACATGATATTACGGGATCGATATGAAAGTGATATGTAAAAAAATAATTTTAATATTTCTTTCGTTTTTAATACGTATGATATTGAAATTACTTTCTTGTCGATAAAAGTCGTCGGAAACAAAATGAATATTAAAATTATTTTTTTACTTAATATTTTTGGATCGATCTAATATATAATGTCACATATTATATAGACGGTGTTAGAATAAATAAAATTATTTATTTTTATTTTTTAACCTATAAAAATTTAAATATAAAAATCACGATGCTAATATGATCCAAATATAAAAGGTAATAACGTAGTTAATCCTCCAACCACTGCATCAGTAGCCAACGCTTCCCAAGAGCAAGCGAGCAAGAGGCCAACTCGGGGGAGCCCGGCGTGGGATGAACCAGATCAAACAGATCCATGCTTTCACCCTCCGCAATGGCCTCGACGACATCCAAGCCCTCGTCCTGAAGCTGCTCCAAGTTCCCAACCTCCCCTACGCCCACGCCCTCCTCCTCTCCCATCCCCCCCCCCCGCCCACCTTCCTCTACAACAAGCTCTTCCAGGCCTACGCACGCGGCGCCGGGAGCGCGTTCGAGCCCTGCGCTGCACTCTTCGCCCGCATGCGTCGGCCCCCCAACCCCCACTCCTTCGTCTTCCTCTTCTCCGCCTGCACCGCCTTCGCTCGCCCCGCTCACGGCCGCGCCCTCCACGCCCGCTTTCTCCTCTCCGGCCTCCCTTTCGACGCCTTCGTCGCCACCTCCCTCCTCGACTTCTATGCCAAGTCCGGCCTCCTCGACTCCGCCCGCCGCCTGTTCGATGAGTTGCCCTTCCGGGACGTCGCAATGTGGAACTCCTTGATCGGCGGGTACACCAGGTGGGGCGAGCTGGACCAGGCCAGGGAGTTGTTCGAGATGATGCCCTTTAGAAACGTAATCTCTTGGACGTCCATGGTCTCCGGGTATGCCCAGAATGGGCGCTATGAGGAGGCCGTCCGTGCGTTCTCGAGGATGTGGGAGGAAGCCGAGGTGAAGCCTAACGAGGTCACGCTCGCGAGCGTGCTGCCGGCATGCGCCCACCTTGGGGCGATAGGGCTGGGAGAGAAAATAGAGAACTATGCACGTGAGAAGGGATTGATAGGGAATGTGTTCGTGTGCAATGCTTTACTGGAGATGTATGGAAAGTGCGGCAACATTCATCGTGCAAGGAAGGTGTTCGATGAAATGGGTGCCAGAAGAAATTTGTGCTCTTGGAATTCGATGATAGTGGCATTGGCGGTGCATGGGATGTGGTGTCAAGGCCTTGAGCTTTTCCATGAAATGAGGGTATGCCACTTCTACATTGCCTTATTCTAAAAGATACTCCATGTCTTTTTCAACTTAAAGCAGAAGAAACTAAGATTGTGTGGTTCAGTGACATTTGAATTGGTTGTATTCTTTCCTTTGTTGTTAATTAGATTTCTTTGTCTTTAGATGCGTAACGGATAGAGATATGTTACAAGTGATTACTAGTCTTTAATGAAGAATCAAATATCATTTAACTTGCCTTCCATTTGTTATAATATGTGCATTCAATGACTTGTTTCACAAGGACATGCAGCCAATTTATATTGCTTCCTTTTTTTTTTTTTAATGTGTTGTTTAGCTTAGCTAGTAAGACTTTGACAATATATTGCAAGGTCCTAGGCTCAAATGCTTTCTTCACCACTTGCCCTTTGCAATATATATATGTATGTATATATGTATATATATGTATGTATACATATATATATACATATATATGTATATATATGTATGTATATATATGTATATATATGTATATATATATATAGGGTAATATTTGGGATTAAATCTCAAGTGTCATAAATGCTAATGATATTAAAATGGCAAGAATCTCACGTTATTGGAAAGAGTTTTATTAGTAACTTGTCAAACGTAGCCATTATATGTTAGAGCAATAAAATAACCTTCTTTTCTTGCTTTTCTAAAATTCATGAAAGAAAGTTGGATGAATACTTTGTTGTATACTTAGTGTACTTGTTGCAGGTGTTATTGCGGTTTTATTTGGACCTCTGTTCAATGATCCTTAACATGTTTATCATTGATGTTAGGAAAAAGGAATCTTGCCCAATGATATTACACTTGTAGGTGTTCTCTTGGCTTGCACTCATGGAGGACTGGTGGATGAGGGGCAGTATATCTTCAATTCCATGGAAAAGGACTTTTTCATCACCCCTAAACTGGAACATTATGGTTGCATGGTTGATCTATTAGGGCGTGCTGGACTAACAAAAGAAGCCTACAGTCTGATAACAAGTATGCCAATGGAGCCAGATTCAGTGATATGGGGTGCTCTGCTTGGTGCTTGCAGTTTTCATGGTGACGTCCAATTGGCAGAAGTTGCTGCCGAGTTCCTATTTAAACTTGAGCCATGGAACCCAGGAAACCTTGTGATTCTTTCCAATATATATGCTTCATCAGGGAGATGGAATTCTGTTGCTAAAATTTGGAAAATGATGAAAGGAAAACTACACAGAAAGTCAGCTGGATATAGCATAATTGAGTTAGATGGCTATATGCATAAGTTCCTCGTGGAGGATAAATCCCATCCACAATTTGAAGAGATATATGCCCTTCTGGACGAGATTACAATGAGAATGAGACTCCTTAGTTACAAACCTAATCTGAATCTCCAGATCGAATGCTAAGGGGATTTGGATATTCATAAGGTTGTGTTCCATTCAAGGACATAAATGAACAGAATCCTCCAAAACCGTAAATGTGTTCCATTATCAAATTTTAGAGCACAAGAAGATGAATAGAAGGCTATGGTCATGGAGGTCTTGTTGTTTAGTGTTTGACTTAATGGGTTGAAGAAAATAATAGAAGCACCCCAAATTACTGCAAAGCAACTATTGATAAGCATTTTCAATCATTTTATTGAACCTCCTGAATATAAAAAGCAACAACGGTGTTCTGAATCTCAGATCAACGGTTGAAACTTTTGACAACTCTGCGGGATCTCGAGTTATCAACTTTTTATAGAAGGCATGACAGGATCATCCAGTTGGATATAAACTCATGTTTGCTCAAGAAATTGATTTGGTACCAGTCTTAATCAAAGAGGGGATGGAAACCTTTTGACGTGTAGCTATGTGATATTAGCATTTATCCAAGAAAAGAAAAATTATTCTACTAATGGAGTAGTATAGAGGTTGAAATCAGGAAAAAGTTGTCATGAATAGTACACGAGACTCTCTATTAAGGTAAGTTGAATGATTACTTTTTCATGTCATTTAAACATTTTTTATTGCAATAATGATTGTACTACATGCTTTAAAATTTTAAACTTTCAAAAGAATCACAATTATCAGACAAGTATTTATGGGGTGGTGTGTCCTTTATGAGAAGAAAGTACTTCACTGTATTAGCCAATTCAAATCGCCATATTTCTATCAGTATTACGTAACACCAAGTTGTTCTTGGTCAATTTCTTTATCTTATTGCCAGATATAGATGAAAAACTCAGTGAGTTCGACCAAAGCTAATTAGACTGGCCAACTTCAACATATTTAACAAGAGCAGGAAGCCAACTGCTACCAGAGAAACCAATCATCCAAGGGGGAGGAACAGAAGAGAACCGTGGAAGAAGGTTAGGCATAAAAGATCCAACGATAGCACTGAAGCAGAGAAGACATCACTACTATAGTGTTCACCATCTGCTGCTATTGTTATGACCTCCTTGTCACCATCACAGTCACATTCATCAACTGCCATTGCTGTCATAACTTTGCTATCACATTAGCAGAGGAGAGGTTAAGGGGAAAGGTATGAGGTAACAGCTCCTTCTTGAGGAAATATGATAGCGACAGCATATAAGAATTAAACTAAAATGAGGAGAGGAAGTGACTCCTTACATTTGCAGGCAATAGTGACAACATGACAGGGAAGGTATATGCCATGATATCCAGAATTAATTCTGAATCTTGTGGTTATTTTACTTGTTTTTTGCTTTATCCAACTCCAGCTGCATGATAATTAGAGATGCATCTTTTCCACATTTTATAACTAATAGGATGTTGGATGATATTTTGCTTGAATTGAATATGCACTAAAATGCTACTTTCAGATTACAAAAGGCTAAAGAAAATGATACATATCACCACCGACAAAAGTCTTAGAGAAATAGTTTCAGGTCCTCGTATGAGCTATGCAAACCTCATCTTTATCTATACCTTTATGCCAACCAATAACAAACTATCGTTGTATAGGCATATAAAATACTATGTTTAATATGATGTAGGATAAGAACTGTCAAGAGGCTTTGTCGAAAATTTGAGATATCAGTCGGCTTCAATCAGCATTAGAAAAACTCTATGGATGCTGAAATTCATGGTTGTGAGTTTTTTTAATTGTTTGATATTTTGTTTTAGAGGCTTATAAGTGGTTAGAAAATGATTTTGGATTATGGTGGTAGCTTTGAATACTGTTTTGAAAACCAACATACAAAGATGAGAGGGTAGATAGATGATCACAACAAAGAAAGAGAGAGGAGAACAATACTTGAACTAACCCAAGTTTGTAGGAATCACATATAGGATTTGGCTTCATGCCAATCATGCCTCACAGGCTCTTGGGAGAGCACTTCTTGATTTTGTTGCACCAACCTTGTGACTCATCTGTAGTATGTTTTGGTTCGGGTCAATTTTTCTAATGTGCTCATCTCCAATTTGTAGTTCAATACTTTTAGATACTGAAACCCTTGTTGTGTTGCTTTTCGTGATGTCCTCTTCTACAATTACAGCCCTGACATTTACATAGAAACATTAGCACTTGTTTTCAATTCTTTCTGGCCTCTGACTTCATTTGCTTTTAGCTTTATCTTGACTTCATATTTCCTCAGTAGACATCAAATCAAAAATCTTCTACATGATGGCTCCTTGAACTCTTCCCAATCTACGGTTGATGATTCTGCCTGATATAATATTTGTCTATGCACATCCATTAACCACTATTCTGCTTTCTGAGCCTCCAAGTTCGCATGTACATCCTAGAGTAATCAAAAGTCCAAAATAATCTTCTAGATAGCTTCTCCACAATTAATTCAAGTATGTCATGGTCATTTGTGTAAGAACTTTTACAGAAGTAGTACTCATCAATGTTTAAATTGTGATATGGTCTTGTAATTGTCATGTTCATCAACATTAACATTTTCCCTAGAGTTTATTTGATTAAAAGAATAAGAATAATAGTGAGTAATGGTGCCATTGGTCCAATTAATATTTTGATTAATATTATTCGTGTACAATTAATGTTTTTTTAACATTGTAGGTCCCTCTATTGTTAGTTCTGCGTACATGCGATCAAGATACAATTTATCACTGATGACTAGGAAATTGTTAAAATAAAAGTTATTAATCTGGCTACTTCTGCCATGTTAATTTGCAGTCCCCAATAAAACAAAACTGATCCTGCTCATGCATACAAAATCTGAACTTGGATTTCATGTCGGGTTGATGATGATGTGGCATCATCGTGGTGCTTATGTGTTATACATGTTGACCACTTGACATCACATGGCACATCAAAATATTAAAATGAAACTTGGTGGGCTACTATATCCCATGTGGATTGCCATGATAGCACCAAGAATATCAAGAAATTCAAGTGTCAACTTGTGTCTGCATGTAACATTTCTGAAGGAGAAAGTGGCGAAATAATCATAAAGATGGAGGGACCAAATATAAAAGTCAAAGATAAGATTGAACAAAATGTTGATACAAGCTCTAAATTGACTATTGATATATAAAAAGGGGATTGATAATGTCATTAGCCCAAAACATTACCTTCATTAAGGTAATTCTGGAACATCGTTAGAACATCATCTTGGTTCATGGTTTATTTAATTTTGATTTTTTTTGGATAGTTGTAATGGTGAAAACAAGGAAGTTAATGTGGCAGTAAATGTCGAAACAAGAGCGTGAATTACCTAATTTCTACATGGTGACCTTGTTCTATAAATTATTGTTTTACAAGTTTGTTTCCAAGATAATGTTGAAGGCTCTGACAAATGAAAATGACAAATAGAATTTCTGTATTTGTGTTAAAAAAAAAATAAATTTGCTCATCGGCCACTTGTTTACTCGAGAATTGGAAGTGCTCAAGCAATATAGGAAAACAGGCTTTTGATGTATTTACTTTCTTTGTAATTTTCATTTTAGATATCGTAATTGGCTAAAATAGTGTGAAGTTTTTTTGACCTGTATGATATTTTTTACCTCACGTTTCAATTATCATGAATGTACTTGCAAAGGGTTATCAATTTATTGGAACTTCACTATTTTAGATGGTATATCTAGATAAAGATACACTAGATGTGGAAGCCATGATCATGTGTTGCTTGGGTTTTCACCAAACTTTCAAAGATTTCCAAAATCTGGCACAGGATTCCCATCGAATCCTTGTTAAGAGAAGTCATGCCCGCATGCTCTTAAGCAGTCAGTGCCTTGCTTCTCTCTCCCATACATGAAGGTTGTAAATTATCCTTTGTCTTCAATATTTTATTCAAACTAATTACCTTATTTTGCCAATTTTATGAGCACCTTTTCTTAAGTTCCATTATGAGCAGTCATTTTTCAGTGTGGAGTTTTATTCGATAGTATTTGCAATTAACTTCGATAGTATGAAGGTGTGTTGTAGTTTTAGGGGAAAAAATGTATTTTGTTTTTTTATGTTTCTAAATATGTTGAACTGTTGTTACTGAAATTAGGGATATTTTAGCTGATGACAATAGAATCCACTTTTTAGATGGTCTTACCCGTAAGTGCCATGAGTTTTAAGCAATCGGAGACTCCTCTTTAGAGAAGTACACGAGCATTTGCACATCATCTATCAGACACGACTTCTCCGATAATATAACCTTTGCTCGTCATGGTTACTAGTCTGTTAATAATTCTTTTACTTTGGTTTTTACCATCTAAAATGGAAGTTTCTCTCTTGCAGTCAAAGAATTGTTGCAGTCTCAGTGCAGATCGCCTCTAGCTTCCACAAGTTGACCAGTCACAAGAATGATGGTGAATCATGAAATCGGAGTCCTTCCATGCTCGATCTAACGCGATGCGGACTTCTAGGGTTAATCGACCTCGCTTTCATTTGTGGATGTCGTTAAGTTTTGCGGCGGCATGCTTCCAAAGTACCTTGGCACAAAAGACGGCAAAAGAGAGGCTCCGGATGACCAAAGAAGCAGTGAGGGGAATCATTCGACATGGTTTTTATGGACCGACTGACATATGTGGATTATGGATGGATGGTCCCGAGGTGATCTTTTATACGAATATTTATTTTGCCCTCGGTATGTAATAGAACATAAATCTAAATTATTGTGTTACCAGAATATTGAACCAACATTAAGTTCCAAGATTAACTACGCTTACTTCAACAACCAGGACATGTTGCGATGAGTAGCTAAAATCCAGTATTGTTATTTATTATCTTTGTTTCCTTTTTTTTTCCATTTCTCTATTAAAAGAATTTTTCATTTTCTTTTTATTTAGCAAAAATATTATTTATATTTCAATTATATGAACTCGACGGTGGAAACAACTGGTGCTCGATGATTTAGTTGTAATTTATTTAGATAAAATTTTATTAATTTAAAGTTCCTTGTTGTAAACTTTATAAGTCGATACATGAGAATATTTGGTGTTTCTAAATCTCTTTTCCGGACTGAAAAAAAAAATCAGTCATTCTCCAGAAAGAAAGACATGAAGAACAAAGATCATTTGATAAAATAAATCTGAAAATTTATCTTCTCCTAAGAGGGTAAAATATCGATTAACTAATTTTAGCCTTGATATTATTATATTTTCTTCTTTATTATTATTTTTCCATATATTTGAGGCCTGATATGATTATTATGTTTCTACTTTATTATCATTTTTCTTATATTTGAGGCCTATAAAAAAAAATTGCTCGTTATTTGTACAATAAGATACAACCACAGCCATAGGTTCTTAATTTGGTCATCCTTGATTTCTTGACGATGAATAATATATGAAGAGAGAAAAGAAGATATACATGTACACATTTATATACATCTATTGTTTTATTTTTATTGAAGCTCACATCATTCACATTCCAAACTAGTTGCAACAAACAAGATAGCCATAGTGTTCTAATCATTGAAGGTTAGCCACATGTATAAATTAAAATATCCCCCATTGAAATGTACTATCAAGAAGTGGAACCATACTCACAGCTCAAATGTAGGATCGTGGCTCCTGCTGCGAAAAACAGAGCAGTGGCAAGAAACTATAGTGCAAGGCCTCAGCAAACATCAACCAATTACTTGCCCGGTCGCATACTACGATTTGTGGGGACATAGCCTAACTGCAAAATTCTAGCGTAAACAGGCATAAACATTAGAGAACAACAAACAACACCGCATATAAACTTGCAGCCATCGAAGGATATCTATCTGTTGCCAAGGCACAAAAGAGTCAATCCTGAAACACAATTTGTAGAAGTTGATCCTGCAGTTCAACTTGCCTCAACGGAAAAAGAAAGAACAACAGACGGCACATCTTAAAAGTGATCAACATTAACAGGATAATAAAAGCTGATGAAAATTGTTACGACAAGGATAGATAGCTTCAGAAACAACATACCAATGCCATTAAAAACACAAGCAAATACATTCCATCTAGATGAGAAGTCATTCTTTCAAACAAACAAAAGCAACAATCGCTGGATGCACCACGTTTATCACTGTCCGTGCCATCTAGTTATACAGCAAACATTAGACAACTGTTTGCTCACAACATTAGACCACAGTTCTAAATACATCGCAAAGATCACCAAAACTAATTCCACATCTACAATCACTAGGCTTCTCAAAAGGAAGCATCACTAGCATTCTGAAAAGATTCACAGGATCACATCCTCAATTTGGTAGTTATTTAGCTAATTTGGTAAATAACAAAGCTTCATCAAGTGAACTACATATCAAATGCCTCATGTTTCATTCGCAGGCTGTACTTGTCGATGTAACCACTGGTATTCTGTGAAATCACCAACTTCTATATAACTCCTCTTTCGGCACACCCCCCATTACATTTATAGACATGTGCTGGAACTTGGAACAGCAGTCTAAGTGCACATATTCAAGCAACAAAACAGTTTAGGCAATGGAGGAAAAACAAACTATTCCGTAGTTAGCTTAACAAGAGACTCATTTCCTGGTCAACTTGATAGCTACCTGTGATCAACCTATCTTGCAAGACTAAGTGCCAGCAGAAACAGATGTTTTATGTTTGTCCATCTCCGACAGTGTAAGTTGGGTTCTGCTCTCTAACCAAACTACCATGTGCGTAAGTTATCGTTGTGCACCATTTAACCACAACATACGAGGTTGATGAGACAAGAAATTGTCTAGATCATACAACTGTATTTAGGAAAACATAAGTTTGTCTCATGAGTGATTTAAGGCAAAGGCATGAGAAAATATAGCAGCTCAACGAAAGCATTTTATGGACAAGAAGATGGACCATGTCACAGGAATAACTGACATAAAAGGACCCAAACCTGTATCCTTATAAAACCATATAAAGCAATCACATGCACCACCAAGGTGTGTTCCAACACTTCTAACCTCAATGATTAGGTTCTATTCAAGGTTCCCTGCTAGCTCAATTCATAACCTCATGTCAGGCACCCATTTCTAACCCCAATGATTGATATTGGCGATTTCTTGATCTAACTGCAAATTGGTTAAGATTACTCCCACATTGATCAGAATGTTGGAAAATCAAAAGCCTCAACGAACCAAGACGACTCTTTTCCTCAAGGTGCCTTCCACAAAGCATTTAACACCTCGTGCACCACTAGGCCTGACTTGGTAATGGACCTCATCAGATGGTGGTTCATGCAAGTTCGAGATGCATTTGGCTCCCCAAATGGGAGCTCCATTGAGATGACATTTGGTCTCACTTTTGGTTAGAATTGGAGAACCAAGACCTCAAAAAAGAAAATGTATCCACTAATCTCCTCCTCTTGAGACACCTTCTTGAGATCCACATCCAATGACAAAACCCTATTAAGGCTGACCCAAAGTGGACAATATCTCACAAGCCACTGAGACCAAATTAGTGATGTCCAGATGATGGACCTCATCAAGCCATAATCAACTAAAATCAATCAAAACTCAACCAATACTTAACTAATTTTGGCCAATTCTAGGCGCCATACATCAAAAGAAGATACGGATGGAAAGAAAAGAAATCAAAGTGGAAGAAAGGCAAAACAGAACCATACTACTATCATAGTGAGACAAACAGATGTTGCTTCAACTCGGTAAACTATTTGTTACACTACAATATTCATGATCCATTGCAGATAAAAGAGAAAGTGCATTGGGAGAGGAATCAGTACAAAAAAGTAACCCAATAGCATCTTATGAAAAGTGTTATGTCATAACAAAGAAGGGAAATATCACAAGTTTCACTTATAATTTCATGAACTTCTTCTTCGAAGAAAAGTTTTCTTTGTTTAACTTTATATTATCTAGATAACTTTATATTATCTAGCACTTTGGACCTCTTAAAAAAAAAGACGTGTCATTTCTGTACAGTTAATTTTGTTCTTGTCCCTTTGCAGTATCTGATACTTCACTTGCATGGAAATTCATTGTTGTGGATAAACATTTTCTTTCTTAGTGATTTTATAATAAATATATAATAACTATTTTCTAATGATTCTCTTTTACTTTTAAGTACATTTTAATTTCATATATTCTTAAAAGGTTGTGCATTAGATGTATAAGAATTTTTCATCATTAAATGTAATATTATTTTTCATGATATCGTGCTAATTCTATATTTTTATACTTCAATTTTAAATTATTTTTCCATTTAAGTTTAATCTCATTGATCCAATCTGATCAATCTTACAAATTATGGTTTGTATTGACCCTAGCTAATTTTTTATAGGGTTTATGTTGATACTTCACCTATCAAAAGGAATCAGTTTATGGAATATGTCCTCTTTGGGATATGAGATAGAAGGTAACTAAATATGGTTTGTGCAAACACTAGAATTAAGCACTGAATCCTCAACAAGGGAGAACAAAAGCAAGGATCTTACATCCGGTTCCAGGGTTTACACATCAAGTCTCAAACCGCATTGGGTACCTGAGAAGACCATGCATTTCATATCACCATAAAACACTAATATCCATAATTCAAAAGAATTATTACTCTTGAAAGATTCACACAAACCCACACAGATGTATATACATGCATAATTCATGAAAAAACTGTAAATTTAGTAATCCGTCCAGATGCTACCACGAAAATCTAAACGGAATCAGAAATGAAGTTACCACCGTGGCACACATCCGGAACAATATTTCCCAACATATGCGTATGTCACTGATTAGATGATAAAATTGAAAATCATATATCAGATGAAAAAGTTTACATGACCATATAATAACCCGTCAAGTCGCCAATATCAAGTATCAAACAGAAGGTTGGCATTCGAAGTACCCTAAAAGTAATCGTAACTTAGTCCATGGCCTGTAATCACCTTTTAACACAAACAAGCAAGCTTAGGCGGGCAGTGAAATTGGAACACGGCTTTATAACTATGCCAGTTACGACTATTATAATAATTATTTTAACGAACTGGACACTGAAGATGGATTATCTAAGCGTCTCGTCACAGAAGCCTCCTGTATTGACAGAACCTACAAGAAAACGACCGGAAAATAATAATTGAGTTCAGGTTTAGATCGCAACAAAACAACGCTTTTCTTGAGCACATCTTGCGGATATAGTAAAACTTAGATTTCGCATGTCACCTGGAAAAGGAAATCCCATTATCAATGTTGCCTACCACGAGGCCCACCAAATGACCTCGGACCAGGAAAGCGAGCGAACTGCAGCCTCAAGTTGGCTGATTTTCGATCATTTTCGTCAAATCTATAACCTGCAAAATCGAGCCGTGACTACTTTACGCTGTGGACGGGGCTATACGTTAACGGAAGATAAACGGATTGCCGTAGAATGGAAAATTACAGGGTAACACTAGAAAGAATGTGATTGCAGGTGCATAACCAATGAAGACAAAACATAGGCACTAATGCATCGTAAGTTCTTCAACATCTGCCGACCCTCAAGGCTGTTTCTTCACTAACAATCAGTTGGACAATATCTTACAAACTACATTTGAAAGCCTCTTCCAGTTTTACCCAAAATCTGAAACTATCATATTTCCTTCTGTTTGTCGAAAGATATGAGAGGCAAGTGCTGTCAGCCTCAGTTCAAAATGAACAACCAATTAATGACAGTTTCACAGTTTCAACTCCAATGTATTAGCTTAAAACATACTCTGACATACTGGACCTGACGACGCATGTTACAAGCTAGTAGAAAAGGATGGTCCATTGCACAAGGCAGCCACATTATCACCTAAATGACAGAGGAGCAACCTTTTAACTTAAAGCATACTCTGACATGCTCGAGATGACAGTGCATTAAGCATTTTTATTAGCTAGTAGAAAAGGATGGTTGAACAAGGCAGCCAACATTGTCACCTAAATGATAGAGAAGCAACCTTACCATGATGTCAACCCTCACTGACTGAACCTTTAGCTTTGGTTATTAGAAAATCAAACATGTCAGAAAACAAAGTAATGAGATGTTTAATTCTATAATGCAATGAAGGCTCCTCTCTGTCCCAAGAAAAATAAAAAGGCAAACCTGAGAGACAATGAGTAGAAACAAGTGTAATAAAATCAACCCATCTAAATGAAAGAATTTCTAGTGGTCATCGAGCCTACACCAAAAATTGCATTAATCACCCAGCATCAACAAAGGTGTTTGCTTGCAATTGCAAGGTGTAACTAACAATTCAAAATAATGATCACTATAATGATCTGGACACTCACAATTGTGAAATATATATAATTTATGGTCAGAAAAGATGATAATAGCTTTAATCTACTCCAGAAAAGGAATGACAGCTGTTATTCAATTCCAGTATCTGTTGACCACATTCCCTGATCTTTGTATGATAGAGGGAAATGAGTCAGCAATCTAGCATATATAACAGTCATGTCAAGTTACTAACTGCACACACAGGTTAAAATGCCATCTTCTTTACAGCCACATCAGATCAAAAGTTTCTCACAGATAAGTTGATAAATAAAAGAACAATTAGCTTCGGGTACCACAAGCAGTCAGGATGTTTTGTGCCAATCCTACATATTTAAGGCCATTGTGTTGCACTTACTGCAACTGAAACACCAAAAGATCAATAGATATGAGAATATTTTCTCCTCCTTGCGCAATCTAGAAAATACTTAAACCATAAAGTAGACAGGTCAATGAAATACTAGACAGAATTGACCAACCAAACAGGAAAGGGGGGCCTTGAAGCAACAGTGTACTGAAAAACAGTACCTCATGCAACACTGCAGAAGACCATTGCAGTAATATAATATAATAAACTGGGAAGAGTAAGAAAGACAAGAAATCAAGCATGGTTGTAATCGAACCAAGCAAGTTATCAAAGTATTAAGCATGTATTTGTCACCTTGCAGAGCTTCCAGTGCAATTGCAGCTTGTGCTGCAGTAGTGAAATCAACAAAGCACAAGATAATTGGATCGCCTCTGGGCTGCAATAACATTGAACAAAAAGAATTGAGGCTTCTCATGCTTGATGTGAATAATAAAGACTCAACTCCCCAATGAGAAGTTAGAGACATACCTGTCTGGATTCCTTGTTCACAAGTCTCACCTCTTCAAACCCTACAAAAGGACGGAAAATGTCTGCAAAGGGAAGTGAAGGAGTAGCACAAACCTGAAACATGATAGCATACAAGACAGAATTAGCCAAAAGGATACGAGAGACTTCCCGGCGTGTACAGTCAGCAGGGAGGCCTTCCACAAATAGTGTATTTGAGGCATCTGGAGGAAGGGGAGGTTCAGGCCTTCTGCCACCCTGACCATCCAAGGCCCCAATGGTCATCATTCGTCGGTCATCAACAGGTTGACTACTAATTCCTCCACCCACAGGCCTAACAGGCTGTCCTGCAGGATAAGAAGAAATCTGGAGGAAAAATTCAAGTTAGCCTCCAATAAAACGGTAACACATGAATAAAAAAAGATCACATCCATTAAAATTACCCCATCGCGTAAGTAGCGATCATATGAAGCCCCAAGCGATTCAGTATCTCTGATTGCATGATTCACAGTTCTTTCATCCTCAAGCACGTAATAACCAAGCATGTCCGAACCACTAGGTATATCTTTAAGTCAAATAAAATCAGTCCATAAGAACATTAAATATCAATTATAATAGTAATAGCTCTGTAACACTCAAGGTGCAAATTTAGTAGAACAAATGTCAAGTACAACTCTTTACGTTAGGTAAGATTACATGATATTCATTCTTGTTCATTATGATTGCAAATTTGTAAAGAACAAAAATGATGCCTACATGTTAAAAGTTCATCTGGTGGAGCTAAAGAACCATGCTTAAGTGACACTGTGTTTTTTCATAGCCTTTTAGCTGCCAGAATTTGGGGGTCTGTTGAGCACAATCTAGGGGTTAAGCTTGAACTGCCAATCTCTGATAAAAAGGGGGCCTAGATGGGTGACCCATTTAGAAGCCCTTATGCTTCTGCTTCTATAGTTAAAGCTGTTATTCTTACATGCCTTTGGCTAATTTGGAAAGATAGAACAAATAGAATCTTCAATGGAGCTAACCATACTCCTAATATTATTGTGCATAAAGCTTTTACTTATACTCGAATGAAGCTCCATATACCCCAACTCTGAAGGCACCCATGAGCTAAGCCAACTCTCTGTTAGTTGGGAAAAACCATGGCTGGTTTAAGCTTTAACTGTTATGGTTCTTGAGATCACCACTAGGATGGAGGTCTAGGATTCACAATTAACAATGATGAAGATAACTGCATAGTTTCTGGATGTAGGTACTTCGTTGAATGGGGGCACTCTTTACTGTGAGGCTGCCGTTGTATACTATGGACTTAAGCATGCTCTACAGGAAGGAATTCAACTTATTATGGTGGAATCAGATTCTAAATTTTGGTGGACATTTTGTACAGAAAAATATACCCGTCCATGGTCTATTCTAAATGTAACCAAAATTTGTCTGTTTGCTTCAAAATTTTGTAGCATTGTCTATAAAGATGTTTATAGGAAAGGTAACAGAACTGCAAATTGGCTAGCTTGCCAAAACCAACAAGCTTGATGCCTGTTGGTGAGAGTCTTAGCCATCAGTGCTTACTTAGTCTGCTGATTAAATCTGATCTTTTGGGGACTATATGAACTCATTTTTGTAATACATAGTGTTTCTTCTCCTGGAAAAAAGTGACATTTTATTTATTTATTTTTTTGGTGTCATGAAATTAACATCAGTGCTTAATGTGCATAATTCCAAACAACTTTACTTAGAAAACAGATCTGTAGACAGAAATCTCTATGGTACATACCAAAAAATCAAAGAAGATCCTGCACAATAAAAAATGAACCAATGGACAGCCCAGTAATGAATTTGCTGGATTCCCTTTTCTGGAAATTTTTGTTTCAGCGCAAAGTGATTAGATTTAGTTTGTCATCTCGGTAGTCGGAAATTTGAATAACCAATACCAGAAAGAACCTAAGCAAGTGGGAAATCAAGCAATTTGCGTTCGACTACAACGGGCAAATTGTGCAGTGAAAAATTGCATTCGTCTCCCTATGCAGTCCCACAGGAAGCAATTCAACCTCGTACCAAACCCTAACCACAAAATTACTTCGGTACAGGTGTACATGCTAACTTGTTAATTTTCCAAAATGCTCCCTGAGCCATAAGAAACAACGCAAGATAGTAATAAATATGGCATCTGCTCACAGCAACACATTTCTACAAATCAAGAAATCTCAAACCCTAGTTTCAATGACCACGGCGACCTCATGAATCATCGCCCAGGATGACCCTAACACAGCACAGCAGGGTTGATCTACTTCGATGTGCCTAAATTACCAACAGACGAGTCCTAATGAGGGCAAGCAAACGGAACCCTAACCGATCGCATACGTAGCATAGGTAAAACATCAAAAGAAGACAAATCGAAAGAAAAGATAAGAAAAGAGGAGCGCCAGGAGAAGAGACTCACCGTGGTAGTCCAGACGCGGCCGCTTAAGGGTGGCGGCTGGGGGAGCCATGGCCGCTGCGACCGCCTGCTGGCGCGCGTCGCCGTACCTCCAGTATGCGTCGGCCATCGTCGCGGAGGCGGCGGATGAGAGGAGGCGACAAGCCTAGGGTTCACCCAAGGGAGGTAGAAAGGCGGTAGCTCGGACTGAGACGACGGAGGCGTGCGCTCCAAGAACACTACGGATTCTCGTTATTTACTGTGAGGCCCACTTATATAGGAGTAGGGTTTAACCGCATACAATATTGCGTGGTGCGGGCCGCATAGCTTTTAAGATGGCGAAGCCTCGCCCACCGCGCTCGCACTCCCATCCTTGGAAGAGGATGCCTGCCAGAGCCGACGGGGAGTGCTTATCACCTGTTCGATCCCAAACCCTACACTTGAGCCCACCATCTTTCACCCCAACCTGATAAGCGGATGCCCGCCTTTAACCGGAGCTGATGGGGAGTGCACATCAGGTGTTCGACCCCAGACCCGGCGTTCCAGCCCAGCATCTTGCACCCCGACGTGATAAGAGGCTGTCCTCCTTCATCCGTAGATGATGGGGGCATGCAGATCACCTGTTCGACCCCAAACCCCAGCGATTTCAGTTCCCCTCTTGTAATGGCAAATTCTTATCATATGTTTAAGATCTTTGCCAATCAAACTATTTGTTTGTCACATTCCAAAAAATGATGGGTTGAATCTCAAAATCTAATTATAATATTGTTAATGTGTTTTTCAACTAAATTTATATTATTATGCATAAACCATTAGTGTAGCGATTTTTTAAATTTTTAACTCACAATCATGATTTTTTATGACAATAATAATAAGATTCTTAGATTAGATCTTGTCTTTGCTACTTTGACGAAATGTATATACATATATATTATGGTACATTTTGGTTGAAATTGATCCGATCTAAATCTAATTCAAAATCAAAAAAAGGTATGCATCTTTTTTCTCATACTGTTCCTTATAAAACAAAACTATTCTAATGGTTAATTAGCCTTCGTTCATCATCGTAGGTGAAAAAAACTCGTAAATAATTTTAGTGTTTAGTACTCCTTTGGTAAATTTGAAATAATATTGTTTAATAATTGTTGTCGAAAGATTGGATGTCAGTGAATATGTCTAGTTGGTGTGGGATGCATATTTAGCATGTTATCATATATGGGCTAAATAGGATACGAGAGCATTTGAGTCCAAATTTACAAAGATTAACTTTAAGGTAAAGACTTATTCATACCCGAGGATAATGTCTATTATTGATTTTTAATAGGTATTGCCTATAAAAAAAATTGATTAGATGATGCTCTAAATATCTCTATTATTCTTGATACTCATATTTTGAACAAATATAATACAGATTGTAAAAATTATTTTGTCTAATTAATGCACATCAAGTGTCCTGTTCTGATACTTATGTCTTACATGGATACATCATGCATGATGAGATGTTTTGTACAATTATGATAGCTTTAATGTTTATGTTCTAGTCATATGTAATATGCATGCGAGATATCAAATAATTATGCTAGGGAGATTCATTGCATAGTTAAAGGTGAATCAAACGTTCAAAGCTAGGGACGTTTTCGGCTTCAAAACTTCGTCGGATGAGAAGGAGAAAGACGAGAGCCAAAGATGGCTCGTCCCAAGTAGATGGTTCGTAAGTCCATATGGGAGGGAAGGCTCCCAAGAAACAACTTGCTACCAAGGTTGCCCGCAAGTCTGCTCCTACCATTGGCGGAGTGAAGAAGCCTCGTCGCTGCTATCACCCTGGGACTTGGAAGTATCAAAAGAGCACACAACTTCTCATCAAGAGGAAGTTACCATTTCGGAGGCTTGTTAGGGAGATTTCAAGATTGATCTATGACTCCAGAGCCATGCGGTGCTTGCATTGCAAGAGGCTGGGGGTTGTTTGAGGACATAAATTTGTGTGATATCCATGCCGATAGACGTTCGGTCAACTCAGAGAATCCATGCGGAAAGGGCTTGAGATGGCTGCCATATCTTTGGTAGCTTAAGATGCTCTATTGCTACGCTAACATGTCTATCTATTTATTTATGGGTTAAGGTCAATTTTAGCTCCTATGATCTTAGTCATAGATTACTTAAGTCCTTATAATTTACTTAACCCATACATTTTAAAAAACGTGACATATAGATCCCTCCTGTAGTTAATAGATGTTAGAGTCTACTTACGTAGTATGTTGACTCACAATAAACTATTAATATAATAACAAGTATAATTTAAGTTTTAAAAAAAATATTAAGATCTATTTTAGCACATATAATTTTGGTCATGGACCAGTTAAGCTCTTATGATTTATTCATGTCTAAAATAACTCATATATTTTATAAAATGTAACATATAAGCTGCTCTCATCAAGTCTGAGTTAATAGATATTAGAATCTACTTACATAACATGCTCACTCATAATAAATCATTAATACAATGACACATGTAATTTAAGTTTTAAAAAAAATTTGAGACCTCCATCAATGGCGAGTGGAGACATCATCGTGGAAGTTGTTAGTTATAGATGCCTTATAAGCCAATCACGTGAGTGATGACACCTGTGACATGTTACAAATCTCTTTGCTTATTATTACTGATATTTTATCACATATTATATGGATGTATATTGTGATGTCCTTGGATCTCCGCAACAGGAATCAGATTATGATAAGATCATGATAATGAAACTGATTCACCTTTAAACACAGACTCTAAATCATCTCGATCATAGGTTACTCGAGAATGATATCGAGATAACCGGATAGACTGATGCACTGTATACTCATCCATATAATAAAGGCGAATGGTCTCATAGTCGCTCGTGTGAGGATACTAAAGGTACAGTGCATGTGCTCATTGGAGAATGAGTTCACTGATTGATCCACTTACAAAATGACGGATGGTTAATGATGCTTAATGTCAGATAGTCATTCAGTAGTCTTAGTTGTATGTCTGACCCTTAAACTTGAGACATCAAAGATATCTTGTATGAGTACTTCATTCTTTGATGTCGTACTTACAGGTTTAAAAGTTTTAGATCTGCTATAACCGATTTTTGGGAATGATAGCCAACATTACGAAGGTAATTGAGTATTAACAAAAGATCATCACTCTCGGTATTGCAAGAGACATATCTCATGTATGCTCGCTTAGACAAAATCTCTTACTAGGGTTATTCGGATTGAGAGAGAAAGAGTTCTCCGAGAGAATCTGATTAAAGCGAGACTCGGACAGGATTTCGTATGGGCTTGACATTACCATGCCCAATATGCGATCTCTAGGATATTAGATAGATGAGGGATTATAGATACATGGTAACTAAGGATAAACATGTTTGATCGATTAAATCCCCTGTATCGTTTGGGAACTATGGCATAATGGCATAATACGTCCATAATCGATAAATCGAGTAAATTATTATAGAGATAATACTTCACTGTATTAGAAGGAGTTCTAAGTTAGAATGAGTTCTGACAATATCGACTCGCAGCCAACTCGATATTGGGCCTAGAGAGTCACACACATATAACGAATGGTGCAACGAGTAGATGTGTAGATCTGAGATATCCACGGAGCCCCTAGTTTGTATCCTATAGATAAGATCCAATAAGATTAGGTAATTGGATAGAGATCCAATATCCAATAAGAATATGATTCATTAATGGGTTAACCTGCATGCACCTTTATAAATAGGAGAAACCTCCCAGTTCATATGCTAGAACTTCTAGGGGTCACCCCTCCTATTCTCCTTAACCTTCTCTCCTCCTCCTTGGCTTCGGAAACCTTGTAGTGTGCATAGAGAGAGATATCCCATAGCGATTTGAGGTGCATCATCACTGCGCCTATCGTGTAGATCATCGCTAGAGAGAAGTATGCGAGTTCTCCTTCATCCTCTCCTATGGAAATTTCAAGGATATATAATCTCTCTAAGTAATACTTCTCACATGATATGTGCGATTTTCGATTTTATGATTTTCTTGCGCACCAATCGTCGCACAACAACAAATTACTTCACTTTGGAAAATCTAGTTTTGTTTTTGTTTTTGTTTTTCGTTCCACATGAGATGTCGATCCGTGATTTTCAAGCAGAAGCGACCACCAGCAATAGCACCAAGTCGCTACTGCCTAGTAAGGCATCGTTCGCACGCAGCTTCTGTAGTGTTGACGATGAGCTTATGAGCTTTCAGTCATGCCTCAAGTGGATGTGCGTCGATCAATCCGACACTATGTACGTAGTGGTCTCGTAGTCTCTCTTCCTCCTCCTAGGCATCTTCGTCCTCATCGCCTCCCATTTTCATCCTCTCTTACTCCCTCATCCACCACACCTACGACGTGGTGGTGGTCTAGTTTTCCCTCACTTCTGCCTCCAGCCTCTTTTACCTTTATCTTTGTCTTCGTTTGTCGTTACGGCCTCCATCGCTTCCTCTTCCTCAACAATATAGATCTTAATCATTTTTTAAACTTTAATTATATTTATTATTATATTTATAATTTACTGTGAGTCAACATGTTATGTATACAAAGTCTAACGTCTGTTAACTCAGACTTGACGGGAGAGACTTATACACTATGTTTTTAAAAATGTATAGGTTATTTTAGGCATAAATAAATCATAAAGACTTAAGTGGTCAATGACAAAAACTACATGAGTTAAAATAGATCTTAATTATTTTTTAAATTTAAATTACATGTGTCATTATACTAATGATTCATTGTGAGTTAGCATGTCACATAGACTCTAATATTTGTTATATTAATCTTGACGGAAAGAATTTATATGTTATATTTTTTAAAAATATAATAATTATTTTAGACATGAATTAATCATAATAGTTTAAATGATCGATGATCATGATCATAAAACTTTATTCATATAACGATGAGTCCTGTCAAGATGATTTAACTGATTTGATTGAGTAGATTATATGGTGAGTGTGGTGGATCAGAATCATGGGTAGACCCAATTCCATTTTCGGCTTCAGTTCATAAATCTTGGGAATCGGATGATTTTGGAATCGATGATTCTGACTTCGATCTCGGTTCCATTTTATAATTTTTTAAATTATATATATAATACCAAAACTGAAATTACCCGAGCTTGGTTACGATTGGGTTTGGAACTATCGAATCGGTACGATTTCAGTTCGAATCAAACTGTGATCAAGGCTAATCATATATATAGAGATATTTTCCTTAGTTTTGATATGTATATTTTGGACTTAAGGCATTGTACATGTGAGATGCTTTGTGCAATTATACCATCATGCTTTCTAATGCTTATGTCATAAAAGGATGTATTATGCACGAGAAGGTGCTTTATATAATTTAATATTATCAAGCACTTAATACTTATATTTTGAGTAAATCTATTATGTGCGAGAATATATGTTTAATATTATCAAGCACTTAATACTTTTATCTTGTATGTTTTGTCTGTTAAAATGTAAATTAGACACTTTGATGCTTATGAATTGAATGGATGATGTATAAACCTAACTCAAATAGAGTATGGATCAAACTTTTTCTAATCTAATAAAATAAAATAGATATATTTTTCATCAAAAATAAATTAAATAATTCGGGTTGATCGTCTTTCCCTTACTCCCCCCGAGTATTCAAATTTAATTTATAATTTTTTTTTTTCTGATGCTACTAGTATTATTTTGCGACTATCATCAAATGTAAAACTTGATCACTTTAATAAGCGAATATTTCTTTTTAGATTTAATAAGCGAATATTTCTTTTTAGATATAGTCAGTCAGTATTCAGTTGATCGAACTATGCTTAACATATCTCAATTTCCCAAAATGAGTCATTATATCAATATATTACTATTCCCTCGAAACAATCGACGTGTCAACTTTGACAACATTGAATCTAAAGATTATCTGTATCAAATCTCTAAAACTTCAGCACGTGACAGCTTCATGTGGTTCCAATTTCGTCATTATAATGACTCTACTGCTACTAATACTTATCATCTGCCATAAATGTGCTATGCGATAATCCATCTAATAAGTTAACTATTAATTAATATCAAATATTCTCTGTGTGCAGATCCCAACCCACCGAGCGCACAAGTGAGGGCCCACGTAAATATAACCGCCATACGGTGCCGTACCCGCATCCCATTTCGAATGACGACGATCCCCTCCAAGTCACATCTCACAACCAAAGCGATTTGAATGGACGAGATGCGAGCGGAGTGGCAGTCGACGGTTATGATGGACGCTTTGGAGGTTACCGGTTCCTGAAGGAACTGGAAAAGATCCCCCTTGTCGTCACTTCACAGCTGGACGGAACCGCGCGAGAATGGTATGAACACAGAACAACATTATCTACTCCAACTGTGCTACCCGTATCTCGTACCGTTGTTGGATTGGATAGAAATACATGGAACCCGCTATAGTGTCCGGACAATGGTTCACGAGTAGAAAAATGAGTTTCGAATTGGAGTTAAACTTCCCCGTTCCACCTAGCAACTGCTTCTGTCCGTTACTCCGCGAGTGCAATCATGTTTATCCTCTCTCACAGATGCCCATAAATCCCTCGGCCTTTCCCTCCCTCGATACGTGTGTCGCTCCTCCTCCTCGATCCCCTCTCCCATGGAGCAGAGTCAGCAGCGGCAGAGGAGCGTCCTCGTGACGGGAGGCGCTGGCTTCATCGGGACGCACACCGTGCTCCAGCTCCTCAAGGAGGGTTTCCTCGTCACCATCATCGACAACCTCGACAACTCTGTGCCTGAGGCCGTCGACCGCGTCCGCCTCCTCGCGGGCCCCAAGCTCTCCCAGAACCTCCGCTTCTTCATCGTAATCTATCTTTCTCTGATTCCCCCGTATTGTTCCTGCTCCTCTCTATCCGCCGCTCGTGTTCTAACTTCGGTATGCACCCTGGTTTTGCGAACAGGGAGATCTGAGGAACAACGAAGACCTGGAGAAAGTTTTCTCCGACACCAAGTGGGGATCTTCTACTCTCTGCAGATTTCAAGCCCTACTTTCTTTATGCTGTTGTCTTTTACTATTATTACTGTACATGTTTCTTTCTTGATGATTCACGAATGGGGCTTCCAAGTGATTCCTGTTTCATTTACCGATGCGGAGTTTAGCAGCAATCTATCTACAAGTACGTTGGTTTGTTGTGATGTAGCGGAAGGCAAGTAACAATCATGGTGAAGATAGATTTTGGGAAAGAAAAAGATGTGCACACAGATGCATGCATATACGAGGATAAGTTTGTAATCTGAACATCAAAATTAAGGCAGTTCATGTATCCGTAAGATATGAGGGATCTCAGAGGATTTGTGGCCTTGTCATCCCACATCTCCTCATATTACGAGGGACACCTCACAAGTGATTAGCAAATTTTCTTAAAGTTAGGCTTTTGAATTGATATACATGCAGAAGAAACTTGGTATGCTTGCATCTGCAATTCATGTTTTGGTGTATTTTCCATTTGAGCATTCTTACGTTTACTGTTATTTCCAAGGTCCTGTTTGGTTATTTTGCATTACCATTTTAGCAGCTACTGGTTGCTTGCAAATCTCTTTTTGTTCTCGACATAAATTATGACTGTTTCGCAGATACGATGCGGTGATCCATTTTGCTGGGTTAAAGGCTGTTGGTGAGAGTGTGGCAAAGCCTAGCCTTTATTACAACAACAATTTGATTGGCACAATAAATTTGTATGAGCACATGGCGAAGTATGGTTGTAAAAAGGTTTGGTTCATCAACTTATTGGTGTTTTGCTTTCTTAGGCCGTTCTTCTTTTGCTTCGACTTGATTCCATCTTAATTTACCACCTCACTTCCAAGTAATATGCTTTATCATGTCATGTATGTGATAGAAAAACTTGTGAAAACTCGTGGCTTGGTTCTTCTATTCAAATTTTAAATTTCATTTTTTGGTTTTTAGGTATTAAGATTTGGCTTATATCAATAAGTTTTGTGCTCTGTACTTTTACTAATTCAACTCTGTTCATATGTTGCATCCTTGATTTTTCATTGATGTAAGCTAAACTATTTTGTGCGACTAGGTGGTATTTTCATCGTCAGCTACTGTCTATGGTCAACCTGAAAAAATACCATGCGTTGAGGATTTTGAACCGAGAGCAATGAATCCATATGGTAGGACTAAGGTAAGTGCCAATTGTTTGGGAGCAGTACAATCTGATGACTAGTGTTCTAACAGTTCAATGTCCGAGACTTATGAATGTAAATTATTTGCTCCTGTCGATTGTTAAGCTTCTGACTTAGCATTACTATTTTGTGTAATAGCTTTTTCTTGAAGAGATAGCTCGTGATATTCAAAAGGCTGACCCAGACTGGAGAATCATACTGTTGAGATATTTCAACCCTGTTGGTGCTCATGAGAGTGGCCAAATTGGTGAAGATCCCATTGGTATACCAAATAATCTAATGCCTTACATCCAGCAAGTTGCTGTAGGAAGGTTGCCTGAACTAAATGTATATGGTTACGAGTATCCAACGAAAGACGGCAGTGCAGTAAGTGCATCTGTTTCTGGCATTATATTACATTACGGTTTTCAACTTATGTTCAGAGTAAAACAATACCCTCACTACCACTCAGCTTTGTTTTGTTTTGTGTAGCATTTCTGGCAATGGCTATTATAATTATTACCAAAGATCATGTGTCTCGATGACAATGGTAACAATATCCGTATTATAGTTGCACACACATGTAGTTTATCAATCACAATTATTTTGACAGATCCGTGACATCTTATTTGAATAATTGTTATATGCACAATAGAAGAAGTCTTCTGTGAAATGGAAATAAATATCTGATGATCCCTACAAATCTGTCTTTCTTAAAACATCTAGTAAAGGTCATTGATGACTGCCAGTATCCTGATTTAGATAAGCGATACTTATATGACAGTTTGCATGCTGGCTTTTTCAAAAGCTTGTAGTGCAAAATTACTCAATGCCCCATGAGTTGTTTTTGGTATTTTTTTCTGAATGAGGTATTACTTTTAAAGACTTAATATCTATATTATTATTTTATCCTTTTCTTAGGTTCATGAATGTTAACACTAGCTATGATCAGACATGCTCTTTCCCCATGCAACACTAGTTGCAATATACAGAATTCTATTTCGAGAATTAATCTGGTTATTTATGCCTTACTTTACACTTATAGAAGTTCTTTTAAAGAAAACTAGAACTACGCATGTTACATATTGAATTGAGACATCAACTTATCATCTTCCAACAGGTCTATGTGGTATGATCTGATATGTATGTTCCTAGTTTATGAATTTTTGGTAACTGCATACTTTTATTGTCATTGAATTCATCACTGTATATAATTTGCAATCATTTAACCTTTTTTAGGGCAAGAACTATTATTATCCATCGGCCATCAAATTCATTTCCCTAATGTAGCTATCATTTGTTTTTTTTTGTGTCCTCTCCTCTATGCATTATTGAGCACTTGGTTTTCGAATGTTTGGTTAATATTTTTGTTGTTCGGTTCATTGTTTGATATTGATACAAGGAGTTCTCTGAGAAACTCGAATTGATAGTTCTGTGTATGTTCTCCGTAACAGATTCGTGATTACATTCACGTCATGGATTTAGCTGACGGTCATATAGCAGCTCTTCAGAAGCTTTTTGCCACAGAGGATGTTGGCTGTGTTGCTTACAACCTGGGAACCGGATATGGCACATCTGTTCTTGAAATGGTTGCAGCATTTGAAAAGGCATCCGGAAAGGTTTGTTCTGGCATATTTTCCTGTGAATAATCAAGTAACACAACTGACCCTTCTGTTTACCATCTTCATAATTTTCAGAAAATACCGGTAAAGTTTTGCCCTCGGAGATCAGGTGATGCGACTGCTGTCTTCGCATCGACAGAGCGAGCGAAAAAAGAACTAGGTTGGAGGTATGTGTGAATGATATCGCATTCAGGAGTTCTTGCGTGTTGCCTACGTACACTTCTGTCCTTACGGCGGAATGTATATTGTTCATGTTCCTACACGACTCATTGTGCAAGTGTTGCTTGCAGTGCCAAGTATGGCGTAGAAGAAATGTGCAGAGATCAATGGAAATGGGCGAGCAATAATCCTTATGGTTATCGACCATCCCAATCTTGAATTCTGAGACATCTGAAACTGTTAATTAGAAACCGTCAAGCTTTGGTGCGCTTATTTTTTGTCTTTAGAGCCATTTGAGATGTTTAGTGCTAATAATTCTGGTGTTATCAGCTAATAAAAATGTGCACCGATAATGTAAAATGTTCTCCATTGTTAACGCAACTCATTCTCAGTTATACAATATGGACGAATCATTACTTCCGATTTGTAATAGTATGGTGATTTGAGGTCCTTATTGCCTGTCTAAATTGCTATTATTTGGTTCATCACCTTGCACCGAGCGAACCCACCATCCGTTCGTCCACCCAAAAGCTTCGTTCGCGGTGATGGCACCTTCCCCATCGCCTCCGGCCGCGGAGAATGCCGGCCAGACGACGGCGCGGTCGCTTCCTACGCCGTAGAGCTGATGCTTCCAATGTGCATGAAGGAAGCCGCGGCGATAGAGGAGGATGAAGAGATGGTGTAGACGGAGGTGGCGGCGAGCGCGCGACGCTCAAAAGAACACACTCAAGTAAATGGGTTGGGCCAAACCTAGTTACTCCCAACCAAAGACGTCATCGTTCGCAAGACACTGCAGTTCAAATTGCGATGTGTTTGTCTCGTTTCCATCGTACTATGTATATGTCAAGGCAAGTCGATCTAATCCGATTCTACATTTTAGTGTTTGTCCATCATAGAAGAAGACCAGCGATGTACAAGTCCTTCCAAATATATACATATAGTCAATCAAAAACACCCTCTTCTTTAATGAGAGTTGGCTTCTTGTTCGATCGCAGGAGTGGGAACGACAAAACTGCTGCTTTGATCCAATCCAAACAGAGGAGTCGAGGCGTTGAGGATGATGATTTCCACTGTCAAAAAGTATGATCCAACCGTGATGGTCTTTCCCACGTCAGGTACGTACTTCTTGCATGGCTTTTGATGCATGGCATGTGAGAGGTGGGTGGGAAGCAGTCTCACGTGAAATCGCCACAGCAACGGTCACATGCCTCTCGTGCATGTAAAGCTCCTTTACGAAGATCCTTGGAGTAGTACAGACAGCATCATCGGAGGGTGCGATGAAGAGTTTTGGGAATGACAAAGATCAACTCAGTCGGTGTTATGATCGTGCCGTGAAAGGTTGAGCGATCAGCACTGTTTCGATGCGTTGGGGGATCGAGAATGTGGCCTGCTTATATGACATGGATATGAACAGTGACGATAATTATTGCATTTTGAGTTGCTGGTGATGCGACAATTGAAGCGACCCTCATTGATTTTACTTTACCATAATGGCGCCGTGGATTGCTTTCTTCTTTTTTTACCTCCAAGCGTTGATGTTTGATTGGATGTCAAATTCTTTGTAATGCTAGTAAAGAAGCACAGCTATTCCCTTAATGTTGGTTTCAGAAATGCATTGAGATACGCAACAATCCATTCCATCGATTAAAGTTGGAGTGGTCCATGAGAAGCAAAGGTAGGGACGTGATCCATTAAAGTGTAGGCGAACTCTTCTCACAGACACTCCACGGCTGGATGTCTTATCCGTGCCATGGCAGCTGACCTCCCCACAGTGATCCAGGATAGAAGGCAACAAAGAACTCCTCGCCCGAGCAGACTACCATCGTGAACAGCATTAAATTGGAGCAGGGCTGCAGACCGCGGCATTAATGCGCTCCGCTGGCTGCCAGCATCCACCTCTCTCTCTGTCTCTCTGTGCGTGGCATGGCCAAGCTAGATGGGCCATCGTCTCCAGCGGAGCAACACGCAGCAGAGAGCAAGATAGCGCAGGGATCGAGCATGGAAATGTAAGACCACAAAAACAAGCAATACTGAGCTGCTGATGGGCAGGCAATCTACGTGAGTCGCTCGATGACGACGACAACATATATACCAAAGCACTACTGAATAACATAGTACGTATGTCACCACAATGTATGCGGAGGCGGCTGTCGATCACTGGACACAGATTTGGAGACGGAGTCAATGCCCGAACCACCACCGTTGCTCGGTGTTAAAAGACAAACCTGCTGGGTGTGATTACTTCATCTTCTATCACATAGCAAAGGATGTGCCACACGCACGCGCGGTTCGTTCTTGACTCGGCCTCTGTTTATTTCTCCGTCTCTTCACGGGTTGTACACGGGGGTGGGCGGGATTCAGTCGTCGCACTGGAGTGCAGCCTTGATCTTCTGGACGGTGCAGGAGATGAGGCCGTTGACGGTCTCCACCGACTCCATCGTCAGCTTTGCCGTCGGCTGGCTGTTCACCAGGATCTGGAACCCCACGGTCAGCAGCGAGCCGAGGCTGCCGCTGGTCCGGTGCGGCTCGACGGAACGGTCGGGAAGGATGGCGAAGCCGGAGGGGAGGAGGGCGACGTAGGCGGAGTCGCCGCCGCTCATGACGAGGTGCATGGCTGGGATGTCCACCGGCGCGTACACCACCATGGCGCCGGACGCGTCGGTGCAGGTCTCCTGCAGTATCAGCATGCTGGTTTGGTTGGAGCTCGCGGCCTGCGCGTCAGCAGTATCAGCATGGTGTGAAGGTTGAGGAGGGTTAAGGGTGGCGAGGAAGAGGGAAGGGGGTATCGTACGCTGGCGCGGAGGAGGGAGACGGCGTTGCCTGCGTCCTGGCCTTTGGCGATGTGCGCCATCTCGTACATCGGCCCGCCGTTGGAGAGGATGTCCCACTTGCTGCGGAAGCTGGCTTCGCGAAGGAAGTCGAAGAGCCGTGTGGGGGACACGGGGATCCACACCGACGTCGCCGCGCTCAGCACCACGCCCGCCGGCTCCCCCGGCTCGTTCACGCTCATCCTCGTCATCACCCGCACCTCCTCCCCCACGTTCTCCGTCGCCAGCTTGCTCCACTCCTGCGCGGACGACGTGCACACCCCGGCGCAGAAGGCGTTGGTCATCCGCTGCGCCAGCTTCAGCATGCTCCTCCTCCCGCTCGCCGTGATCGTCTCTATCCAGTTCGAATCCAACAAACCGTCCGTGAGGATGAATGAATGAATCCAATTACGTATCAGAGATGGAGCGCGCGCGGCCGATTCATTACCAGTCTCGTCGCGGGCGGTGATGGCGGAGGACATGAGGATGGCGAGGCCCTCGCACTGGCGCTGGAGGGTGGCTACCCAGCGTCCGGCACCGAACGCCAGACCGGAGCGGAGCAGCGGGCGATACAGCTGATGCACTTGGTCCTCCTCGTACTCCGCGTGTTCCACCCAAGTCACCTACACACCACAGCCGTTCCAAAACAATGAGAGCTCCGCCTCCATGCCGCCCTACTTAATCATGCACATCATGTACCTTCCTCAGTCCATCATGTTAATTCGTCGGGGGGTTGGGGATGCCATCTTAAGATATCTATTGCTTTCATAATTCTCATTTATTATTCGTGCAGGACCTCGACTTCACGCATTCAAACTTCGAAAAGTACGTAACTTGGCATCTAAGATGGATATGATATCGACTGGGAGAAGCGAAATAGCAAGAACAGTGCCAAAAATCTCGCTCACGAACAACTCCAGAGGGACATGCAGCATCCAAACTAATACTATACTGAAGGAATACACACTAAATTATAAGCGAGAGAGAGAGAGGGTTACCTTGGAGTAACCACTGGGCATGTCTTGCACCACACAGCCAGAAGGCAGCCTCCTGCAGCTCGCAGAAGAGAGGCTTGCTCTGATGCTGTCCACGGAGACGTCAACCACAGCCCAAACGCCTTCAGCATGCTGCTTGCAGAACCTGAGGAAGTACACTTCCCGGACTGCAACCAACGGGGAGAGAACCTGCAACTCCGCGTGCATCTGAACCATGTGCAAAACCTTGAGATCAGAAACCAATGGCTCTTTGTATCAGAATCCATCAAACTAGTAAGGGTTAGGCTTTTCGGCTCACAAGCTGAAGAGCGCCGTCTCTGGTTCCACCCACGCCACCGGATATTACTTCCATCGTCGTGGCTTTTGCGATGATACATGGGAACATGTCAGCCCAGCGACGCTGCGAGAAAGATCAAAGGTTTCAGGTTGCAGTGGCACGAAGCATCCATTTACTTCGATGAGAAGAAGGTCATGCTTACGGCGTCCATGAGGGTCTCGACAAGGGCGAGGCTGTTGATGATCACCACCCCTTTCTGCCTTGAGGCCTCGGAAGCGTACCCCACAGGCGGCATCCCCGTCCCCGAGATCCGGCGAAAGGTGCGGAGGTACTGCTCATGGTTCAGTGTTTCCGTGCCGCCATCCGAGCTCGGAACCCAAAGCGGCTCCTCCATCTGCGCCATGTTCACGAGCTCCTCCATCGCAACCAGTGCTAGCTCCAAATGCATGCTCCTCTCGCTCCCCAGCAGTGCGTCCATGTTCTTACCCAGTGGGTTGTCGATCCCCGGCAGGAAATCGGGCACCGCGGAGATGGTAGGAGCCACAGAGCCGAACCCAAGGAAGCCGTTGTTCCCGACTCCGAGCTCCAAGACCGAGCTCCGCATGGACGGAGAGATGGGTTCCGACAAGGAAGAGATGGACTTGCCAAGGAACTTGCCGGCGAGAGCACAAACCCGATCGAGCTCTTCTTTGAGACGGGCGTTCTCGATTCTAAGCTGCTGTTCTTCCATGGAGATGTCGGCCAGCATCGCCGGGCCGCCGCAGCTGTTGCAAACCGGGTTCCTCGCCGCTTCCCGGATCGCCATGTTTTCCGCCCTCAGCTTATCGTTCTCTTGCCGGAGGATCGAATTCTCGTGACGCTCGATTTGCGTCTACACCTCATCAAAACAGCGAACTCAAAACGAGAGCAGAATCCGACGATCCAAACGAAATTCCGTGGCACCAGAGGGTTGCTACCTTCATTTGGGTGCGTCTGTTCTGGAACCAGAACTTGACCTGTCGGGTCTCCAAGTTGAGCCTCTTGCTGAGCTCCAGCCTTTGCTTCTCGTCCGGGTGAGGACACTCCTTGAACAAGCTACATCACGTAAAGTGCAACCAAATTGAGGCGACTTGGAGAAAGACAAAGCAACAGAAGATCAGGGAAGGATTCAGGGATCGGACTTACGCTTCGAGTTCCTGGATCTGTAGCGGGGTATGTCGATGGTATCGCTTCTTCTTGCGAGGATTCACCTGATCGGTGTCGTCTCCGGATATCGCTTCCAAGTTGTCGCTCTCCGATCGGCTATCGTTCTCGTCCTCCTTGTTCCTTTTGGCCGAATCCACGTCACTGCCACCGCCGACGGCCGCCATCCGGCTCGTATCGCTCTGTCCATCCACGGTTGGTCCGACGACGCAAAGAAAGGGAAGTCAGGAACGAAAGCCGACGAGAAGCAACATGATACAGGGATCGGTCTTCTTTACCAGGCCAAGGGAGAGGCCAGGAGACACGAAAGAGGGTTTAGGGAGCCTCTGGGAGATGAATTCCGGCGGAGATAACTCTCCGGTAGTCATGGCAGCCTTGCCGTAGGGTAGAGCGCCCGATCTGCCGTCTGATAAGCCCCCAAAGCTCATCAAAGATCCTTCCTTTTTCTCGCTGCTTGTGTCCCTCCAGAGTCGATCCTCCTTGCTTGGCTGTGCTCTCATAATCTTCACTCTGAGATCAGATCTTTCGCCTTCTCGTCCCAGAATCAAATTTTTCTGGGTATTTCAATCAATTTCAATGATGCAGCAATATCGAGTATGGTAAAAGAAGGAGAAAAGACAGATATAATGAATATACTGTACGAAATAAAGGAAAGCAGCGGAAATGGAGAGATCAGAGAAGGCAAAACGGCACTGGCTTTACGGCAAAAGAATGCCGCCTCCCTCTTTCCCGATAAAGGGTCGAAAGAAAGAGAAGGAAACTAAGCCTTTCTTTCTCTTCCCCTTCTTCCCCGCTGCTCCTACGATCACCCTAACAACCCTGACTCACTCCAATAATTCCAATCCCAACCTCAAAATCCCATTTTTAACGTAAAAAAGGGCGAAAATTTGGATCTTTGGCTCTCCCCCTGCATCGTCCTTAGAGACAGAAGAAGGACACAATACCACGGAAGCAAACCCGGCAAGGGCTTCAGAAATGTCAGCAGCGGAGACGACGACCCCAATGTAAAAACCGGAAATGTGGACTCTACGGCACCTCACAAACACAATACCAACTACAGCAATTCGTTCATTTGACCCCCACAACTCTCTCTCTCTCTCTCTCTCTCTCTCTTTCTATCTATCTATCTATCTCATCATCGTAAAAGATCAAAAGAAAAGGAAGTCCAAAACCGACACCAGGATTAAAACAGAAGAGAAGCGCCTGTACGCACTAAAACCGAGAGAGAGAGAGAGAAAGAGAGAGGACGTACTGCAACGAAGGTGATAAAAAAGGAGTTTGACTTTGTTGGGGACGACAGCAGAGCCCGCAGTCAAAAGTGAGTCCCCCGATTCTGTCTCAACCTTCAACGCCGAACAATTAATTTTACCTAGAAAGAACAGCAGTAAAAGAGAAACGATAGATAGATTACAGATCTTTGAATCCAAGTTATCTCTCTCTCTCTCTCTTATAAATAGTATTACGTCGGCGTCCTTCTCAGGGGAAGAAAAGGATCGCAGCGGGGAGCCCGGATAGCGACTGATGGCGACTTCACCAAGATCGAGAACGCCAGAGTGAGAAGGCTGAGGGGGAGAAACGGAGGGGACGAACCGGGGGGGGGGGGGTCTATAAAGTCACTGTGGGAGAGCCGAAATGACGGTATCACCCCTCGCTCCGGTCACGGGATCACGCCAACGGCATCCCTCTGATCGAGATCCAACGGCTGTGACGGGCGGGTTCGGACCGGGTTTCGGACGACGAGGAGGGCCGAGTTAATTGCGGGTTCGGAAACGGCTCCGACGCGGTGGTGAGAGTTGTGACGCTGCGCGGTGCGCGTGTCCGCTGGCGGAGCAAACCGCCTGTGAGAGTTAATGAACTCACCGCGCGTTGGTGTGCATGCACATTTCGTCGAACGATTCGTCTGCATCTATCTCAGCTTCTGTCCGCCATACCGCGAGCGCTGGACGTGCACTGCACCTGAAGCAGGCGCTGCTTCCTGCTGGCTCATCGCCTGCGTTGCAGTGCAGTGCTGCCATTTCAGGCGTTTCCTTGCCGTGCGTTTGCTGTCTCACTCGCCATTGGCGCCCGTAATCCGTCGTCAATTCCAGAATCAACATCTGTGCCGTAGTCTTCGTTGTGTTGGATAAGTAAGAATGTGGGTGAAAAGATTTTGCTCGTTGGATGTCATTGATGAGTGATTGCTTTATTTTTGTCGCTAGCATCACTGATCGATGTGATCGCATGCGCATGATTCCTCTGCAATCGACTACATTACTATGGATGTGGTGGAAATCAAGAATAAATAAGTAAATTCCTCAGAAAAACACTTCTTTTTGTATATTTTTTTCTATTGATTTCTCCCTTCACAGAAACACCATTTTGTCTATAGTTTGAGGGGGGATTTTAATATTATTGAAAAAAAAATGAAATTAATTACTTAATTTTACTGACAAATTGAGCTTAAATTACTAGTGGAGTTTATTATATATAAATAAATAAATAAATTCCTTAGAAAATTTCCTCTATATATATATATATGATTTTTTTTATTTTATAGAAACATTTTTTGTTTGTAGTTTGAGGGGGATTTTAATATTACAAATAGTTAATTTTATGGAGAAATTGAGAATAAATTACTTGTGGTGTTTATTATAAAAAAAAAAAACTCAATTAAGGGAATCATAATTAAGAAGTAGTTGATAATGTTTCTGATGCCCTATTAACATAAGATTTCAGGTTTTATTGGGTGAAGAGTTGTATTACTGATGAATTAATTAATGCCCATCTGGTTATTATTATTGAAGTTGAATTAATATTTTCCTACCTAAATTTATTTATTTATTTTTATCATATTGAATAGTTAGTTCTAATTTCAATGTCATATCTTGCTTACTTCAATGAAGCATCCCAGCAATCACAATCTTTAATTGCATCTCTATTTCTCATGCTTAATTGCATTAATACAAGTATAAAAATCATGATGAAAAAGGACATGATAACTATTTTTTGCACATCTATTGAAACCTAATAATTATGAGAATGGACAGTACCTAACCATCATCATAATTTAACTTGTATGGTAAATCTTACTCTTATTCTTATTTGCCTTTAGGTAACCTTTTTAGTGCAAATACATTTTGATGTCCAGCTTCATCATTTTGGATTCATGCATCTACATTAATGATTGTTAAATAGAGCATTCCAATACTAGGGGAACCTAATCTCCCAAATAGTTAAGTATCCTTAATACCTACCAACAAAAAATTATTGAATCTAATAATGAATCCTAGAGAATCTTGCTCTAATGCATGTTGTCTTTAGCACATAATTAATTAATCATTTTGTTTGGAACAATGTATATGCATTATAAATGTGCTTGCCATTTTAGGAGCACTAAAATATATCACAGAATGGTATTATTTATGTACACAAGCAAACAAAAAAAAATGTTCCCATCACTGAATGGATCATGTGAATATAAATACTACTTGGAACATTGTCTTTATCTTTGTAGTATGTGTCTACGAGATAAGATGAGATTGACACAAGAGGAAGAATCAAGGATATAATTGATTTGTTCTTTTCTCCTAAGAACAACTCAGTAGTTTCTCTACAAGGAAACTTTACAACCACTTGCAACATATATATGTAAATCAACAAGTTGTATTGTCTCGACTATTTCGGGTAAGATATATAGATCATTTATCTATATAAAACAATATTCTTAGTTAAGTTAGAATATCTTAAACCTTTATTTATAAACTTTTAAATTCTTTTTCGGTTCGTATTCATCTCTTATAGTATCGCTAATATTCTTTATCTTATCTCTTTGCACATGTCTATAGCATCTTAAATAATTATTCCTTATTTTATCCTTCGCAGACTATATTTAATTATTCATGAATAAAAAATATATAATATATAATAAATTTGTATGTCCAACCTAATCCACCTTGCATATAATGGAAGGATGTTATAAACTAAGTTAAGCTTTAAGATTATTGATCATCCAATCGAGAATGTTCGTAAATCTATAGCTCTCTTTTTGAGTCGAACATAACGTCACGACGATATAGGGCATCTCGATACGGACACATTTATTCTTCTCATTAGGATCATGTTTTTAGTACATGGTAAGGAATTGGTGTTGGTCACTTCACCTAGTAGCCATTGCATGCGTTGGAGATCATATCTTTGATTGATTTTGACTTAAATGACATGGAAGTCATCACAAGTCATGGATAAACCCTAGAGAAATGTTCATGCGGATGAAGAGTGGTTGGCCCCATGAAAGCAAGGATTGATGGGAATGGAAGTTGAATTGCCCCGATACATCACCCTTCTCAAGAAGCGTGAAACAAAAGCCTCGGATATCCCACCAAGTAAACCAAGAATTGTATTTGGAGGTGTGAAAGTCCACCGTTTCACAACAGATCTAAAAAGAAGTGTACTGACAAAAGAGGTTTCTTTTGATTAGACCACATTTGATCGAGACGGCAAATTAAGATCTTATTAGTGAATTTTAGTTGGACCGATATTTGAAAATTTGATTGTAACATCCCATAATGATGAAAAAAAAAGAAGAATTAATGGAGAAAATAGTTTATATGATCAAACATTACACTTCACTAATTTCTTGGAATGACTTTCTCATATGAATTTTTATGAAATAAACCTCAACATTAGTATAAATGCGAGGAAATTTATTGGAATTACTAGTCGTCCCAATCAAAATACTTATCGTGGTATCGAAGAAGATCACTCTCCTTCTTCTGCTCTTTCTTTAGGGTTTATTCGTAGGTATTGATTCCTTTGCTAATAATATTATAATTTTTTAGGATTACTTATTAATCACCGAATTGCTGTATTTATTTTTCTTCTCTCTTATGTTTGATTAAAAATATTTATATAATATATATTCTTTATTTAGGTTTGCAATATACGGATGGAGTCATTTCCTAGTAGTACAAACTTTTAGAGCTATCGATCACTAAGATACATATCGAGCGTGAATTGGTAGAGTGTGAATGGTGTCTCCATTCCATTCAACTCGAGCTTCACTCGGTGGCATTGGATCGGCCAACGCATGCATGCCATGCCGGAGGGTATTGAATCGGTGGCATTGATAGGGAAACATAACGAAGCCAACAGCCTTCTTCCACAGTCGGTAAAGACATGAAAAGGACGTCGCAGCGACAGCAGAGAGAAGAGAGGCAGCGAAGTCAAAGAGGCGAGCGTGGGCCTCGGGAGAGCCACATGTTCGTCGGACTCCGTCGACCAAGGAAGGGGATGAGAAGCGATGTGCACGTCGTGGCGGATGATGACGCCCCCAACAGCTCCCCCCCCCCGCCCGGTGAAATGGATTCTACCTGGAGTCCAGCGATCGCTTCCTTCCTTCACTTGCTTCACTTTCCCCACCCTCCCTCATTACTTACTTCCCCATCAAGGAACATTCATTCTTGTCGCCGTCGGAAGGTCCATGACAAGAAGAGGGAGGGGGGACATGTCGCCCCACGCGTCGCTGAGGCCGTGACGTGTGGGCAGCTGCTGAGTCTGAACGCGGGAAGATAATTGATGTGGGGAGCGGCTGAGTCGCTCCTCGACTCTCCTCCTCTTCATCGATGCTTTGGGACGAGTTGTGGCCATGCTCTTGTCCTGTTATGACTCCAAGACGGAGGAGGAAGACGGAATGCAGGGAGGCTTAAAGGTTGCTCTTGTCCTGTTAGCAAAAAGGCATTACCTCACCCCAGCCGAGTCTCTTATCTTCTCGTCATAAAAGTCGTCATTTCATCGACTTACCAATGATCAAAGGTGAATCGATGAAACGTCGAGGGCTTAAAATCGATCTCATCTAATAAATTTAAGCATATAAATTGGTTAGATCGCAATGGATCCACTTTCCTTTTCATGGCTCATCATCGTTTAGCCATATATACCATTAATGCCATGACAGTCGTAGCTACTTGTCCTCTTGCAAGGCGTTGTCATCCTCGTCTTCAATGTCATCATCGAGTGCTGTTTCCATCAACATGATCAACCCATCATCAACACCAGCAGCGCCATGTTAAACTTTCTACTTCTCATATCCTACAGCCACAAAAAGCTTTCCCCTTCTCCATATCCTCCATCACCACCACCACATAAAGCACAGCAACCCACATTGATGACACCTTTAACCGTTCCATCTGACTTTTTCTTACGTGACCATCCTTTGCAGGTGTACCAAATATAGTTAATATATATCCCCAAACTCCTTACTCTTAACTATATTCAAGAATATATACATATATATATATATCAGAACTTTCTTGTGACAACAAGTACAATCTCAATGTAGAGTCATCATTCGGCTGCGATGTCAGATCTGACATAAACAAGCATCAACCATCCAGTTTGGTCTCATCAAAATAAGAGTTTGGTCTGCACCAAAGAAAAACATAGATTTCGGTAAGAAAATGAGACAACAAAAGAATCCTGCTCAGGAGTTTAACCAACTCCTGATGTTTACTCTTGGGACATATCAGTGAAATGTTCTTTGATTTTTTTAACATACTGGACTCGTTCACATATTTTCTAATAACCAAGATGCAATGTTAGAAAGATTACAGAGATGAACCATGAAAACAATTTAATTTGATAAACTATGAAACAAAAAACCTTCCTTGCGGAAGGTCTGGTCCATAGATGACAAGCAGAGAAACTACTAATTTAGTTGAACCATGATCACGATCTCGGAACCATTCAGTCAAGAGAACACCAAGAACAACTGTCTACCCTGAACACTGTATGCCAATTCTTCCGCATTTCACGGTTCTTGTATGCCAGAACAGATCAACGGTGCCATATGTATTTGACCAATTTCTTTTTCCATGTGTGTATATATAGTACCACCTGTTTCATGCAGTAAATCATGTGCATATTGCTAGCAAGGAGGCACCATCAACCTGTGGAAAGCCGCCTGGATGCCTCCAACCATCCAGCTAGTTGGATGGCAGTTGAATTAACCAACTTTATCTCCTCTCCCATTGACGGCCGCTGCCGTTACCACATCACCCTCTACCACCTTGCTTTCCCATTGCATAAAACCCTGATCTACTTGGCTTTAATCCTAGATACTGAATTCCCCTCATTTTTCCCTCTTCAGGCTGCTCAACTTTCTGTCTCTTTGAGCTTTCGGAGACGAAAGAGATTTGCCGTGAACCACCAGGTCCAAATTTCACACCATTCAGAGTACCAACTGCTAGTTTTTCTCTAGAGCAGCAACCCTCTCTCCAAGAGGAAGGGCATCCTCCTTGGCCAGAGAGAGGCTCCTTAAAAATGCTTCGGCTTGGCATTCATCCTTCTCGTATAACCTAAAAGAAATCATTACGTTAGAATCTAGATAAAACATATTTGGTATCTTCCATATTTTGTGCAAACTATTGTCTCAGTGGACCTCTAAACTGCTGTCTCAGCAGGAAATAGTGTTGGAACTTTATGTAGGTACAATGTCAAAAATCCTTTCACAAGGTTAGACATTTTAAACTATCCCTTAACATAGTTTCATAGATAATACAAAAGAAAATTCTCTTATTGCAATTTAGGTCCCTTGTAATCTCTACCAGCAGGTGATCAGACTCTACCCTGGCCCCAGCTAAAACTGACTCAACTACAAACATGTGTAAATAGCTAAAATACTCCTGCATATCATACTGCACCGGTGGACAGTATCTGCATGTTGAGTGGAAAGGTACATGGGCAGCACAGTGCACTTAAATGCAAGCATCCATATGCAGACAATATGTCCAACCAGCACTATGTTAATTATCACTGATTTGAACCATCCTACATTGACCTCGGAAAGAGAACAGTACTGTACAATGGCCCTCTCATCAGAAAGAAGAGATCACTTTAGATGGTTTTAACAAAAAATCTCTTGTTATAATTTAGTGACTGCCCCATGCCAAAAAAAAAATCTAAATTTTATATATGGATACAGTAAGAATTCTCTCTAAGTGTAAAGAAAAAAAGAATTGCATGAAATAGCTTAGGTGGGTAAAAGGAAAAAAAAGAAGCACATAGCTAGGTTATCCATTAATTCAATATATGCTGCCTGATTACTTCATATAAAAACATAGAACAACTCTGTGAACAAGGCTCCACCCATGCAGGTTTTGGAAAACATTATTGCAAGAAAAGAGGATGTTTCAGTGACTCAAGCACCGATCACCTAAATGGATGTATTAGCCAAAAACTAAATAGCAACTTTAATGATGATTAAGTATGATACCTAACTCATCTTACTAATCAATGGAATGTAAGTGCAGTTCGATCATGTTCTTGATTTGTTTGTAAATTGTGAGAAAAGCAAATGGCATAGTTTAGTGATGAAACTAAGACTATAACAGTTCCAACTTTGTTTAAATATTCAATTGTGCCACAAAACTGTCAAAGAATGGCGCACATTGAAGTACCCAATACCATTATGTCATATAAGTAAAAACGACGTTATAACCATAAAGAATCCCAGGGGTTCACCTCATGCCCTTCTACTTCTTAACTATATTCTCATCCGCGTCAAGCTCATCTTCGGATTCCTGTGAAGCTATTGAAGCGCATCAGAATCACTGGTCCCCTGCTCTTCCCAATCCTCCTTTACAGGCTCAAAATGTTCCTCAATCAGGGAGGGTTGCTTCTTAGAAGATTGGGGATGAAGCGAAAGAAACTCCTGTGACAGTTCATCCACTTCAAAAGTCCTGAAAATTATCGGCCAATCGTGCAAAAATTAGAAGACACTACTATAAGACATGCAAAGAACAAGCATAAAAAATGGATCACAAAACTAAAAAGAACCATTTTTAGAAAGCTAAAGAAACTTAATTTTTGCATGTTCAGTATACTGGCAATTGAAAACCATATGAGCACATAAACATAACCAATGATAAACAATATTCTAGGAGCTAAATATTTCAGTTGCATTAAACATTTGTAGATACTTGAATACTGCTATGACAAATCAGTGCTTTTGGAATCTTGGAAAGAACAGCATGTGGGATCACATGGATAATAAGGTCCAAGAAAGCTAACAGCAAGATATATTAATGACAGTTTGTGTATAAAAGTTAACAGATTATTATTCATACATGTTGGTTCATGTATTTATAGAGACATTAAAATTAACCTTTTCTATGATCAGGATAGTAGTTACATTGTTGTAAACATAACTTTTACCACTTCATTCTTCTTTTATAGGAAGATAATGATGTCGAATATGAACTTTCAGGTCACAATGCCATCCTCGTTATCATTTCATACAAGTACGAACCCTTAATCAGGAGGTATAATAAGCCATGATTAAATATAAGTGGAACAGGCTAAGAATTTGATTCAATGACAAAATACTAGTAGGTGGAAGAAACAAAGATCAACCCATGAACATAACAATTAACAGCCACCTCAACTCAATTAAGAAGCAAATCCAGTGAACTTAAATACATAATTTATGAGGTAGAAAAGATATTCAGATTGTGTGAGCCAATTGGTAGTCAGAAGACTCAGAACAGTTTTGTTCCACTCATTAAACTATTTCTTGGTTTAAATGCTTAAGAAACATTATGGAGTACTATGTTTCTGCTAAGGATATTATAAATCTTTGAATATCCATCACTACTGATGAAAGTATTAGATGCAAATTGTGTTCTAGATCTTCTAGGAAAAGAAATGCTTATGGTGTTTGTCATAATGCATTCTGCATATACCTTATTCATGAACATTGCTGCAAAATGTGCATCTCTATGGATCTCACTAGTTAATACTCTGTTTTTATTTGATTTCTTTTTTGCAACTGCGTCATCCATATTCTCCATTTCACTTTCTTCCGCAATATGCAAGCGAGCTGCAAGGAGCCTGTTTACTTTAGGCAACCTTTTCTGTATCTGCAACACCAAACAGGAATCTTTTACTAAGTGGACATATAGCAGCAGAAAAGCAAACCAAAGAAGAGAAAGTACTGTAATATGTGAGGCTTGCTTAGCCTCCATCTTCTCTTTCTTCTGTTTCTCCCTGTATTCATCATATGCAAAGGATCCACCAAAGCCTTTGCCTGCATGATCAAAATTACAGTGAAAAGAAGGCATCAGCAGGAATGAAATTAGTGGCTACTGATTTTATAAGATTTTTCTGAAAGAAAAAGTCCAAGAAGTTGACATATTCTTTTCAATTCTTTTCTCTTAAAAGAAAAAGTCAGATGCATCATTACCTTTTTATATGGACGATGATCAATAAAGAAACCATGCATGTAGGCCCTAAAGAGATTGGTGCCAATCAAATTGGTAAGTTTCAGACATTCAAACTCTTCTGTGGTTAAAAAATTGAAATCATCATAATTGGTTGTTTGTGACCCTAACTCCATTTCTTCCTCTAAGAAAGTAGATATGACAATGGGCTTCAGCACATAAAGGCACCAAAAGAATTTGAATTTTTAGAAAATAAGCCACAATTGGTAAGATATAACACCGCCACGTCAGGTTTTCTAGGTACAAGTACGAAGTACCACTTTGAGGCAGGGCCAAGAGCAAGTACAAAGTAGGCTGGTATCTGGCTGCTGACTAAAGACAGTAACATCAAGCCACTCTCATTGAAAACACATATATCATTGATTGCTCCAGAGTTCGGTTCTATGCTGGTCGTATTCTCACCCTGTTAAAAAATGGTTAAGCCAAGCATGTCAGAGTTTGTTAGGAAATTTTGGAATAGTAGTGTTAGAAATTAGGATTGGGGAGGGAGGGGGGGCGGCCATGTTTGTTCATCGTATCCTTATTATCCAAAGAAGTCGGCTGCTGTCTGTTTTCCATGGTATAACAAGAGCTTATTAAAGCCTGTGTGCGACCAAAGGATGACAAGCTTGGCAAAAATATGAAAACCAAGTCAGTAATAAGTCGGCCGTGCAATAATTCAACGTAATGCAGCTTCTTGTGTGTTATCATATTTCATAAAATCCAAAGCTACCTCATGTTAAAACCTCAAAGGATGAATATATGCATGTGCCAATCTTAAAATTGTGCAAACCTAGGACTCCTTGTATAACAGTAATTTTGATGAGTTTCATATGAAACTTGCATGAAAAAAATTAATATAAAAATAATTCATTCATACATATTTTGGTTTTACATCAAGAACTTGATGCAGGATCATTCTATTGTATTTCTCATTCAAAATTTTGGGGAATTTTGCAAATTTCATAAATTGAAACATGACAACATCCACTATAATCCTATATTAGCTATCAAGATTGGAATAAATTCTTCAACAATTGCTGCACCTATACACCATCAATTCTTAATATTGAGTAATTCCTGACTCCATATCATTTAGTGGGTTAAGCCAATAACAACCTGCTTAAACCCCCTTAACCCAGAACTACACGAAGTCTTAAGATTATTATAGTTAAATCTCTCTCTACCAGTGATTTCAATAGGCGCTCGGGCGCTCGCCTAGTCGCTCGGGCGAGGCGAGGCGAGGCTCGAGCGCCTCGCTTCATGTCCAGGCGCCTCACTTCAAAGAGGTGTTGCCTAGGCGCTCGCCCGAGCCCAGGCGTCGGGCGCTTCGGGCAAGCGCCTGGGTTAAACCAGGCGACTGAACCAGATTTTTAGGTCTGGTTGGTCTCCGGTGCCTTAGTTGGTTCAATCAAACCAACTAAATCACCGATATCATGCTCCCTTTGGTGATTTCCCCGACTTCCCCAACCCTAACACTCGCGATTTTACCATTGAGATTTCTTCTCCACGGTCGCTACTCTTTGCTGCTGCTGCCACTGTCGTTGCTACTGTCGCTACTCGCCGCTGCCACAATTGTTGCTCGCCGATTGCTCGCCGCTACCACAATCGCTGCTCGTCGCTGCTGTTGTTGCCGCTCGCAGCTCCCGCTCCCGCTATCGCTCGCCGCTCCTGTTGTCGCCGCTGCTCGCCGCTCCCACTCCAGCTACGGCTGTCGCTTACTACCATTGCCGTTGCCTCAGCAACCTCGGTCTTCTCACTCTTCTCACTATACTGTCGATAGTATATTAACAGTATACTGCTAATTGTATACTAATAATAGTATTTTTATTTATTAGATTACTAATATATTATTTTTATTTTAATACTATTAATTTTTATTTATTTAATAGTATTTTTTATTAAAAAATATACTATTATGATTTATTTATTTATTATGATTTTGTACCTAATTTTCTTAATTTAATAGCATATTTTTATTTAAATAATTATATTTATTAATTATATTATATATTTTTATATTTTAGCGTCTCGCTTCGCTTGGGCGAGCGCCTAGCGCCTCGGGCGTTTTGGACCTTAGCGCCTTTTGGCGCCTAGCGCTTTTTAAATCACTGCTCTCTACACATAAACATGTACTTATATATATTATATGTGCACATACATGAATATGAGTATATATCTATATAATATATGTACGTCAGATCTTCAACATTCTTTATGCAGTTTAACATAAGATCAACAAGAAAGAAGTCACCTACAATATAATGCTTCACAAATATAGAAAGAAAACAAAAACTTGTAAAGAGAGGTCCAGTAAATCATCAATTCAGCTTCATTAACCAATTCATCTTCATTAACAATTATGTGGTTAGTATAAATGAGATTAAATATCCTATTCAAAATCATATATCCATCTTATCCATCATCAGTAGATCAACATTAAATACAAAACATAGTAATTCCAAAGATAACCACAAAATTTCCCTCAAGTATGTCAAGAGTCAAGACCATTAGATTCAATGACAATTTAATAGTTAATTAGGAATTAAATAATTTGAGAAAATATTCGAAGTTAAATAGGACCAGAAAGTAAATGCCATAATAACCATAAAATGATTTTTTTTCTGACGGAATAAAGAGGGAGAGAAAAGGGGGAGGGGGTCCACCCTATAGTAACCCAAGTAGATGCCAATATATGAATAAACAATCAAGTAACAAATGATAAATGTGGGTTCAGGTTCCAGCTAAAGAATAAATCTGCTAGATCCTTAATAAAAGACACATGACAGCACAGAAAAAAATACATAAATGATTTATATCTTGCTATAAGGGCATTTTATTATTTGTAAACAATTATTGGTTGAACATATAGCATACATGTGAAACCACAAAATTCTTGAAATTATCTTATTTTGTAGCCGTTGATCAAAGTAATAATAATAAATAAGAAGCCACCTAAAAGTAAAGCTTTGATACATCAGTGTGGCCCAGAACGAATTCCCATAGGCACCAGGAGCTAGGAAATGCCAGCTCAAGAGAGTAAGCCTAACCACCTAAATAATAACGCAGCTGCTAGCTACAGTTGGTCCAGATTACTGCAAGGAAGGTGATTAACATATCGTGATTTAACCTCCTTCCAAAGGAAGCACAAAGACTTTATCTCCTTCCAATATTAAAAAATTAACAAGTCACCAAAACATAAGCTTCATGAGGTTTACTTTAGAATATCTTTTGTAATATTATTATTCCTTCCTAGGTTTTAACATGTTTTTCAGTTTTAGGTGGAATATAAAAGCAACCCTCTATATGTTTTCCCAACTTTTCTGCCAGAACATAAATAAGATACCATTATACAGACGAATATTAAATTTAAAACTTTAATCCAAACATGAGATATCATTACATATGCAAGATGATTACAAACACCAAATCACAATGTGTGTAGCCATCTATAGAGTACTCAATTAACAAAATAAAAATTCAAACATCTACCAATCAAACAAATCTAATGATCATCAACATCATCCATGTTCTCATCTGCTCCATCACTTGTTTTGTATCCATCATCTATTCTTTCATTTCGTCTAAATCAACTTCCTCCACTTCAACGTCTACTACCCTTGAACTTGATGCTTTTGCACTTGTCTTTAGTCTCGCTCGTCGCCTAAAGTATGACACTAGTGACCTTACTACGATACCCATGTCAAATTGTCATGTTGGAACCCATCTCCCCAACCATCTCTCACTGCAGCTAGGGATGCTGGATGCAAGGAAAGGAGGAGGGGGAGAGAGGAAAGGCGAATAGAGGACAGTGGCAACGGAGAATCCACAAAGAGAAGGGTGAAAGAAGAGGGAAGAAAAGAGAGGACCTACCAGTGAGCAAAGATGATAGAGGAGGCCACCAATGGATGAATCCCTTGACCATAAATCCTAAGGCACAAGCCCTAGATCTTGAATACTTATTGCCTTGGGTCAGATCCTACTGCCAAAAGCAGTAATTGGCAGACAAACACAAGGGTCATAAAGAATACTTGATAAAATAAATAAAACATATACCAGCAACATCATAGTACAAAATAGTTACCATCCAATATGGCAAAGAGACAAAAGTAAAGAAAATCAATTTTTATCACTCTGTTGACAAACCGTGGAATCCTTAAGCTATGGTGATTTCCATATTTTGCATGCAGACACACGGATCGATCAACACACGAAAAAGCCATTTTCTGTTCAAAATTTCCTATTACTTCATGCAGAAATATTTAACAATAAAGATGAAAACAACAAAATATATCATATGGAACCAATCTAATAGCTGCATGCATAGAATAGGAACTACGACTAAGTAGTCGAATCCATCTTACGAAACCAACCAACAGACACCGAGAAAAGCATTATAAGAAGAGCTACAAACAACAGAAATCATTCAAATGTAACAAGTTGGTAGCAGTCTAGCTGGTAACAGAATTATATATATATATATATATATATATATAGAGAGAGAGAGAGAGAGAGAGAGAGAGCCCAACTGACAAATCTCTTAATATTTTATTTTAGTCCATTTGTTGTATGTTTCGGCCTTACAAAAGATATCTGTCATTTCAAACTCACAATTCAAATGGTTGACTTAGCCTATGATAAATTCTAATTTTGAACCTTAGTTGCATCACTTGGTCAGAGAAACCAAACTTCCAACATATTGAACTAGGACTTTAAAAAACTATCTACTTGTTAACAACTTCAGTCGATTCCAAAGCTTTCTAAATTTGAGATTTTTATAAAGGACTTCAAAATTTGGCACAGCCATCAATCGACTGACTGCTCATGTGACAGCCATTATTCAAACTCAACCTGAACTTGGAAACAACTGAGAGACAAGGTACCATAAAATATTTTCAATTATTTAAACCTTGGAACATACTCGAGTAAAAATTTATTCTGCCTACATCTGATTTAGCAACAATTAACCCAAAACTCCAAAACCAACCCAAATAATGGTCTGGAAGTCATTCTAACACAGTTGCAGTACATTGGCTCTCTGCTGGTGCAGTATGATATGTATCTTGGCTCTGACATAAAGATCAATTTAGTAAAGAAGCTAACTGACCATGCAATTAAATATAAACAATTGAAGAATCACCAAATGAAGAAGGTAAACATTTAGAAGATTAACCCCAAACAAATGCAAAATATGACCTCTTTGTTACATAGTAAAACTATACATGCCAAGAAAACCTGAGTTGCAGAGAACACATAGAAGTAAAGCTAGTAAAATACCTGAAAATTAATAATTTCTGAAACAAGGTGCCTTACAAACTTCAATGACAATTCTCTCAGCTCAAACATTTTAACTTGAGGAGAATAAATACCTAACATCAGAATTTACTGCACATAATAAGCATATAGAGATCCAAACAGTGAATAAGACAAGTGTGCTACGGACCTTTATATATGTTAAATCAAGTGACATTATACAATGATGTAAAGGATGTGACAAGAATGACCTCAGACATGGATTGGGTCTAATGATCATGGACAACAAGACAGGCTGAAATGACATTAGTCATAGTGATGCTTGTAACTCGGCAAAACACAGGCTTTCCAATCAAAAGGTAAAACTCAAGTAAAAGAAACAAACTATTCAATTCTTCTTTGATTTTCTTCACCTTATTCAACTGACAAGGATAGGTTAAAGAACAACAATCCATATTGTCTCAACTCCCAGCTATTTTTTTTTCATAAGATATGACAAAAAAAGTTACAATGGTCTGTTAGCTGATGCAACCCCAATCCTGGCTTATGGCTTGCAATAAAAAAAATCAACATTAATATGGATAAATAAGGCCACCAATATGTTGGGTCAGATCAACTGGAAGGTAAATCGGCATATCCAAACATTGAAGCATCTCTAATAGGCTTCAGTTCTCAATCATGAACTTCAAAGTCACCTTCATAAATAATTAAATATTAGCATAACATGTTTTAAAATAGTCAGAAACACATAATGTAGAGGAAGGAGCAAGAACAAAAATAGATAACATGTTTAGACAATCCATCATGGGCATGTATGCTTGTATTCAAATATGAGTGCATAAGCACACACACATACACAAAGGCAACAGAAACCTAAGAGAAAATATATTTATACCTAAAAGTTATCAACACATGTTAATTTAGCTACTCATACTTGATGCAATGACATAGTCACCATCAGGAGTCACCTTTAATTTGGTAGTTGCAGTCTCAAATCTCAAATCTTGAATTAAGTCCACCCTCTGCAGGTAGTCTAATTGTTGATTTATGAAAAATATTAATCAAATAAGCTCAGCAAATTTGTCAGACAAATATGGAAAACACGATATGAGGCTTGTATAAAATAAGAATAAAGAACACATCTTTAATAATAAATCTTAAATTTATCCAACAATGTCTTTGATGTTTATGCAATTACTAGGAATTTGTTAAATAGAAGAAAAGAAGATTTGCCTTGAGTTGAAATATAAAATGTCACATAGTAAGGTAATGAGCTAAAAATCCAACCTTGACTTGGTCAAGAAAGAAAGAGTCTTTTTACTTATTATTTGATTTCCCAAAACAGTAAAAGAGTATCAATGTCGCGATAAGTGATAAATAAGTTAAGGAGCAAAACAAAGAAAAAGGTAACATCGAAACACCTAAAATGTAATATTAAGCTATAGAAGTCAATACAGTTTGAACATATGTAACATGAATGACAAATTTATATATACATCTCATAAGTGGATGCTGGAGGGAGCAACAAGTCATATGTCAAAAGACAAGAGCTTATCATGTAGTTCTATGACGAAGCAATTAATCAATGACAGAAAATATGGTAGAGATCGATGAAGCAAATTTCACTATTCTCTCAAAATTTGTAACTAAATTTGGATTAATCTATTGTGTCCAAAGAACACAGTAGGACTCGTGTTCAGAGAATTTGATAAACATAGCATGGAGCAATTGCTCAAAGTTATTCTGAGAATATAATTAATTTCATATGCTCTTCTTCACTATATATCAAAATTCACAAAAGGCGTATTTATCAGGGGATAAAAGGAAAATCTAACTCAGATGTAATCAAGGCCATTTAATTCACCAAATCAGTACAATTGGAACCGTCGCTAGCCATCTTCCTTCAAACGTATTGATCCTTGTCTTAAGGGGAAACAATAGCTGTCTCTCGCAATGCATATCTCATCCACGATTTATATGTTTCATTGCTACTGACACTAGTGGCTCTATCCCTTTGTTCTCTGATTTACCCTCTGCTTCCCTCACCATCTCTTCTCCATTCTCTTGGCACCACTAATTGACACCATGGCAGTTCCTGTGGCTAAACCCAAGGCCAACTCCCCTCGTACAACAACGAGGAGTACCTCAACACCAACACAGAGAAGTGCATCAACAAAGCAGAAGACAATGTACCTCAAACTAACCCATCGAGTGTTTTCGTTTACCATTGTTCCAAGATCTCCTATTTCTAAATCATACAGTAAATCTTAATACAACGGGCCACAAGTTTAGAACAAGTCGAATTGTTTCCTCTAAGAAATATAGGGGTGTTTTTGATCGGAAATTCTCTTAAGAACGCCAGCGGCAAACATACTTTCAATAGTTAAACTGCAAAGGCGGAAGCCTTCTACCAAGAAGAAGGCGAACGTAATATCAAAACGAGCGAAGGATGTAAGAGAAGAAACCTTTGTCTTTGCGAAGGGCTCTAAGCTTCTTGGGAGGAAGCCAAGTGGACACGAAGCGCTGGCCCGAGAGGGAGAAGAGGTTCACGCCATCGATGGAGGTGGAGCCTATGTTCCCTCCTCCTTTAGCCGCCATCACCGCACGAGAACCATAGGGTTTCTCTTTTCCGGAGGAGGCCCGTACACTTTTTAAGTATCCAACCGCATCGGACGCGGCCGTCGAACCGAAATATGGAACCAGATACAAGTATCGAATCGGACTGGACCGTCGAACCAAAACATCGAACCAGATATAAGTATCGGACCGGATCGAACGGGGCCGTCGGATTCAATTAAAAGACCAAAGAATGCAAACTTATTATTATGTAATCGATAAATAATTTTGACTTCCAAAATCAATTAGTACTTTTTTATCTCATGCTTTTCTCGTCTGATAGATAGAAGAAAGAGTTGAGAATGTCGACCACTGTCAAAAAATTTTGACTGAGCCCAAATAATAAAATTTATACAGTGATCTCATTTTATCATTCTTCTGAAATAAACTTCTGAAAAGTTATTTAATGAATTGTATAAATATGTATATATTGTATAAAATTTCTATATTATCTAATTAATAATTCTCTTGAAATATTACTTATTATATTAGAGTATGTCACCGACTTAGTTGATTTTGTCTGTGTCGTGCGACACTCTTGCATGTCTGTCCGCAAAGGTTAATCTATTCGAAACCTCTCATGGTTCTTTAGGATCTACAAAAGAGAAAACAAGTTAGAGAAAATACCTTACTCGAGATCCACAAGCAAACATTTCATGAAACACTTAATAGACAATGTAAATTACAAACATTTTTCCCACTATTTTCTTAACGGGAATCATATAATATAATAGATATAAATCACCTACATGCAAAAAAAAAAAAAAAGCAAATAAGTTGATTTGTGATGAAAATAATAATTATGCTAATAATCTAAAATAAAAATGTAAAATCAAATAATTTATTAAAAATTGGGTAGACACAAAAAAAAAAAAATGGTGTTTCCCTTATAGCCATGCATTTTTTATCTTGGTCATGATATATTTCTTTTTGATGATTTATCCAATTAAAAACTACATGCTTTTATCTTTTTGAGTTTATTATAATGTTTAGATGATTCGACCTACCCACAATTTGCTTTTATCGTTGTTGTCTCTGGTTAGACTTGTCTCTTTTTCTCTTCTATTATCACTTTTATTATCCTAGTTGTGACATTATTCCCCTTCCCTTAGCTATTGATCGCATATTCAAAATTTACATATTTTTTTAAAACATAATACTAAAAAAATGAGTGTAATGATAAATACTTTTTTCACCATATACTTTAAAGATATATAGAGACGACAATATCCAAATATTAAATATATAATTAATATTTATATTGAAAAATTATCATAATTTAAATAAAATTCTAAGTATGAGTTTAACGATGTTCACTTATGAGCGGAAGAGTATAAATATTGTTAGGTTTATATTATACATCTTCGCAAGACTCATGATAGTTTGATATTTATGTGAATTCAATGATATTTATATTTAAAATCAACATATATATATATATTTTTCAAAGCACAAGTGGTGAAGATGAAATTCGATCCAATGATTTTGCGATAATCTATTAAAGACTTTACCATTTAAGTTAGCCAACACATTTGTTAGTATATTTTCAAGTGTGAAAATGAGTATAATAACATTCATTATTAGTGTAATTATATTAATATTATTTGTTTAAACTCCAAACTTAATAAACAAAAAGTGATATTTAAACAGTAAATATATGGTTTTGAATTTTTTAATGTGACAATAAGGACATTTATATTCAGATTTAACATATATGTAGCAAGATTCTAAAACAGAGCATAGTTGTTGTGCCACTTATGAGTACAACTATATTTTACATCAAACTTTCACAATAGAGAGACAACAAACTCATAATAGTAAATATATACTTTTCATCTTTTTATACTAATTTATTGATATTTGTATTCAATTTTAATTTATTCTTAGCATGCTATAAAAATGGGTGTACCCATGTTAATGTATATGTAATGACATAAATGTTATCCAATCTATACAGTTTTAATTGGTTTTATGAAATGTCATGATATTCATATTTTTAAATTTAATTTATTTTTAATATGATATTATAATAAAAAATGTGAAGATATTCATGTATGAGTATAATGAAGAAGAGGGGTTAGAGTTTTTTGTTTTACAAAATTAAACATATTTGGGTGACCCAAGTAATTAAAAAAAAAGGGATGCTTCATAAAAAAAAACCCATAAAATGATTTTTTTGAATAAATCATTCATTTATTTTTCTTAAAATATATGATCAACAAATAAAATAAACATGAAAAAGCATATTTCGCTTTTTTTACATTTATTGGAAGGAAAAAGCATATTTGTTAGCAAATAACTAAACGAAAATTCTTCATTCCCCTGTGATCGTGACCGTTCGTTTCACCGATTCTGTGTAATCTCAACCGTCAGTCTCTTCCTACCTTGGAACGCGTCGCTGCTCTTTAAGGGGAAACAGCCGCCGTCTCCCCGTCGGCCGAGATTTACATGCTCCTTTGCCGCTGTCGCCGGTGGTTATCTGCCTTCGCTCCTCGATCTTCCGTCTGCCGCCGTCGCCGCCTCTCCTCCATCTTTCCGTCGCCGCCGGTTGCCGACATGGGAAAGAGCGTCGCCCGTGGCGGTTCTTCCGAAGCTAAACCCAAGGAGAAACCCTCCCCAGTCTCATCCCACAAAGACGAGGCCTACCTTGACGCCGTCATCCAGAAGCGCGTCCACCTTTTCGAGTCCATCCAAGCCCAGCAGAAGGCGGAGCGCCTCGATCTCGACGGGGAATCCATTAGGTACCTGTTCTTTCCCTTTAGTTTAAGGTTCATTTTTTAGTTCTTGATATTTTCTAATTCTAAGGCATACTGGACATTCTCGACACGATCAACTAGAAGTCTAGAACAGTATTAATTGTTTCAACACAGTAATCGATGAGGACTGCTCAAGGGTTTAAGAAAGTAATCCAGGATTCAAGAAGGTCAACGGAAAACAATGTATTTATGCTTTATAGTTTCTATATTATAAAAAAGCATTTGTGACGATTTGCCATTGGAAGCCTTACCGGTAATTGCACTTTCTTGTTGTTACAGGGATTGTTTAACTTTTTTCATAGGAACTAAATCTAATATACTAAAAGAAGATGTCTCAAGGACACCTTTTTGATAAATAAAACTACTGAACACATTTTATATTTTTGACGGTATAAAAGTCGCTCATGATGACATATCAATGTTATCAGATTCTGAAGCTTCTTATACTAAAATTTGGGTTTTGCCTCTTATGCTTAACACAGTGATCATGAATTGGTTCTCCTTTGCATGTAAATTCGTTCAAACTTGTAATTTATAATACATTGCTTTGCTTTGCTATTTGTTGCTTTCTAGAATAACATTGCCTGATGGCACAATCAAAGAAGGGAAGAAGTGGCTAACGTCACCCATGGATATTGCTAAGGAGATTTCGAGTGGGTTGGCAGCAAGTGCATTAATAGCTCAAGTAAATTTTCATTTTTATCCTCACGATCATCTTTTACAGTAATGTCTTTCTCATTACTTGCTTTTTCAATTTTAACCTTTTTTAATGCCCAAAGCACTCTACGGTAAGCTAAAGACAAAATACAAGTTGATTATGACACCTTGCAGTGACCTACTAACATGATCATCTTATTTCAATTTTTATTCTCTTCTTTTTGCATCAACCTACCAGCAGGATAATCTTATCTCATTATTTATTCTCTGATTTTTTAAGGCTGTGGTGATAAATGTGATATTGTTTTTAGTTCTTTCCAATACCTCATTTGGGTCAATACTTTATAGCAAGGATCAATGTTTCAGATATTGAACCCATGACGGTGACTGGTATGTACCAGTTGATATCAGTGCACTAAAACACAAGAGGAATAAGAAGAAGGAGAAGAGGAAGGGGCGGTGGAGGAAAAGGAGGAGGGAGAAAGACGAAGGAAGAACACAAGGTGCTGGGGGAAGTGGAAGGAGGAGAAAGGTAGAATAGAAAACAATAAAGAAGAGGAGGATGAGGAGGCAGAGGAGGAGGAAGAGAAAGAGGAGGAAGCGTACTCGGTGGTGGCGCACGATGGGGGGAAGCGGTAGGATGTGAAACACACAGAAGGTTCGTGTTCAGGTGAGGATGGCTCGTAAACGTGAGCCATAAAGTTTTAATTAATTTTGTTTAACGGGTCAGAGCAGATCGTCCGAACGAAGGTGGTCTGTGTACTCGTTCATGTTCACGCTTGGGGCCTGGGTCGATACATACTGTATCTGATTTCTTATATCTTCTGTCAACGTCACTTTATTTGTTTGATCATGCATCTAGTCTGGCAGGGGACATCAAGGCCTTTTGCTGAGGATTTAAATGAGACTCATGGTTCGTTATTTTATCTTGGCCACTTTTGGTCATGCTTCTTTAACCACTCCATCTGATACTTCAATTTATTACTTGCATAGCAAATTTACTACTAGCAGTGTGTTCTTTGTTTAAAGTTAATTTCTTAAATTACCGAACTAAAACATTGAGCAAGGTTTTGTTGCTAAGGAGCTTTAGACACTTTAATAAATGGGTGCCTAGGGCCTGCCTGTGGCAACTATGAGTACTAGGAATAAGTATTCTATTTGTTATCTGGAAGCTGATGTCTTAGTCATTCAACCATGCAAATCAGAGTTATATTAACATCTCTAAATGAACAAAAATCTGTTATCGTGCAATTGATGGGTGGATGACAACCTTTTACATTAAGGAAGAATGATTTCACAGAGCAGTAGAGCACAACTCTAGGCTTTACTATCAGTATCTTGGTTAATCTGCTTATTTAGTCCTTTTCCACTAGGCATTATGTTGTCCGTCCTTTCTCTGTCATGATCAGTAACATTATTTTTCCCTTAAAAAGAGTATAGGTGAGCCTATTGACTCTCCTTTCTTGTGGATAGAACTCTTCATGTTAGATTGGGATTAATTTATTCTAAGATTTTTATTGATGAATAACACAGATTCTAACCGGGGATAAAGCAACAGTCCCCTGTCTTGCCATTTGGCCATGTATTTGTGTGCAACTTTGAATATGAATTTATAGGTTTCCAGATCTGCACTAATTAGCATATGCTGTTTAGTTATGTTGTTTCCACTGTTCAGTGATGGCATCTTTGTTTGAGCTTCTTATGCTGATATCAAATGATCATTTTTACAATTGCTTTTTTTTTTTTTTCATCTAAGCTATTGTAGCTGCCTGTTTCCTCTTCCACAGTGTAAGAACATAAATTATGTTGCATAATTATGATAATCATTTCCTCCATCTACATATCTTTACAGGCCTAATGTACATTAGAGAGGAAACCACCAGGAGCAGGCATCCTTTTTATAATTTTTTTGTATTCTTTAAAATATTCTCTTTTATGTAATGACTTAATTTTACACTCTAGGCTAACGATTCCCTAGCGAACCATTTATACATGATCTTTAATCTTTTTTTTGCTTTCATCGGTTGAAAGGTAAATGGAACACTCTGAGCAGGCATCCTTTTTACAATTTTTTTGTATTTTTTAAATATTCTCCTTTATGTAATGACTTAATTTTGCACTCTAGGCTAATGATTCCCTAGTGAACCATTTATAATGCTTCAACATGATCTTTAATCTTTTTTTTTGTTTTCATTGGTTGAAAGGTAAATGTAACTCTCTGAGCAAGCATCCTTTTTATAATTTTTTTGTATTTTTTTAAATATTCTTCTTTATGTAATGACTTAATTTTACACTCTAGGCTAATATGATCTTTAATTTTTTTTGCATTGGTTGAAAGGTAAATGGATCTCTTTGAGCAGGCATCCTTTTTATATATTTTTTGTATTTTTTAAATATTCTCCTTTATGTAATGACTTAATTTTACACTCTAAGCTAGTGATTCCCTCATGAACCATTTACAATGCTTCAACATGATCTTTAATCCTTTTTTTTTTTGTTTTCATTGGTTGAAAGGTAAATGGAATTCTCTGGGATATGACGAGACCTCTTGAGGGTGACTCAAACCTTAAGTTGTTTAAGTTTGATGATGCTGAAGGGCGTGACACCTTCTGGCATTCTAGTGCTCACATCCTTGGACAGGTGCTATCATGCTCAGATCTCATTTCTTTGCTTCATATTTAAAAATTAAAAATCAATAAATTCATATGATGTACAATTATGCCTGTGCTATCTTCATAGCTCTTTATATCTGTTACAATAACCTTGGGCCTCTTCTTCATTAACAAAAATTTGGTTGTTGGTTTTGTAATTTCAGTCCCTTGAGATGGAGTATGGGTGCAAGCTATGCATTGGGCCATGTACTACACGAGGGGAGGTGCTTACATGATTGTTTGGTCTACTTTTCTGGTCTTTGCATCTCTTTTGTGATGCTAATGACTGCTTTGCAATTCTAGTTTTTGTGGCTTTACCTTTTCTTATTGGTTAATAAGGATATGTAATACTGATTAGTAATGAGGTAACTTAATCTTTTCCAATCATATGGGCATGTGCAGCAGTAGGTAAAGATCTTGCTGGTGTATTAAGTTAGATTGAGGACGCAACAACATGTTGCTACATGATTGTAAATTCTTGGATACAGAACTATCACATATAGGGTACCACTATTGAGCTTGAACAAGTAATATGCATTGATGACAATTGACAACTTGAAGGTGATATTATTCATGGGAAAAACATACCTTTGTTTGTGTTGTCAATATAAGACCATACCAGAGACATTATATGATTTATGCAATTTAAAGATTCGTATATTCCTTAACATGTATGCAACTTATCTGTATGATTAGTTCTAGATGTTGCCATGCAAAAAAATATATATAGTTTTTTGGTGTTAGTAAGTGCTTCATATGAGTTGAATATGCAAAATACATGCAGTACAGGAATTTTCTAGATGTGTAGAATGATCTATGGGTTTAGAGAAGTACAAGTCAAAATTATGTTAACTTTGATTTCTCTATATTTATTCTGAACCTTTACTGTTGCCTTCTTTTTGTTGTTGCATTTCTGCTGCTGCTGCTTTTGCATTTTGTTTTTGTATTGTTATAATAGCTTTCTTTCTTTTTCTTACATGGTGTCAATATCATCTTCATGTTTATGTATTTTACAATGAACACAATTCTCTAACATGTCTGCTAATAACCCCAGCAATATTTTTTTGTTGCATCTCGTAGTTTGATGTTATTTCCTAAATCATATTTTAATAGTTGTCGTTCAAAGTTTTCTTGCTTCGTTGATGTGTGTGCCTTGCCTGGTGTTTTGTTCCCATGCTCCAATAGCATCTAATGCTTTCATGCATCTTGAGAGTTGAGCTTCTGATAACTTTCATTCTTCCCATAAGCTCTGGCTGCTGAATTGCTTATTAATCAAGGCAAAACAAACTGAAACCAACAGTTTATGAAAAGGAATCCAACCTACTCTTAGGGTAAGTGATCAGCTTCCACTATATAAACTAAATAAGATTCATCAAGTCAATTTGTCCCACACAATCGAACAACTGAAGTTAAAATAATTTGGAGTATCTTGAACTTTAATCAACAAGTTCTTTTTCCTTGTGCTTTAGATATTAGCTCATAACTCTTATGCAAAATACATGTCTGATAAATGCTTGTTAAACATCCTGTCCAGTGGTCCATTTGATGGCATTTTATAGAGTAAGGATGCTGCAGTCGGTGACTCAGTTGTAGTTAAGAAAGCATATGCTGCATTTAATCTCTTCTACATTTTGTATAGGTGTTTTAGTGTATTCATAGAAACACACTACATTTTATTGTTATTTAAGCTTGATGTTGCAAATTTTATCTTGGTGATGAGTTGTATATTTATTTCATTGTAGGGTTTCTACTATGATGCATTCTATGATGAGTTGACATTGAACGAGGAACATTTTAACCAAATTCAGTCTCGGGCAAGCAAAGCTGTTGGAGTATGATATTTTTTTTCCTTTTTATACTTTTTAATTATTTTCACCCTGTGTTGTCTGATGTTTGAAATATAAAATTTGTAGTGTAGATATTTTATATTTTGATTGATGGATTTTGTTTGTATAAAAATATTTTTTGTTTTTAAGATAGGGAGAAATTCAAAAATTTATGTGATGATGTTGAGGCTCAAGAAATGCTTGAGGCATGTTCATCTAGCTCACTAGTCATATTTTTCACTACTTAGGGATGGATCATGTCAGAACAAAAGATGCAATATTTGATTGCTGGCAAGAACTTATTTTAGTATTCCTATTGTTGAAGTTTCTAAGACCGGGCTTCCCCTCGGAAGTTCCTTTTCTCTGTACCTATATTACATTGTTACCTGGTCCATGTGAAGCTTCCTCATGGAAAAGCATGTGGGCTTCCAGGCTGGTCTTTATGGGCTATATGTTGATAATGTTGTAATGGTAAGCAAGGTTCGTAATACCGTACCGTACCGTACCGATATTTCGATCTGGGCTCGGTACCGGTACGGTACGGTATACCGAGCGGTACACTCAGGTGTGCCGAGTACAGTGCACTGCTACAGCGCTACAGTGCTCTCGGACCGGTAACAGGCGGTCCGTGTACCGGCAACCTATCGGACTGGTACGTACCGCCCATGGTTTGCAGTACCGGTCCGTACCGCCCGGTACGGGCGGTACGTACCGGTCCACGGACCATATGTTATCGTTCCGACACTGTAGCAGTACTGTAGCAGAATGTACTGAATATACCGCTCGGTACACCTGGGTGTACCGAGCGGTATACCGTACCGTATCAGTACCGAGCCCAGGTCGAAACTCCGGTACGGTACGGTATTGCGAACCTTGGTACTGCCCATACTGGGCGGTACAGTTCGGTACTGCAGACCCATTGGTAAGCATATCCATGGTTGAGAGTTAGCAAGGAATACAAGAAAGTGGAGGTTTAAGTAATCTGGAAGCTCAAAGATATTGTTATATGTCTTTATACATAGATAGATACAAGTATTCAATGTACATTCAATTATGTGTGTATATACATGTAAATTGTAAATTATTATGTGTACACCTTCACTCTTTGCTCCTTAGAAGAGTATCTATTATATATTCTCATTACTTTCATGTAACTATATGATGAAAAGATGTTTGGTTCAATATGACTGTGTCTTGGAGGAGGTTAACAAAAAAAAATTATAACCTTTATTTCTCAATTCTTTTGGGACGATCCATCTTAGCCATTCGTCAATACATTCCATAGTTAAAAGTTGAGAGAATAATATAACTTCTAGCTGTTTCCATTGCATGCAGGCATGCCTATTTGCATCTCTGTTTGTACATGCAAACATCAGCCAAGGCTAACATGCCTTCTCTCTGAGAGAAAGTGGATGATTGTCGATCTTTTAAGAATTCATTCAGTTTGCTTTCCAGTGCAAAATTTTTCTTTACTTTGCAACTTCTGCAACTTTTCTGGGTTGCCCCTCCTATGTATGCCACATATGGTATATAATACATACAGTACAATTCTGATTATGTTTCCTTTAAATTTCTGATTCAGGAAAAACAACCATTTGAGCGAATTGAGGTGTCCAGGGAACAAGCACTTGAAATGTTTGCTGAAAACAAATTCAAGGTAACTGATACTTTCTAGTGGTTTCTTTGGGATGAGGTAGATGCTTTACAAGAAGTTCTGTGTTTTTTAGCATTAAAATTGAAGCGTTAAAATATTGTACTATTTTTTTCTTAAAGGTCAAACATATTAGGTATTAAACTACTACTTATTTATTGTATAAAATAGTTTTCTCTTGCATAAATCTTTTATCTGCTAATATAGCCATTCTCTTTCTTTGCAAGTTACCAATGCATATTGAGTTTACTAACTACATGCAGGTCGAAATCATCAATGAATTGCCCGAGGACAAGACAATTACTGTTTACAGATGTGGTCCTCTAGTTGATCTTTGTCGTGGGCCACATATTCCCAATACATCTTTTGTTAAAGCAATTGCTTGTCTAAAGGTATCCTTCATGCTTTAGAATTTGTTGTTGGATTTATAATGTGATAATATGAGATAATATAAGATTCAAATATAGGCTTCATCTTCATATTGGAGAGGGAAATCTGATCGCGAGAGCCTCCAAAGAGTTTATGGTATATCTTTTCCAGATTCCAAACGTCTCAAGGTGTGGCTCTCATTCAACTTTAAATGTTGGTATTATCAACTGGATGTCACTTTTCTATCTTGTACTACTGTTTTTCTGTTTCATTTTACACTGGATAACAAGTTATTGAATTCACTTTATGAACTTATATTTGAATTGTTTACATCTTGGTCGAATATTGGTTTTGGCAAGTGGTCAAACGACTCAAACCAATATTGATTTGTTATACCTGGTTGCATACTGATCTGTAATGTCTGGTTATCACCAGAAGGAATAATAAAAATAGTCAAATACCAAGCGGTTCCAACCTATATGGCCCAATACTGGGGTTTGGTTAGATCAGTAATTATTGATCTGTATGTACTGGTTCGATTGATATTTGAAACCTCAATCTGTATGTTATCATTTTCAAAGTCATTCAACTCTGAAAGTCTCCATGTTCATTCGAAAGAGTCTTTTTTTAACTCATTGGAACTATGCTTAGTTTTGAACTTCACATCTATCCAATTTTGAATGAAGTGTCTCCATGTGGTCACTACAATTGCTAGCCATTGTGGTGGTCGTTGGTGTTGCTTTCATGAACTTTGATGAAATACTTGACTGTGGCAAATTATTAGTATATGTTTAAAATTGGATGTCTTGCTAGAGAGTTACACAAAAATTCATCATAAGATTGATTGAAGCAACACTTTTGTACTGTGAGTCAAAGGTTGGTTTCATGACTTCCCATTTCTCCTGGCCTAGAGTGTCAGTATTAGGCTTCATCATGGAGCAACTTCTTTTTTTCCCTTCCTAAGGTGGATCAGATGAGTTTTGACCAAGGACTGCTGTATCACCTGAAATGGTACAAGTGGTATGTAATGGTCCGAGCATAGGCCGATATGCGGACCGCTCCTTTTTCAGGTGGTCCAATTAAACTAAGAAAAATTATAAAAGTGGTGGGGCCCTATCCAACTTAGCATTAAAAAGGAACATTTGCAAGCCCTCTTCTCATGTACGATGCTGATGCCGTTGCTGCTGCTGCCACTGCCTCTGCCTCACCGTTGCCGTTGCCACTCCTGCTGCTCTGCTGCCGCTTCATTGCTGCCCCATCGACACTGCCGCTGCCACTCCTGCTGCTCTGCTGCCGCTTTGTTGCTGCCCCATCGACACTGCCGCTGCCGCCCCCTTCTCCTCTTCTTTCTTCTTCTTCCTTTTTTTTCTTCCTCCTCCACCACTTCCTCTTCTTCCTTCCTCCTCCTTCTTCCTCTGTTCCTCCATTGCTCTCTCCTCTTTTTCCTCTTTTTCTTCCTCACCGAAACGCTGGTATATACCAGCGTACCATGTGTCGGTACATTGGTACTAACTGGTATATATCGGTTCGATAGATCGAGACCGGTCCAGTATCCGAAACAGTGAACCTTGGTTTTGACTGTGCTGCCAAAAACTTGGTTGTGAATCAATTTGTACGTGGTAATCCAGTTGGCCTCTTTCTACTTGATCCTATTATTTCATCCGCATCTCACCCTATACTGGGGTTACCAGATGTAGTGGCCACTATCTGTGCCCTCTTAGCAACCTCCTTGCCCAAATCATTTACCCACATTTGTTCAGTATCTGGCCAACTGTCCGAAACAAGTAGTTTCCATCTCTAATGATCCTTTTAGTTCAGTATTAGTTTCTATATTCATAGTCCTGTGCCTAACCTGTCCACATTTGGTCTCCTTATCAAAGGCCGTCCATACTTCATCAGTCTCTATCGGTGGTCAACTGAAAAGTGGCAGGTGACAAGTGAAATTATTTTGTGAAGCCCTCTTTGTGTCTTTTCTTACTAATTATCATACATTAGTGTTAAGGGCCTTTTTTTTCTTTTAATTCAGAAATTTGCTTAACATAGGTTCATTTGCCTTTTCTTTTGGTGTTCTTTAAAATTAGAAAAGTGCTGTTCTTTTTTTGAGTTTTTGAACTTTTGGTGTTATCTTAAGTTCTTAACTCCAACTTGAATTTCAAATGCTAGCCACTTAATGTGTTGAACAAGCTCGTTTTCCATTTTTGGTCCTGGAATTTTCTGAAGTACAAAATTTATGTTTTTAATTCTTAAGATAATGAAAAATTTTAAATTAATCAAAAAAGAGAAAAACCCACCAATAAAATTTTATCCCATTTGGCAGAAGAAGAATTATGTCTAACTTATATTTAAACTAGTTAACTCATCTCTTATAGTTTAAATGGCCCATGATTATTTGGATCAGTTCTGTTATTATTTTACTAGCAGATTCCTATTTTTTGAATTAGTTGGAACTTATAGTAACCCCAATTTTCTTCTGCACAAGGTGAATCTTCTCTTCTGCTCTTTGGGTCTGTCATCATATTTGATGTAGTTCTTCATTTCCTCTAAGACATTTTTTCTGAATTTAGTATTTATTGATGTTCTTGAGTGGAGCTTAAAGTCACTTGAGAAACGTTTGGCTTTCATTTTAGTTGGATTATTATTGTCAAATATTGGGCTAAGACTTAGTACATTGAAACTCCCTAGATCCCATGTTGGCAGAAGCCTTTTTCACTGTATCATTGTACCATGCTTTTATAATTATTTTCAAACGTTAGTAATTTGAGTGACTTTATCACTCCTTCGTCTGAGTCAATACTTTACTTCTCCAGTAATTTTATAGTCCTGGTTCTACAGTTTGAATTTTGGAAATCAACAATCTGATTGAAGTTTGTCAAAAGATGCTTTCAAGGTTGTAGTGTCACTGGAAAGGCATTCCATTTGGGTGATATGCATTACAAGAAATGCAAGGTCAGTGGTGATTTGTTCTTTTAACAACAAAAAGAGGACCACCACCATAAATGTTTTTCACAGTTTTTCACCTGTAGTTCTTGATGCCTAGACTTAATTTATTGCATAATTTCAGTTGTCTCTAACTGGTTTGTCAATTTTGTTTTATCCAAGTTTTTATTTAAGCATAGTTTAACTGGGCGGTGAATTAATTGTGTGATAATTGCTGCATGCTTGATAGTAGAGTCATCATCTGATGATTGCCATTAATTTGTCTGGTTCAGCATTTCTACACTATGGTTTGAAGTTTGAACAATCAGTTACATGTGCGTTAACACTGAAGATACTTTAATTTCTGTTCTGTGTCCTTTCAATATGTTGCTATTGCTTTCCCTGTGAGGAGAGGATTCAGAATTCTGAAAATGCTGTTTCTATAATCTTTTTGTCTTTTGTTAACCTTCGTCCTTTTATTATGTTTGCTAGTGCTTATTATTTGACATTTTTGTTTGTAGGAATATTTGACCCAGCTAGAGGAAGCAAAGAAACGTGATCACAGGATATTGGGACAGAATCAAGAGCTTTTCTTTTTCCACCCACTTAGGTTATTTCTGACATAGTGCCTCATACTTCTGTTTTGACAACTGCCTGCTGGTGGAATAAAAACTGATTTTTTTCGCTTAATATTCAGCCCTGGAAGCTGCTTCTTTCTTCCACATGGAACTAGAATTTACAACAAGTTAATTGAGTTCTTGCGAGTACAATACAGGGATAGAGGATATCAAGAGGTTACTTTCTTTCTAAAGTTCATTTGTGTATTCATTTTCAGCATAGATGTCCATTCCCAGACTTTAGATGTCTCTTTTTTTTTCTGTCCATTTAACTTGTTCTGATCTTCAGGTTCTGTCACCAAATATCTACAATATGCAACTATGGGAAACCTCAGGACATGCTGCAAATTATAAGGACAACATGTTTGTTTTTGAGGTGATTTTGCATTGGTGTTTTAATGAACATTGTCTGCAGAAAAGTTACTAGTTGCTATGTCAGCTTTGTCTTTGTACTTCCACATGTTATTTTTGTTATGGTAACTGTCTTGAGTGCAGATAGAGAAGCAAGAATTTGGATTGAAGCCAATGAATTGTCCTGGTCACTGCTTAATGTTTGAGCACAGAGTTCGTTCGTATAGAGGTGAGCTAATTTCTAGTTAATAACAAGGAACCAAATACGGGTTGGTACATATCAACCGGTATTTTCTAGTCCGACCAAGAACTGGCATCGGACCATATAGCCAGTACCAATTGGTGTTGTTATTTCATTGTTTTATTTCAATACTAGGCAATATGGGTTCGTATATCATCCATATCTGTACATTATCTATCCCAACTGGTTACTGACACTTGTATCATACTGAGTTTCTAATCCTTGGTTGATACTTAATATCATAATACTATTTTGTTTAAGCAAATGCTACTGTAAGTCTAAATATTTCGATCATTGCTATACCAGTGCTGAGCCGTATGTGGCATTGAGTAGAATGTGCTTGATTCGGGTCACGCGCTTGGCACTAATAGACACTCCAAATCAATTTTTTTTGGAGGGGGGAGTTCAAGATTTTTTGCATTTGTGTGTTCTTTTGCACCAAAGAGCAATGGTTAAACCTAGTTTGATATCAGCAAATTGTTGATGGCTATATGCCATACTTAAGTACTTGCCAGTTTTTTAACTATTCGTGCACAATGGGTAACTCTAACTGATAAACAAGTGGCTGTGATGTTAACATCTTGTTGGTGCTAGTAGGCCATTTAGGTAACAGCCTCACTATCAAAGTTGTTGAAATTTTGAGAAATGATTATGCTTCATATTTGGTGCATACTTCAAAATAATTGTGGATATGTTAGGATACTTTAACAAAGCATGGACTGTATGATACGCTAAGAAAGAGAGGGGAAGAAGAAAAAACAAATGAAAGATAAGGAGGAAACTAGACTTAGTGTCCTTTATGCTTTGATGGCCTATGGCTGTTTCCTGCTTGTCCCAAATTCAGTGTCAGCACGTCTCTTTCTTCTTCTCTTTCCTTCCACTTGTTTGCAATAATTTGATAACGTTAGTGTGAGTAGTGAGATGGAATGTGCTATAAATATAGTTGGTCAGTCCATTGATTCTTTAAAAAAACTGGCTTCCCTTCTTCATTAAACAGCCTGATTAAAGAGGTCATCTGGTTTATTGCCAAGCTACTTATCCATCCGCTTGGATATAAAACTTGTGAGCAGATGATTATGGCCCTAGACAAGGTGTTGAAAGTGACTGTGCCACATAAGGTGCCCATCTAAAATTGATTTCGTCGAACATGTTTTGTCGAAATATGATTAAGAGCACAAATCAAATAAATTTTGTTACCCAAACTCTATAGGGTATGGCTAAAATAAAAACCAGTGTTATGTTAATCAATGATTAAGTAGCTAGGGTTTGCCATATCTCAGTTGAGACTTGGAACTACTGGTTTCAAAAGCCGATTTGGTCATGGTTCAGACATATTGTGTGGTAGTTTCATGGCAAAATTGGATGGAAATCCTTTGCCTTGACTGCTCAATGTGCAACATCTTTGACAGCGTTAAATTGTTCTTGCAGAATTGCCTCTTCGGTTGGCTGATTTTGGTGTTCTGCACAGAAATGAGCTTAGCGGTGCACTTACTGGTTTAACACGTGTGAGAAGGTTTCAACAAGTAATCACAATCATCATCACAAATTGGATTCAACATTTGACATTGCATTACTATTTATGGGATTTTGTTAGTTCTGGATTTTTTTTAAAATAAGATACACTTATTATTTTACAGGATGATGCTCACATATTTTGCAGGGAGAACCAGGTATATCTATACTGATTTTATGTTTCAAAATTTTGAATGATTAATTGTTTTTATGTCCATTGCATCCACTCTGTAATAGAAAAGCTTGACAATGTTATAGTTTGTCTAAAATCCTTACCTTGAACACATCATCATGGAGAATGGTTAGAAAAGTAGCCAGTGTTTTTTTAATGAAAAAAAGCCAATGATATTTTCAGTTTGCATCATCTTATTTTTTATCCATCAGTTATATTGAAGTGATGGGACACTATGACTTGTTTGTCCTAGTTTTCTTGAAGCTTAGCGTGTTTAAATGTTTCTTTATAAGAACGAGAAACTACAAAGCTGAATTTTTGAAATGGCAAATAAATATGCCAAGTCCTTTTCTCGAAGATGTTTTAGACATCACGAAGGTTAGGATTATTTCATTGCCATTGCTTTTAGTTGTCCTCTTGTTATCTGGGTTTTTAGTATTAAATAGGTCTGAATCTTGTTATTGCTTTTTGTCCCTCTTGTCCACCAATTTAATTGCTGATTCTGTTCTTGAGGTTGCAGTGGGTCCACATGAATTAGTGTATGATGTCAATAGGACTGTTGTTCATCCGATACACCGATTTCAATGGACAGTATCGTGTATAAGAGATTTTAAATGGTTTTGTACAACACTAGTGCTAGTTATTTGTGCCAGCAGAAGTGCCTTTAGCTTTTGCAATTTTGATGAATAGCATGCACAAGTTTGACATGACAAACTTGGAATGAATTTATGGTTTTAACATTGATAATACAGTATATTTGTGGAGGCTATTTCCAATTTTCCAATCTGTCTGGATTATGATGATAAAAGCTTTGTTGGTACTTTTTCCTGTGTTAATTTTTAACTAATATGCTTATATTTATGTTCTAATAGTTTTTTTATTAAATTTTATGCACTGTCAGAAGACTCAGAACTACTTTGTACACTTAGTATATTCAATTTCACATGCATCTTTAGTGTTTTCTTGTCATGGCTAAAGTTAAAAGTATAATACTTTTGAGATACAATGGTGGAAACTAGATTACCATTTTTATTTTGTTTTATTCTTGCCTTTTCTCTATTTTTGTACATGAATAAGAGAATGTTGACACTTCTTTTAGCCAAAATGGTCTCTCATCTTGATACATCTTGTTTCTTTGACTACAGATTAAAGAGGAGGTCAAGAACGTTTTGGATTTCATTAGTTATACCTATGGTATATTTGGATTTACATTTGAGCTGGAGTTGTCAACGGTATGGTACTTTGCCTTAGCTTCTGCATTGTCCATTTATCTTTGAAATTAACTGAGGCGATGGATTTATTGGTTGAAGTTTTGTTTTCCTCTGTGTTAGTTGGTGGTTTGACTGAACCTGGGTTCTCATGTCATATTGAAATTTTTGACCTGGTAGTAATCCATTTATGGTTCTTTTGTGATTTATTAAACACTCTGGCTTTCATAGTGTTTATTGTTCCTTCTGAAGACTGGTGGGAAAAACTACTTAAGAGATTCATGCTTTCTTGCAGAAAATGATGTTTTTAAGAGGAGAACCTGGAAAGGATAATACTGAATAAATTTGTGAAGTAGATTGATGGATGTATGTTTAATTCTCTTATTGGATGTTAGAGCGATCTTTTCAGGGACAAATTCACTACCTAAATCGTTGCAAAATATTATCCAAGCTATTGTACCTAAAAATAAAACTAATAGCCTAACATATCTGAAAATTTTCAATACAAGAAACCTTTTACAAAAAGAACATTACATTTGTGCCAAACCAAAGCTGAGATAACCATGCTAGGAAAAGCAATATTTATGTATTTATTGGGTTATGCTGGGTGGCTGGAAGTCTTTATTAGTCACTATCTGAACTTTTGATCTATTTTATATGCAACATGGCGGTATATAACAACAAATAAAGGTCTATTAAACATCTGAAAGAAACATTGAGGGAGAGAAAGGTGATTTGGAAGAAGAATTGAAGATAGAAGCTGGAAGAAAGAGCTAAAGGGGAAGAAGAAGATCTGACAAGTCATTTCATTTATGTGTCACAAGCAGTTGACCTTTGTTTATCTTAAACAAATCACAACCTTTTACTTAAGAAAAAAAAAGCTTGCAGCTATTTTGGTATTTCTCAGCATTAAGTCACTTCTATCAGTCCTCACCGTGAAGCCATTCACTATGTTGAGCTTCCATTAGCTCAATCCTATACCATATGAAACTGACAGAAAAAATATGGAATCTGAAAAAAACTTGACTGTTCCTCTACTGGTTAAAGAGTGTCTTTCTTCTTATTTGAATCCAGGTAGAATTCTTTATTAGAGAAAACCCTTTAGGTAAACAATCTGATAATCCCAAGAAAAATCTTGCTCAAGAAAATCTAATTGCAACATTTTTTACCATGGATAGTAAATCTGCCATGAACATAACAAAACTAATGAAAATAGATAAATATAGCTTAAACATGTTATAACTTATGCTCAACCTTTTCTGTCCCAGATCCTATTTGGACTTCTTTGTAAGATTTTAGCTGTATCAGTTATTATTTTTATGTTGCTCACTTTTATATTCCTATGAAGTTGTAGCTGATATAGTTAATTGTTATTACGACAGCATCTACCTTTTCTTTCTTCCATAATATTGATGAAATAAGATTGTAAGATGATATGCATCATTGTGTCAAAATAAGAGAACATTTATTGAATTTGTAAATGTCTGAGATTTTAAATGTGCTGCATTTCTTCTCTTTCACCCGATATTTGTTTAATTATGCCCATGTTTGAGCATTGCTTAAAGTAAAAATGTGAAGATTCATTTGATGTTTGGTTATCACATGTTGTATATTATATAGTAACTCTTGTCTTGATGTTTTGATGATGACTTGATGGATATACAATTTTGGTATGGGTTGTATTGTCTCTACCATCAAATCATATTTAAAATTGTAAAATTGAAATATTAATATACTGTTATCTATCTAGCTTCATTAGCTGAAGGTGTAATGATTTATAATAATATATTAATCAAATAATCATTTGGTTTTAAAACATGTGAATTGAAGCATTAGTGATTGCAAGTAAGTCAAAGTATTTCATTAATTGAGTAGTGAATTAATTACTTTCTATTTATACTTCACTAATTGAAGTAATAATGATTGTATTAGTTAATTGCCTTGATTTAATTATTTATTAATCATAGTCTTAAATTCTTAAGGATTATAACTTGTGTTATTTGGTTTCTGTGCATGAAGGCTTCTTGTATTTTTTGAAGGTCTGACACTTGTGTATTTGTATCTTGTATCATCATTTTTCATAGGATACCACTTTATAGAGCCTTTAATATGTATTTGTATTGTTGAGCTTTCTTATTTCCAGTTATAAAAGGAATTTGTTGTAGTCAAAACTCAAAAGCCTCGAAATAAAAGTTTTTAATGTGGTTCTGAACTGGTATATCATGTGCTGACCCATCTTGAACCATAGTGGATTATGTTATTAGACATAGTATGCATTATTAGCCATCACAAGGCAGGAAACATGCACTCAGCTGCTTGTAGTTTGTGCTTTGCATCACCTGTTTTGTGTCTCTAACATGTTGAAATTTGATATGCTGCTGTGTCCTGGCATGTCAATCCTCTCCTTGAAGCTGGTAAAAGCCTAGATCTTAACTAGTTCGACAGTTTTGATGATATTTGATTACTTCAGTTGCAGCCTAAATGTACATGATCATTTGTCTTGTAACTAAAGATCAAAATGTTCAGATCATGATTTTCTCTGATAACTTTGAGTCATTTGGTTGGTTATTTTGGATATGTTTTTATGTTGATTTGTGCCACTTGTAGCTCTGTTGGCATGGTCATTGTGGTCGATGTTTTTAGTTCTTTTACTGGTTTACCTTTTCCCACTTTTATTATGTTCTTGGAAAATGCAGCGTCCTGAAAAGTACTTGGGAGACATAGAAACATGGGATAAAGCTGAGGCTGCTCTCTCAGAAGCTTTAAATGAATTTGGGAGGCCATGGCAGGTACGTAAGTCTGAAGGTCATGCTGATATCGAAACTGAAATTAATATTTTGAAATCCTTAACACTCTAAAGCTGATTGACAGCCTGCTCCAAATAATTATTGTGTACACGATTAAGGCATTGGAATGTGCTACTTGCTATGCTTTATATTTTGGGATAAAGATTGTCATTCTTGACTCACATGCTACAATCATTATGGATTTTTGATGCATTTATGGATGCAAATACTGGAACATACTAATAATTCTGACTGGTGTGTATTGGCATGGATTAAAATTAAGGTGTCTCTAGCTATGGATGGTCCATACTGCTGCATATGTGAACTAGATCATAGATTGCTTGGTACAAGGTGAAATGTTCTGAACCAGCAATTTGTTAATTATTGACTCAGACCAGTTCAATTTTAAGCGATATTTGACTGGTTCAGTGAAAAGTTAGACCGGTTCCGATGGTGATCTTGTACAGGTCCCAGCTGTGAGATTTGAAATCTGGGGGGGGCGGTGGGGGTGTGTGTAGTGTAGGGAGGAGGGGAAGGGAGCTTTTTAAAGGAGTGATGGAATATGTTATTGGCTTCTAAAGTTTTTGTGGATGTCTGTTTGCTGTTTTGCACCCATGATTAAAATTTTATGATACAATTATTAATTCAGCACGATGTATTTGATGGACTCACTCATTGATAACTAGCTTGTCATGTTTTCATTAGGTTCAATCTTATTTTTTATTTCAATAGTGTAGCATATAGGAGTCAATTTCGATTCAGCTTGATGTATTTGATGGACTTGTTAATTGCCCTTAAACCCTATTTGTCTGGTCGTCAAAGTTCTGTTTTCAAGGGTTCTTCTCTAAGGAAATGGATTAGTAGTTTCAGATATCTGCTTTGTTCCTATAATGTTATATTTTTTTTACTTATGCCAAAAATATGTTATCATCTTCATATTGGTTCAGCAGGTCCTGATGTTTTGATTGGAATCCAAGACTCATTGTTTAAATGCATCACTGGTTTAAGCATTTTTGTAGTATATGAAGATTAATTACTTCCTATATATAAATTTAACAAAAAATCAGTTATTACACAAGCAGCTCTTGCAAATGCCTATAAGTATTTTGTTAGACTTAATTATGTTCTTTAATATTGTAAGCAGAGCACGTGGCATGCCTGTCTTCTCAGTTGTATGTTCGTGCCCTATGATTTTGAAACTATTTTCCTTCATGTTGTTTCTGTAATGCGCTTGTTTTTTTCTTATTCAGTAGTTGTGCACATTATATACATGATTAACTTTAAGAAATAGAAATCCATAACAAACTTTGAAAAAAGATTTGAAAGAATTATTGAAACCTAATACTACTTTGTGCCATTCTCCTAAGGCAGATGTTAACTTTTAAAGGAAATCTGTTTTATTTAGCGTGCAAACTTTTTCTACAGATCAACGAAGGAGATGGTGCATTCTATGGTCCAAAGATCGATATTGGTGTTTTTGATGCATTAAACAGAAAATTTCAATGTGCAACTCTACAGGTTATGCATTGGAAAATGTACATAATGTTTTACCACAAAGAATCCCTTTTCCTAACTTGTGGATATGTTGCTGCAGTTGGACTTTCAACTTCCTCTTCGCTTCAAATTGTCTTACTCAGCGGAAGATGAAGCTAAACTTGAAAGACCTGTGATGATTCACAGGGCTATCTTAGGCTCTGTTGAACGAATGTTTGCCATTCTTTTGGAACACTATAAAGGAAAGTGGCCCTTCTGGCTTAGCCCTCGTCAAGCCATTGTCTGTCCTGTATCAGAAAAATCTCAAAGTTATGCCCAACAGGTAAGAAGCTTCCAAATAAATGCTTGTTTATTCTTGTATTTTTCAGCAAAAGAACACTATAAGAAGTTTCATTTTCTTCCCAACTTAACCTTTTAGCAGTTGATTAGTTTTGCTTATGGTATGCTATTTCTTGTTTTGCTCTAACTTGCTAATGGACATTAGTTCTTTGACTTGTTTTTCAACTGAGTATGCCACATCCTGTAAATTTGCAACTTGTTCCTGGGGAAATTAGATTTGGGTGCTTGTTTATCATGCTAAACAACAATCTTCCTGAAATAAACATGAGTTATATGACATCCAGATCTCTTTTGTTACACTATAAACATATAGAATTACAAAGATCAAAGAGGCTGCCAACCATCTTCCCATTCCAGATCTCTTTTGCACCATGTCATTCACAAGGCTCTATACATGGGCACACTTCATGGACAATTGGGCATACATCTCTATAGTTTGATTTTGCTGATACAATACTTATCAGTCAGTGCTCACTGGCATAATTTGGCAGAAAAATCTTTGCCATGAATAATCCTAATTTCCTATACATTTATCTGTGTGCCGTGTAATGGTTTTTTATGATTATCCACTTCTTTTATGTTACTTCAGGTACATGATAAGATACACCAAGCTGGTTATTATGTTGATGCTGACCTAACAGACAGAAAGATACAGAAAAAGGTACATTCTTGTTCCTTGATGTTGGATGACTGATTCTTAGTACGTTCTACATGCATGTTGTTCTATCAAGACTATCATGATAGGCAAATTTTTAGGATGTTCTCAGATGTCTAGAAATTCAGTAATTATGAGCATGTATATGCTGTAGAAGCTTTTAGTTGTAATGATCAATAACATTATTTTTCTGATTATTGATGTGCAATTTTGATATTTGAGCTATTTGTGCAAAGTTTGTGTTACAAGAACATCTGATGCGGTGAGTTAGTGCCCTTGTAGTGTTGGGCTATCACCGACAGACTAGGCAAGGAAAGGTTCTTATTATGGCTTTAAAGAATATGCAGTTTACTTTAGTATGGCTATTATGCAACTTGAAATATTAAAACAGATTTAACTCATCTGTATGAATGATATATGCAATATCCACATTATGATGTGTTGCTTGATAGTTCGTTGGTCCCTAATCGGCATTCAGTGCTTAAAGTTTTTATTTACTTAATAGATGTATGTTTGATAATTATTGAATCCTTGTTCATTTTTCTTTTTGATAACCTTTGATTTGTGATTGTAAGGAGTCACTTTTATCTTTCATGCCTGATCAATATGATATCTTTGTATTTAAATTTGTTCAAATTTGGTAGGCATTGCATGCCTCGATCATTCTTTAGGAGAGTCACTTTTATCTTTGATGCCTAATCTGTATGATATCTTTGTGTTTAAATCTGTTCAAATTTGGTAGCATTGCATCCGTCGATCATTCTTTTCTTTAAATGAAACTTGAATTGTATAAATGTGTGCAGAATCTGTTATAAACTAGCTGTCTTATAGTCCTTGAGATGTAGAACTGGATTGCAGCTGAATAAATATCAACAAATACCCTTCACACAAAGTTGGAAAAGAAATCTTCGTGATATAAATGTCTCACATGATATCTTTTTGTGGCAGTACATTTGGGAGGAAACGATTTTTGGAAGGGAAAAAAATTGATGCCTTATTGTCTATATTTATGTTTCTCTATATTTCGATCAAGAAACCTTGATTTTTCAGGAAAAAAGCATTTGATTTATTTGTTTATCACAGGTACGTGAGGCTCAATTGGCACAATACAACTACATATTAGTGGTGGGCGAGGAAGAAGCCAAGACCGGACAGGTTCAACCTTTCATCTTCCATTTGGATAATATCACGAGATACACTGATTACTTGGTATAAAGAAACCAATCAACGAAAGCTTGTCTAGTAGACTAATTGACATGCTTCTTCCCGTCGCTATCTTGATGCAGGTAAGCGTCCGCGTCAGAGACGGATCGGATCATTCTGTAATGAGTCTGGAGACTCTCCTCGAACATTTCAAGGAGGAAGTTGCAGCCTTCCATTAAATGGTTCAAAAATTGCCAAAGTCTTTTTCATACTTATTTTATTGTGGATTTATCTCAATGCTACTGGGCTTTGTGTGTTAACCTTTTTGGGTTAAATATTTCAACAGTGAAATTGTATTTTGTGACCATTCGCATATGTACTATATTAGTTCCTAGTTTGAAGTTGACGGCTGCTATTTATAGGTTGTCTTATTTTGTATTTCCATACCATTGTCTTTGTACTATGAACCACTACTCTGGCCAGATGAATTGACGGTGGATTTGCTTCATGTTTAAGAATCATGTAGCGTAATCAGTCTCATGTCTAAAGATAAATATAAACATATGCTTATGGATTCCACTTTCTTCGATAATGGTTTCTTGATGAATTGGTTCGGAGATGAGATTAGCCACAAAACCGTGTTCTAAAGAAAACAAGAATAGTCAATTTTTATGTTTGACGTGGGGGGAGTGAAATGGGTAGGCTTTGAAGATTCTCAAGTGTCAATCGTGACTGTCTGATGCCATTAAATAAAATAATAGGAAATTTGGCATGTTGATATCAGACCACCCTACTCTTTGATCAGAATGGTAAAGTGTCGATCGGATGGTCGGCATTTAAAAGTGATCCTGTTCGCTTAACTTGATGGCCTATTTGCGTTATAACTGGCGATGAGGACGGTGATTAAGCAAGTTGGAGAAGAGGCGCTACAGTGAGTGCAATGATGTCGGGCCCACTCTCCGTCCCGCTTTTTAAACCGGGAAGGGGCGCGGGCAGGCGGTTGTTACCCACGACGAATCCTCTCTCTGTCTCTCCCGATTGATGAAGCGGCAGCGACGATGGTCCCCGGCGATTCCTCTGCTCTTCGGCCTCTGCCTCGCCGTCCTCGCGCCACTTCCTCTTGCCACTGTGGCCGTGGAGATCCTTTCTAAATCCAAGCTCGAGAGGTGCATCAAGGCGTCCGGCTCCGATAGTGTCGACTGCGAGAAGAAGATCGTCCTCAATATGGCCGTCCCCAGCGGATCCGTAAACGCCCCTTTCCATTTTTCGCGCCCGTTAAGTTCAGTTAAACTGTGTACACTGATTTGGGTTGTCTTGCGTATTCCAGAGCGGAGGGGAGGCTTCAATCGTTGCAGAATTGGTGGAGGTGGAGGAGAATGATACACAACACATGCAGACCATTAGGTCGCCACCGATTATCACGATCAAGAAGTCGGCTGCATATGCAGTTTATGAATTAATATACATCAGGGTATGGACTGTAGACGCTGTCACTTACTGTGGATATTCAGTAGCGTTACGGAGTTTATTTCTCTACTTATGATGTAAGGTTCTTGGTGGAGCCTATGCTTTTTACTTGGTTTGCATCAGTTGCCTGTTCTAACAAATCTATTCTACAGCTTATCTTTTCTCTTGGATAGCCAATGGGCATGACTATGGATAACAAGTTCCTAATGCTTAGAAAAATTGGATATGCTCATTCATTTGATTGACTTAAAATTGACTAAGTTTAGAATGATGGCAATATACTTTACTCGATGCATTTTTAATTTAACAAAACCCATTCAATCCATGAAAACATTATTTTTTATTTCGTTTTATTTTGAATTAAATTAAGATACATCAAATTGGAACATTGACCGTAGTCGAATATCAATATGTTGAAACATATATCCTACAAGTGTTAGTTGTATAACAAACTCTTTTGGTATCTTCTTTAGATCTTCAAAATGAATTTACAAGTTGTTGTTAGGTAAATAGGATACAAATGAAAAGCTTGATCGATATCAATTGGTATTGTATTGAAATTAGGAATTTGGCTTATGGTTCTGATTTTGGGTCAGTCATGGAATTGATTCAGTTTGGGAAAGGTTTTTAGTAAGTTTGTAGTTGACCTAAGTGTCATACGTGCAATAATTAGTATATGCTGAGACTTGTTCTTTAAGTATTATAATTGGTTTAGGATTTCTCTCGCTGGCTCTAAACAACTGAAAACCACAGATCTGAATTTGCATGTATTATGATTTATTAGTAAAATTTTATTCTCATTGTGGATTCCATGTTAACCTAGTGTTCTCTAAGACCAAGCTTTTTCTTTTCCATATTGATATTAGAGGAGCTTTCAGGAAGTATGACTTCGGATTTGTCTAATGTGAGCAGCTGTACCCTTTATTTTTGAAGTAATTCAAATCTTTACCTTGATTGCTACGTTGATTTGTTACTTGTTTTGATATATTTCCTTTTTGTTGTGTAGCTTAAATATTTAATTTGATTGATACACTAATTTGTTACTTGTTTTGATATATTTCTACTTAGTTGTGCTATTCATTTATAATTTGTTGTTTAAACGCATGGACATGGTTCTGTAACTAACTGACAGAGTCTACATGACGGGTGACATGGGATTGCAGCTTTTAGAAGAACAAACATGTTTCTTATGTGAACATAAAATATTATTTGAAATTGTTGCCTTCATGAAGGATAACAATAAGGAGGAAAAATAAAGAAAATAATACTGAACAATTTTCCTTGTTTTCTGCTTGTACATGCCAGAAGGAATGCTATTACAATGATCATGAAGCAAGAGAAAAGATAATTGAGAGATGGAGAAATGAGAGAAGAGATTGTGGTAAAAGAATATTACAGATAACTAAGCTAAATAGCCCTGAAAATCAGGTATTGTTAGTCAAGTTCATGATGCCTGTTTTCTCCACAAAAACTGATATTTTTAGCAAGGATTAAATCACCACTGAATGAATACCTGTTTCTATAATCTACCAAACCAGTATGGTATCAATGTACAGGGAGGTCTACTGATTTGTACCACCTAGTATCCCCCAAAATAAAGGACCACTGTTTGAATACATGATTTCTAGAACTATTCTATATGATCTTTCATCTACACATCCGATTGCCTAATTAGATGATGCTTTTCTATTTAAATCATAAGGAGTTTAGATCAATAATATCAAATGCTGGTTAGGACACTATGTTCCCATCATCGACCTATATTTCTAGTAGAATGTTCCATTCAGAATTCATTGAATAATGGAGGATAAAATCCCCTGCTCTTCTTCTCCTCCTCTTCCTTGTTCTACCTTTTTTTCCCTTCTCCTAGCAACAATTAGCCAGCAGATGGATGCCTCTTTTGTGTTTTTGCTAGCATCGTAGGGGCTGTTATTGTCTTCTACTTCCAAAACTAGGAAGAAGATGCAAGTTTTGGTAGCGTGATGCATTCACAAAGAAGAAGCCTCAGGCGTGATAATATTTGTCCTCTAAAAGAAAAAAAAGATTGGTCTAGGGTTTTTCTGGACACGTGGGAACAGTGTGATCCATGACACAGATTTACCCTTGCTAAAAAATTGAGGGTTTTCGGCAGTCCATACCAGTCTTATTGCTAGATATTTTAGACAGTGACACTGTTTTGTCTCGACTTCATTTAAGAACTCTAATTAAATGGCTGCATTAATTTGCTTCCCCTGCAACAAACCTCACCCTTGATATCAAATTTTTTATTTATTTTGGTTCATATCTAATCCAAATATGAAAGATAAAAATAAAATTATAATAACCAATTTTGGAGCTTCCTGTGGATTCAAATTTTCTGGAACTTATATGATAATAACCAAGTTGGGAGAGGTCTGATGTCGTATAATTCAAGTACATGCAAGAACAAGAGGATTAGATCCCATCTATTTTCTCTTAATTTATGGTAGGCCCTTTCTGCGCAATGCACCATGTGAACATTGGACCTAAAATGTTCCAGAGAATGATGTTATGATATCTGGTGAGTATTCTTGTATACATACTACAGATTGAAATTTTGTCATTCTCAGCCAAAAATTCATATTGACTACAGATTCTAATTTTGTCATTCTCAGCCAAAAATTTATATTGCAATAGAAGTGAGTGTTCTTGGATACATACTAGTAGATTCAAATGTTTACTCTAAAGTCAAGTGATTGCAAATGATTCTAACATAGGATATCATGCTAAAGTTGATACAATTCAACTGGCTTCTATGTAAACCTGAGGGCTGTTTTTTTTTCCTCTTCTAGGATGTTCCTTATAAACCAGAAGAATTCTATGTCAAAACACGTAAATGCAAACCAGATGCTAGTGCAAAAGTCGTTAAATTTTGTGAAAGGTGAGCAGTCGAATTCTTTATTTAATGGTATTACTGTATGCCTTGTTAATCATGTAGGTGCATAATTATTTTTATCTTTTTTGAAAGATTTTATGCACTAATTGAGCAAGACCAATAATCTAATATTTTATCACATTTATTTTTTTTCATCCTTTTTGGTTGGATATTGTCTTTATCACATTGGAAAAAAAATTGCTTCATGATTTTTTGCTTTTATGATATATTTTTTTAAAATCTGTATTTGTTGTTATTATGATATAAGCTTTTGCCATCAACATGGGATAATTACAGCTGTGCTTGGTGTTTAAACAAAATTTTATTATCAGTTATGAACTAGTGCAGTAGTGCCAACTGTATAAGATTGGTGCCATATTTAGGTTTGTTGAACATGCCTAAAAACCAACTCCTTTGAAATTGCAGTTTACATTGTCCCATGGTTTGTTTCATGTGATTGCTTATGTGGATATGGCCGTGTGACTTTGTTGCACAAGATCTATGCAGCCTCCGCATGGACTCACACTCTATTAACTTCAAATCTAAATTTCCTTTTTTTTTTTTGCAAGTTTGGCTCTAATTAATTTAAAATTTTAAGTTGTCCTATATTTTATTTGTTACATAGCACAGTGCTGCAGGATGAATAATACCCATGAACAATAGTGTTTTTTAACAAATTCCAATGGTATACAACTTTTTGTTGAACTAAAACACAAAAATAAGTAAAATGAGAACCAGTATAGCATAACAATTAACTTATTCTGAGCATGGAACTTATTTTGAGTGTAATTTTAGCACCATTGTAAGTTTATCATTTGTGCATTGGATGACTAGTCTTTGAGTCACTATAACTGCCTCTCTGCTTGCAAGAATGGTAACTCTGCATGTATTGATCTCCTTCAACGTTGGTAAGAACCTCCTGCACTAGGCTGCTCTTTCTTTGACAGCCAGCACAGTATTATTTTGTGGATCCCTAATGTTTCTTACTCCTTGCTACTAAGAACTCTCTAAACTTAGGATATTTAGTAAGTTACCTCAATTGGTATTCTTTTTTCTTTTGGGTACTATAGATTGGTAATTATTATATTTACTATATTTGCTAGGTTGCGGGATCAAAATGGTCATATTATCGAGCATACTCAGGTCAGGCATCATTCTCTCATCTCTTAACTATTTGTTGATAAAATATTATTTCACTTTAGTGCAAGCTTAGTCATAGAAAATTGACATTGCCCATTAGATAGATAAACTAACAAAGGAAATCATTCTTCTATTAGGTAGGCAATGAACAAAAGAAATGGGCCACTTTCGTAGCAGCATTTTCAAACAACTTTATATTAACAGATGAAATGAACCATTGATTGTTTAATTAATTGCTTCAAAAGTTGATGGATAGTGTGTTCACATAATGGTGGTTTTAATATAGACTGGATTTTCATTACAATCAATATATGTGAAATCCCACATTGAGAGATGGTTTTGTTTTGACTGTCATGAGCACCTGATACACCTACGTTGTGATAACTGATAATCCCATCACATTGAGAGAAAATATGGTTTTATATTTGGATTTATGACTAATTAATTGTTTACTAGTAGTTTGGGCAATTAGCTATTTGGTTGAGTCATAGTAGATGTGGTACCAAAATGTACCTAGGTTATGAATATGTGGATTGATTAATCTTGAAGGAAATGGCTATCCATCGTTAGTGCAATGGGTATGCCATGATGTGGAGTTGCCATAGCTGCATCAAGATTTTGAAGTCTTGAATGATAAGATGCATTGATGCACTATGAACTACGCCATGACAAAGGCATCAGGCCTTGTAGTGTGGGAGCTTGTGATAAGCCATTCCACAGTGACTGGGAGATGATGTTGTCTTAACACTAGATGGGTCTATTAGTAACTTGTACTCAAGTATTTTGAGCTATGTGGTAGATGCCAACTTTAGTATATTGTCTGTTTTTGGCTTGTAAGTCTTTGGGTTAGATTGTGAAGACATAACATGTCTAATAATTGTTGTGATATGCAACAGAAGCAACATAAGATGTTCTTTGAGTTGATAGCGATTCTATCCTTGTAGCTGTGAGTAAGAAATAATGTGGTACCATTGAGAGTAACTATTTTGCTTTGGCATGTGATATACAGGGACAGTATTGAAGGCCCTGTGGTAGCTTATAATCCTTATTTCTTAATATATGGTAACTTGTAATCCTTTTTTGTAATACGTCTACCTCTTCGAGGTTTAGGGGCACTTGTGCTAGGAATGCAAATTAATAAGTGGATATTCTGTTGCCAAAGAGATGCAACTGCTTGAAGGTATACTATCAAGTCATTTAGACATCTTGGTTGCGAAGTCATTTAAAGATGTCCTAAAGTAAGAAAGCTTTTGCTACAGTGGTCGAGTGCTTGACGCTTTTCTTATATAATACATTTATGATCATGATCTTCTAAGGTCCTACATGACTGATTTCATCTTCATAAGGAAATTGTCTTTCTTGCTTTTGAATTTTCTTCCCCTGTGATTGAAGTTTGAACTAGTTCATAATTTGAATTAGCCACCATCATTGTTTGCCATGTTCATCTATGCATAGTGACATGTTTCTCATGTTTTGTCTGGATTTTTAAATTTACATATGGAATTCAATCTATATGTTGCCCTGATAGATTCTTGTTCATTTCAAGGGATCTTGTAGATTATAAGAATATATTCATTTCCCTTGAAGTTTACACACAATTTGTGCCTAATTTCTATCTATCATATTGATTAATACAATAGTGCAAAGAACTATGTTTTATGAATTTGTTCTCTTTTGTGATAGCCAATTTGTTGTCCATGTGGACCGCAACATCGTGTTCCATCCTCTTGTGGGAACTTATGTAAGTATTGAAATGTGTGGCACTTCTCCATTTAGTTTATGTTGGTTGCTATTGACAATGCTTTGACATATTTGAACAGTTGATAAGTTGATGAAAGGGAAGGCCAATACTGCTCACTGTCTCCGGTTCCTAGGTGATTGGTATGCCTACTGTAGCTTTTTTTTTTTAAAACCTTATACACCCTTAATATCTTTAGATTATATCATGTTTTAGATATTAAAATTATCATAGATTAACTTTAAAGCAAGGTTCGCTTTACTAGCTTGAAGTTTGAACTAATGTACCGATTGACCGATAGTATGGTACATACCAAGGTATGCAATTTTAAATAGTATCGCCTGGTACGGGCGGTATATATCGGTCCGATGGTATATCGGTACGCGGACCGTTCGCTATCGGACGGAACGTGCTATAGTGCTACATTGCTACAGTAAGATGAAGAAATATTTAAAATCGCTCGGTAACAGTGCTCCAACGGTCAAATTGACCATTGGAGCCCTTTCTCATAGTATTTAAACCCTTCTTCTCCCCTATTTCACTCCATTATATTCTCATACTCTTTTAAACTATCTCAAACTCTTTTTTTCTCACGTTTGTGCTCTCCTAAACTCTACAAAACAATGATTTATGAATTGAATTGAGGCTAATTTAGAAATATTAAGAGGAAAAACTTTCTAATCAACAGGTATATTTATATAAGGACAATCTATAATGGACTGAAATACGAACTTTGTACAAGATATTCTTCAAAGTCCGAAAAAGATATGTGATGCTATTTTTACCTAATTTACATTGATTTTGCTAAACTTATGCTATTACTATATTTATTTCTAACTTAAAAACCCTATCCTAACTTTTTTTTTTATTTCAGGTATTTTCGGAGGGTTTTACACCTAAATTAGGTGTACCGCTCGGTACGCCCTAGCGTACCACTTGATACATGGTACCATACAGATATATATATATAAATAAACGAGGCAACATCGCGTCACCTCAACGACATCGCCCCACGTGGGAGAAGGAAAAGGCGACATCACCGAGGCGATGCGACGTCGTCTTTTATAATATATATATATATATATATATATATATATATATATATATATATATATATATATATATATATATATATATATATATATATATATATATATATATATATATATACGAGGCGACGTTGCCTGATTCTAGCAAAAAAAAATGACAGGACTTCACGGGTGATGGATTGTGGTTCTCGATCCTATATATCTGTATCAATTTAATATGTTTGTCAAGCCCAATCTTAAAATTGATTCCACGACATAGTATATTGAAGCATCATATGCCATTGGTGCATCAATATAGTGATAGTCATAGTTTGATCGTTGTGAACCATACATGTCCGAGGTGGTTCTTGAGGCAAGTATGATTGTGACATATATTAGTGCGGAGCATAGAGAATATCGAAAATTTTACTTCTGCCACTGATCTGCTATCCCATATCATGAGATCGATCGCTGTACTATTGCTCGGAGAAGAATGACCAATTATCATGTTGAGGTCTATGATCTGAATCTTCGGTGGCATATGTAAAATACTGCTCCTCGGTTTATGCACCACTCTCAAATTTGCATATGAGACCATCGAGTCCTCGACGTCGTTGCTATCGTTGGTCGAGGCATCATTGTCTATGTTGCTGCCATGTCTTTGGATCGAGTTAGTCGCTGAATGCAATTGAGATGCTATTTATATACTTTTGATTGGAGAGTTCTTCCTCTAACTTAAGTGTTAATCCTCCTTAATTAGCCTTCCAAGTTTGATCTAATCCATAAACTGTATCTTTGTGAAATTTTAGGAGAATATAAATGTGAGTGAGAGAAAGAAGTGAGTGAGAAAAAGATTGAAAGAGTATAAGAGTTTAAGAGAGTGAAAAGGGCCAAATGGATCTGACTATTGGAAAGAGTCAAATTTGAGTATTTATTGATAATAGTTAAAATCCGATTATTATCGAATAATATAGGCTCATATCAAGCAATACAAAACCTTTTAGTATATACCACCTAGCACATAGTGGTCTACATATCGATCCCCTATCAAATCAATATGTACGACCCGTACTAAACAATATACCATTGTACGATGACACAGTTTTAAAACAAGATTTTTAATGTCATATCATACCGTTGTTTGCTCGGTACAATACGATACAGAATGCCGAGTGTTAAAAAAAAAAAAAAAAAAAAAAAAACCCTTTAACCTCTTACTATCTGTCTCAGTAAAAATGAGCGATGACGAACAGCTATCCTCAGTCACCGAAACAGGGTGATTTACAAAGGCGGTGTTGGGTCGAGTTCCATCATCCGACGGTGTCGCTACGACAGGGGTGCGACGGGACCAGAAGCGGAGGAGTCGAGGTCGGAGGGAGGCAGCTTCTTCTTCCACGAGGGCTTCTTCAAGCAGTAGGTAGGAAGCGGTCCCAGAGGTCGCGATGGCATGGAAGGTGGTCGAGACGGTGGATAAGCGGCACGCCTCCCGGGGCGATGTAAGGGAAATGGCGTAAGCGATGCAGAGCTCCGGAAGCCTCTCCATTCTTGACTCTTCCTTCTCCATATCACGCTCAATTTGTTGCCTGTTCTCCTCTCTCTCTCCCTCTCTCTTTCTGTGAAAAGGGCAAAGAAAAGGAAGCAAGTTTTTGTGTTGGAGCATTGTTACCGGGTGGTACAGTTTGGTTTTAAAAACCCTGCTTTAAAGTACTATTGTAACTTCTAGTTGTAAAAGGAAAAATATTAGAACTGTCATGGATTCACCTGAAAGTACTGTAATAACTTGTCATAGTGGTAAAAAGAAAAAAAATCTTGTCCTAGTGATGTATAATACCAAGTTTCCATGGCTTTGATGAAAGATATAACACCACAGACCTAGCTGTCAAATAAACAAATTATCAGGAGTCAGGACAATTGCTTCATACTGCTTATGATTCATTTGACATAAAATAGGAAACTTGAAGGTCGACTTATAAATGGATAAATTATCATTGAGGTTTTGATTTACCCCATTTTGCAATGTTCAATGTTAACTCCAAGTAAAACAATTTACCTGCAAGGTTTCATATTTTTGGCATTGGGAAGAGATCGCTCGGCTTTAGTATTCGTATTGAAGTTAAGAAAGGTTCTTCACTTTCGGTGGGTTCCTCAGGAGCACCTTCTACTGGTTTGGTGATTTAGGCTTACATTATTTTGGCACATTCCTTACACAGTTGTATTTCATTCTTTGGTGCTCTTTTACATTTCTGTGCATGTAATTCAATATGATGCTGTTAGGTGTTATTATTCACTGAAATATCTGTTGGTAATTTTTGTACTTTTCAACAAATATGATCATATTTACTTCTACAATAGTCATCGAGATTAAAGTTATGAAAAAATAACATATGAAAATTTCATCAACAAGTGCTCAATGAAGAACCATTTCTGATTCATATTTCACAGTGTACCTTTTCCATTTTATGATGTAGCATATAACTTTCCTTGAGGAGATTGTAAATAAGAGTGATATATTGAAAAGTGAAACTTAAAGGCATTATTCAGAATTTTAGCATTATGGACTGAAAATTGGATATTATATAGCATAATTTGGCTATTAAATGTTATGCAAAGGACTGCAACTCCTAGACCTGATAATTTTGGCTGTTTAATAAATCTGATCAGGTGTAATCTTTATTTGGGTAATGCAAAGATTTCTGTGTGCTGGGGCTTGACCCAATTTCGCAAACCCTGCTTAGTTTAGCATAAATAGTTCTTAGCAATCTTAATAGTTTGTCCAAGCAAAAATTTTTAGGTAGTGATTAGTAAGGCATATTTTATTATTCCCTAATAACTGACCCGAATTGAATTTTGTTCTTAAATATGTTTTGAACAGTTTGTGAATTTAAATTTATTTATTGGAAGAGTTGTAATGTTTGAACTAGTAAGAGGTGTTGAAATATCTCAATGAGAGGCAAATAATAATTTGCAGATGTGTTTGTTAAATCTTAGAAATATCATTAGTCTAGTCTATGAGCTTTGTGCAGGTCATTATTAAACCATTACCAATGCACACATTTGCAATCAAACAATGCAAACATGAACATTTTCAGGTAACAAATTAATGTATATTGGAACAATGGAAATAAGTCCAAGGGGTGTGAGGGGTGTTGCTATTGTTTTTTTGTGATTGGGAAATAAATTTTGCCAAAGAGAGCAGCTTTTTTTTTACGTGGGTTGTTCTTAAAGTTAATTTAGGATGTCTTAGTTAAGTGTGGTCACCCATTTGAAACAATCAACCACATTTATAAAAAAGGTGACTTTTTGAGGTTGCCTACATGGACTTTTCCCAGTGTTGATTTCGTTTTAAGGTAGTATACTATCCTTTGTTAAGTTAAGAGAAATTGAATCTCTTTTCTTGTTTTCAATAAACATTTCTTAGTTCTCCTTGCACTTAATTGTTCACAAATGAAAACATTTCTCATTTAATTGTTTCTAGAAACTCCACACATACTCAACATTCTCATCTTTATTATTGAAATTTTTATACATGTTATTTCTTAATTGTCCAGTATTTTGATCTGTATTGTATCGCTAACTTTACAATGTCTTATAAAATTTTCTTTTGACCTAAGAGGCAAATGCCAATTATATGGAACTCTCAATGTGATTTTAACTTTAATTACCCTGCTTGTATTATGTGAACAAATATCTTTATCAATCTCACCTTGTTGAATAATAGATGAAATATACCTATTCTTGTTCATCCATTCAACTATGCCATTGGTTCTCTTGGCATGCTTAAACTGTATTTCATGATTTATCTTAGACCTACTTAGGCTAAAAACCTTACTTTTTAAAGTTTGTGTATCTCAAGTTTAGAGTTAACCATACATAATCAAAACAATATCTGAGCAAATAACATACAACATAAGGATCTTATGTATGACTAGTAATTTCATGCATTACTAATAGTAAAAATAATGAAATCTGGTCCTTGGTGAATTTTATGGTTATGGGAAACTTGTTAGACACATTCTTACATGATCTTTAAAGCTGGCTCTTGTTTACTGATTTTTAATTCATTAGCAATGAAATTAACCAATAGGTATCACTTATCTTTGCTTAAAATAGAACAATGAATCTAACATGTTCCCTGAAATATATCTGGATTCCATTGCTTGAATTAATAAATGAATTAAGCATTGCTATTTGGGGGCATTAGGTTGTGTCAATACATTTCTGAATGCATTGACTCGGTGATGTGCTAGTTGCTAGCTATGCTCATGTACCAGGCAACAGACCAAGCATTGGCTTAGCTATATAGCTATAGATATCGACTGGTACATACTGGTTAGACTACGTCACCGATACAGGTCTGAAACAGCATTCCTTGGTTGGTAGCACCGGCATGGATTGACATGGCATATGTTAATACCCTTTTGACAGGACATGTTTCCATTTGTGTTGGCATGTGCTGATTGGCTTTGTGATCTTTGAAGGGTACAGACCCATCTAGGAAACACTAATTTCCTCAAGTGTGCTGAAAAAAATTTATATGTACTAGGAGACCATTTTCCTGATCTCAAACATCAATGCTTGTATGGGATGACCATATTTTTCATCTCTAACACTTTGTTTACACCATTAATTAGCACATATGTGGAACACAAAATGACTTGTCAATCCAAAAACAAATAATATTTTTATGAGCCGTCAAAGTTATCCTGCATGTCTGCTTGGATAAGATATATTAATTTTCGTCCCTCTCAAAATTGATGTCACATGAAGCTGATTGTTTTTAACTTTCTATTAAATTTATAGTCTAAAAGTTTTAATACAGAATTATCAACAATAGGAAATTTGATGATTTTTCTTATTTTTAATTACTTCAAAATAGGATTTCATAATATTTTTAGTTGTCTTGGAAAATTTTAATACTTTAAGTTGTCTTGGAAAATTGACTCTCTATCTTATGCATTCTTCTTATGATTGTCAAAATTTGATGGGGTGAATGGTTTATACATGTGCATGGTCCATATGGAATTGTCTGATTTAATGCTATAGTGTTGAGTTCTGAATAAACATGTGTAATCTTTACAGCTTTAAGGAATTAAGTGTAGTATTAGCTACAAGTTGAGGTTAAATTGTATATTGGTGTTTTTGCAGGAAGTGATTGTTGGTCCTGAAAATAGAACTGTACTCTCTAATGACAAGTTTTTGAGAGTAAATCTAATTGGTGATTTTGTTGGATATACAAGTCTCCCATCTTTTGAGGACTTTTATCTTGTGATACCAAGATCGGTATGTGATATATGTCATGAATTATGTTCACTGTATGGTTATTGATATCTTGTACATCAGGTTTAGTTTCGGAGAAAAGAAGTGACTACAATTTTTACTTGAGCACCTGTTTGCACTTGAATCTTTCTCATCCTTTTTCTTATTCCATCTACTTGACTTCTTTATTCACCAGTTTATGCCTCCATTCTCGTCATCATCATTTTAAATTGTGCCAATTCATGTGGGTTGAATATTTAGTTCAATAATAGATGAGAGCAAATAATATGTGTCATTGCACTTTGAAGTAAACATGGTATCACAAAAACCCTTGCTGTCCCAGTGGCACGCTTACTACATATGATCAGAATGTGGAGTGGCAAACCATACTAGATAAGAAGTTCATGCAATTTACTATTGTTTAATCTCTTGAAATATTCTGTTTAAGGAAAGAAGTATTGATGTGTAGCAAGCAAACCAAGGATTTTAATTTTGAATGATACCGCTGGCACCGGGCGATACGTACCGGTCCACCAGTAGATCGGTATGTGGACTGCCTGCTACTGGACGGTACCATCGATTGGGGTTATTTCCGCCCTGTTACCGCTCGAAATCAGTCTGTAACAATCGATTTCGACCGTTGTCGCTCGCTACCGGGCAATATTAGCTGAGGGAGAAGGAAGAAGAGTGAGAAGAAAAGGGAGAACCTGGAGATCCGGCGTCGCTCTCCATCGACGATCCTGATCCGTTGTCGCCCTCCCGTGCCGGACATCACAGATGAGATGTTGCCTCCTCTTTGTCTAAGGCAATGAGGCCTCGGCGTCATCGGCTTCTTCTCCTCATCCACGCTAGGAGAAGAAGCCGCTGAGGCTTCGTGGGGAGAAGAAACGAGGCGTCGTCACCTCGATGATATCACCTTTTTTTAATAATAATAATAATAATAATAATAATAATAATATTATTATTATTATTATTATTATATATATATATATATATATATATATATATAGGTATACCAGAGCATACCGAGCAATATGCTCATATCGTACCATATGTCGGTACGATACGAAATTACGAACCTTGAAGCAAACTACTTGATTGATATCCGTTTATAACTAGACTGGGTTGAGGACATGTTGTACCCATCTTTGCTTAAATATTATTGTGGGACCAATTCAAAAATTAACTAGTCCAATTAAATGACTCCAATGAATCAACCTCCACCTGTAGTGGCTCAAACTGATCCCGACTTTTTTCTTGGCTACACTTAGGGTTTCAAAGATGCAATGCAAGGAAAGAGGAGGCACCTATGGAGTGAGTGGGGTATCTTTGTAGCTTTGGTGGACTTTGTCATCATTGGGTGAATTCATTTTATGGGGATATATTTTTGCCAGCTGGCATAGATACAGTTTGTGGAAGGAGATTTGTGATATCATGCATATATCTATGAGAGCTTGGACAAATGAAGAGTGCATTAGTTAATCGATGTGAAACTATATGGCAAGAAGTATGGAAACAGGATTTAGTAGGCATGCCAGGGATTACTAACCTAAAGCTCTTCTGTGCTCTTCAAATATGCTTTACATCTAAGTTCCAGAGCTTTTACTTGTCCAACTTGGATGACGATACTCATTCTAAATTGTTGTATATTATCATAATAGAAATGAGTCTGGAAATTGTTTCTGACTATCACAGTTATATTTAAATTGTTGTATACTATGATAATATAAATGATCCTGGAAATCGTTTCTTTACCATCACAATTAAAAGAATATGTATCTGTAACTGACATTATACTTTGATATCTTATTCTGGAATGTTTACCTTATTTGCTTGCTATAAGTTGTCTCATATTGCTAGGGTCCTCCTGGTCAACCAGAAAATCTTGGACAGAACTTCTCAAGGTGGATGCTGTTGGAGAGAGTGAGGTTCTCATTAGATGGTCTGGAATGCAATAAAATTGGTGTTAGTTATGAAGCTTACAGGAACCAGCCTACCTTTTGCTCTTCCCCATATTGGAGTTGCTTGCATAATCAACTGTGGCATTTTTGGGAAGTAAGTGATGTTGAATTATAATTTATATGCACTACTATTTCTTTAAAATGGTTGGTTACGTGTTTGAAGAATACAACTCTTGGTCACTAATTTCTAGAAATTGGGATAATTACTTGCTCATGATGCTTTAAGTATATGTGTAGTTTATTGTTAAAGAACTATATCTTTTGGGCATCCTTTTGTGGTAGTCATTTAAGTTATTTCCCACATTTGGATGTCACAGTGGGAAAATCCTCTCTTTCTCGTTCTTTCCTTCCTTTTCTTCTCTCATTACTGTTTTCTTCTTTTTTTCTTTTTTCTCCATGCTAATTGGCTATCTCTACCTGTCCAATCTTTAGCCCAATCTTTCTCGTATGTAATCAACAGACCTTAAGTTTCCACTATCCTGTCATCTGCATATTGCACCACAAAGCTTTTTGTTCTTGCTTTATAGCATCTCAACCAGGAAACTGATAGTCCTAAGTCCTAACTACCAATAAGGCAATAACAACAGCTTTTACTTCTTGCTTTATAGCATTGAGTGCCTGTCAAACCATGCTGAGATCCTGCCGCCTTTTCAGCCTTTTATCATCTCTTTTTGTCACTATTGGTTTCCTGGTTTACAATACAATTTTCCTCTTAAATTCTACCACCTTTCTTTGTTTTTTGAACCATCCGACAAACTCCAAATGGCCACCATATTCAAATGACTGTAGCCAATGCATGCAACACATGCTCAACCCTCTTTTAATCCTATAGTTCTAGTCAGTAACATTAATTGCTATTTGGAGCTTTAGTTCAACCATTATTCCACCTTATTGAACCATCTAAGCAAGCTTCCAACTATGTGATGAGTATTTGTGGGTCTCGAAATGCTTCATAGTAAGCTCGAGAGCAATGACAATGTTCAATTATTTTAGCTATATTCTCCTGCATGATTTTGGTGTCAAAATCCTTTCTGATAATTGCACTTACTTTGCATATAAAGTCTTCATCTTTATCTATTACGGACTTAACCATGCCAAGCGATATGGATACTGTTATTATCTTGCATTGATCTGATGGATAATGTTTATATCTGGATTCATGAAACTTAAGATTAAAGGTTATCTTATTATAACAGGCGGACCAAAACAGGATAGGAAGAAACCAACCACCTCAGTATATGGTTGAACGGAGGTTTGAAAGGATAAATCAACATCCAGTTATGATTATTTTTCTAGTTGATTTGTACTTTTTTTTAGATACTATTCTTTTCCTAACTAATCACTTACTATTCTCTTGACATTCTATAATCTACTTCATGCAGAATGCTGGGACACATACATTCTCGGTTGGCATAACTGAGGTTCTCAACACTAATTTATTGATAGAACTGAGTGCTGATGATATCGAATATGTTTATCAAAGGTACCTGCTGGCTATTGATGCTCTTATTTGTTCAGTGTGTTCTTGAACTTTAAATATCTGTAAAAACTGCATGCATAATTTTATTCTACTTAATGATGCTTATGGTCTCCGATGCCGTTACTTTATTCTACTTAATGATGCATAATCATACGTTGTGCATGAGAAAGCTAGAAGCTGACTATGAGCTGGTAAAATTTGCATGTTGTGAATCAGATGGTTCCAATTGATGGTAATTATTGAGAAATCACTTGTGGCTCAGGACTTCAAGTCTAGAAATAACCTTATCAGTCAGTCTTTGTATGAGATATATGTTGGTCCAAATTAGGTTTTTAGGAGGGAAATGCTCATGGACACTCCTGTTCCCACACCCCATTTTGGAAACAGCTTTGTGTTCTGGTCTACCCTCCAGGTGAAAAAGATAAAAGACAAAGAAGAGATGGTCAGAAACACTGAAAGATAGAAAAAGGACATGATGACCTTAGGACTATCTGGTGCATAAGGAGAACTAGATGTCAAAACTCTGTATCCATCCAGCTAAATACTTTATGATATAAAAATGTTTATTGCACCTTGTTTCATATAGATGTATCGCTAAATTTATTAGATTACAGTTTTAAGGATACATCCCTGCATGTTTCTAGCACTGGAAAAAATGAAGTGCATGGAAGAAATGTCAAAAAATGTATGTATCGAGCTAATCACTTTATGATATAAAAATGTTTATTGTACCTTGTTTCATATGTACATGGAAGATATTACCCTTTTACTCAAAGGATCAACATAGAATTAAGTAGTAAATGTAAATGAAAATTCTTTTCGAGTAAAAAGGAACAAAAGTTTACCCTTCTAAATTTCTAATTTCATTGAGAAGGCCAATATGAAGTGGGATCACTAGGAAAGTGGAGAATGGTGTGGATCCTGGAAGCTACAGATCAAATAAGTAATGGAATTGTCATCATAGATTGAAGCGAACACCTAATATCAAGCTAAAAGAAGAATAGCTTTTTGTACTCTTTAGCATTACTAACTTGGTTGAGGTTAATCTGTTCTCTCCTTCAAAATGATTCAGCAAACAGCAATGAAAAGCTCATCACAGTTGATGAATAGCTTGTAATTAAGTTGTCTTGCTCCTTAATCTCACCTTGCATTATATAAGTTGAAGAGTAGGTTAGAGATGTATTTTTGTTTAAGCACTTTAACAATTTAGTTGAGAAAAAGGATGCAGCTTGTAGGCAATTGATGTTCTGTAAGGTTACTAATATATAGAACAACCTATGAAATTTTTTGGGCATAGTACTTCCAAATGGAGGTAATTGTTGATTCCAAGCCACGTAAGGAGTTACGACCTTAGTGGTTTCTAGCAAGGACTAATTGATTGATATTGGTCTTCTAATGGATCATTGCATTATCGATAAACCCCATACCTTGTGTTGAGGCTGAGCATGGAATTATGCTAGATCCTCATGAATCTGGGCCGAATTGTAGCTGATCTAGCTTGCATTGAAGTAGATCAATGTGTAGTACACGTGATGTTGAAGCTTAATTGAACAAAATTGAAGCTTTGAAACTAAAAATTGTCTTTATTTAATCCAGAACTCATTGTTAAACATAGAAACTAATTGATTTATTTGATATGGGAGAAATACCAAGTTGGTTCTCAAGAAATTGACACAGTAGTAGGAGAGTAAGCTCCAGATACTTTAGAAATTCTAAGCAGAATGGGAGTTATATGAAGGAGAACCAAAGAAAAAAATCAAGAGAGAAAACAAGGCTGCTTGAGGATAAGAAAGGGGTCTCTTGAGATATATGAAGAGTAGGACAAGTTGGGTCAGCCTATCACCTGGTATTTATCAGCTAGTTACCAGGCTGACTGCCTGAAACAAGTTTACCAGGTGGTATGCCTGGTACCTAATTGAATTGGGTGAATGTTCTTGGTCCGCATATTAGGTACCCGTCAGACTAGTAAATGCTGGTTCATACTGGCATATATGAGCAAAATCTAAATCGATGGTTCTTGGAACCTAGAATGCTCCTACATGTTTGGCAAAGGGCAATTTAGATCCTCCAGAGATTGGGAAGTAGATGGAAGTTCCTGTTGTAAGATCCTTGGTGTTTTGGACCAAATTGGCATGTTCATGGATTCCAAGGGCATACATAAGTCCAAAATCCAGCTTGGTCAGGCCGTGTTGTCTAATCATCTCAGAGGCCTTATATTTGTCATATCCACAGATACCAAAGCTAGTACCTTCTGCTTTTAAAGGCATAGCAATCTAAAATTTTCAAGAACTTAAGCAATAACAGTATATTATATTCTCATATCTAGAATGATCATCCATATTCTTAAGGATGTGATAGTTTGTGACCTCCAAAGTGCACAATCAAAACATAGTTTATTTTTAGTTTTACATATATACATATATATATATATATATATATATACATATATATATATATATATATATACATATATATATATATACATATATACATATATATATACATATATACATATATATATATATACATATATATATATATACATATATATATATATACATATATATATATACATATACATATATATATATATACATACATATATATATATATACATATATATATGTTTACAACTTTACTGTATCATGCTAACTTTTACTTTATTTGTATCATGGTAGCATGCAGATAATACAATAAAAAATTGTGTATAGTATTTAGTTGTCTTCTGAGTTATGAAAAATGGCGCCGTTGCACCCTACCTAGACCTCTATTGGGTTAGCCTTGTGCACTGAGCCATCTTATGCATATATCAAGTCATTCTTAGCACTTAATGTACCAATAATTGGAACTCTAAAACCTGAGATAACACATAGACACTGGTATAATTAAATAATTAAACTATAAATGTTTCTGTTATATGTTTTCTCCTATGACCTGTGTTTTGTTCTTATCATGTATAGTAGGTTTGACACTGCTAAGATGTTCAACAGTTAAAATGTCCTACGAACAGAAACAAGTTAACTTAAAGATGTCAAGCACTGTTACAACAGAGTTACTTGGCTGTATCCATGAGTCTAGTAGAAACTGAAAAATAGTACTATTGGCTGACCAAAAGATTTTTGTTCTCTGCAATAATGGTGTGGTTATGGATCCTGTTGAACACTTTATATGTGCTATATAAAGTTCAGCTAGCAACACATTATATGAAAGGATGGGTTTGTTTTGGGGACTCAACCTTGTTTTTGTATGGATATATCATTGTAGAAGTAGTTTAAGTTCATCATATTGAAATAGCATGATGAAGAAAATTGTGAAGAAATCTTGAGTAGTTGCCAACAATTTCATTCATGTTTTCTTTGATGGGGCAAGCTCTCAACATTTTGTTACTTCTAATGCAGGTATTCTACAGAGAATAAAGTTTTAGCATTTGGCATAAATTACTTATGACTAATATTTTTAGTGATACATTTGCTTGCCTTGAGAGTTGAGACTGTAAACACATTAACTAGCATTATGGGTTATGTAATTCCTTTAATATAATTAGGATTTAGTAATCCTAATTTTGTTGATTATGTTATTTGTCTTTGTCCATATCTAGAGTAGTTACACTACTTCATGTCAAATTTCTATGTTTGGTGTATGATTTTGAAAAAAGTACATCATTTATAATTAATAGCATTATTGTTTTCTTTCAGGAGCCCTGGAAAGATTTTAAGCATAAAAATCCCCACTTTTGAAGCCCTATCACAATTTGGCACAGCGACAATAACAACTAAGAACATTGGTGAACTAGAAGCATCTTATAGTTTAACAGTATGTTTGTTGAGTCTCAACCCCTTGGCATCGATTGCTAGATAACAATACTTATTTCTTAAGAAAAAAAATCTCTCTTAGAGTAATTTGACCTGAGAGACTTCTGATTTATTGTATAATAGATAAATTTGACTTTGAAAGTTCATAAATTTGAATGTGTTGAGGACAATTAAAAGAGTGCCTATAGGATTACTTTAAGTTTGACCTCTACTTCTAAATTTTGACTATTTATTATCTTGCAGTTTCACTGTCTAAGTGGTGTAAGTTACATGGCGGTAAGTTTATTTTGCTCATTCCTTCATGTTTACAAATTACATTGTCATACTTGTGCTACTCTTGCATATTTGTTGCTAAAAAAACTTTAAAACATCTTTCCTAAAGAAGTGAAAAGCTTTGCATTAGTCTTATGTAAAACACCAAATACTTTGGAGTTTGGAAAATACATATGTTATCAAACTGAAATTTGAACTGTATGTTATCGTATCTTTTGAAAAATTTAGAGAATCTTTCATTTACTTTTTATGTTAGATAAATTTGCATGTGAATTAAAATTTTTAATCATTCTAACCTACTATATTCTTAAAAAAGGATTGATTCTTTGCAAGCTTTTTCTGTTTATAGAGCATTAAAATTTAGAGTGATCAGATTTGGAGTCAGAAAGACAATCTTTCAATATTTCTTTTTTTCCTACCTATAGTTCTCGTTAGCTAGTTTTTCACTATGATGCCTAACTATATCAACGAGCCATAATGTTCCATCTAATTGGGGTTGGTTATGTGTATTTTCTTTCCACTACTGACTTCTATATAAATTAAGAGTAGCCAAATTTCTTTTTATTCACACCACTAATTATATTTTAAACTGCCTCTTTCAACATGGTCATTTATATATCTACTTTGAACATGTCTATACAAGTGTTCAATTATTTTTCTTTTGTCTTTTTCTAATTGTCTTCTTCCTTTCCTCTTATCTTACATTTTGTCTTCCTTTTAAATTGTTTTCTCTTTATTATTCAAATATTTATCTTTTCCAAATGGTGTGGATATTGATCTGTCCAATGCATTCAGGAACAATTTTTTATACTGAAACCAGATGAAGAGGTTACTCGATCATTTTACATATATCCAACCACAGATCAAGCTGCAAGATATCAGTGTGCAGGTGTGTTGTAAGTGTCCAATTTGTAAGGGACCAACATTTTTACATTTGCTTCATTTATTGTCTTTAAACTGTTTTTTTTTCTTTTATCATTATTTTTAGTATTTTTTAAAGAAAATTTCTTCTCATGTGCAGCTATACTCAAGGGTTCTGATTTTAGTGTACTTGATCAAGCAGAATGCCAGTTTACTACCACTGCTACTGTTCTCGAAAATGGATCACAGGTCTTCTTAGTCCTTGAAGTTGATATTTTTTTGACATATTTATCACTGAAGATATCGATTTTTGAGTTTCTGATAATCAGCTGTGAAGTTGGTTTTGTGGATCATCAGTCTCTACTTGTGTCATGAGATTTATTTTTTGCTTTCGGAAAAATAAGCTAATTATATGTGTAATTAGATTTTAAAATCTTAGTGTGAAATTATGATCTTTAGACAGATGAAAATAGATTTTATGAGTCTGATTTGATGACCACAAAATATCATATTATTTTCTCCCAGAAACATATAATCCAAAAGAATGTTGATCACAGTTATTAGTGGCATACATCAATTATGTTTCTTTAAGAAGTATTGCATTTATCGCATGCATATGTTTGTGTTGTTCGTTTCAGTTATTGAACTTGAGAAGTTCAATTTGCTTGCATGTAAGACCTTGGAAAGAAACAAAATCGTAGGTATCTTAGCTTCATATATAAATAGGATATCCCTAGAGAATGCATCCATAACCTGTTTATTAGACTTGTAGCATAATGAAACCTACCCATGTTTATCAGGAAAATTCAACTGAAAAATTTTGGAACCAAAATAGTTAACTAGGACTTGAATATGTCTGATTGGTTTGAGATAGCCAGGAAGCCCAATATCTATCACCATAAAGCGAGGATAGCAGTTCAGTTTCACCAATTCTTTGTGCACTTGGAAGCTAAACAAAAGTTTCAATCATGTTGTACTATTAGAGCTGATTAACTGTACGCGCAAGAGCATCATCCTCAAACAAATCTATTATAAAGCAAATCAAAGTAATTTGGGAAATTACACCTCATATCTCATAAACTACAAATCTATAATACCAAGGATTCAGATCTTGGCTCGATCACAGTGCTGGCCAACTAATTGTAAATAAGATTGGCGTGCCATTGGAAAAAAAGTTTTTAGGAAAAAGGAAAAGGGAAAAGATCAATAAAAAAAACACTTGTTGAAAGAAAAAAAGACAGCTTATCCTAAGAGCTTATGAATTGGCATATCCTACTGTTATTTGACCTATCCTTTGATGAGATTCATTAATGAGTAATATATGTTGCAGAAAACTACAAAAAGTGTCATCCTTTTTGTTATTTTTTTAAGTTCTAAGCTGGAAAAAGGTATGGACTGTGACAGATTATGCCTGCTTCAGTGCTATGCTGCCTTATTGTCATGGTAGGTTGTGCTAGGCCAGCATTACACTCTTGTTCATATATATCACAGGTAGTCAATAACTTTGTTACTTATATTATAATGAAGTACTGACCACTTGACTGTGCATAATAATGCACAATCACTGTGATGTCTGCTTGGAGACATCCAACCTTTTCAATACCTGTCTTATGTTGAATTTTCAGATATCTACCCCACGCTCTTTTCCTTTCCCCTTATCTCGTACTTCATCTCTCTTCTTTCACTTTCCGATTTGCAATGTGCAATTGACAGCATTTTTTGGATGCTATAATTAGTTTGATCTGATTCTATTTTGCGTTCAATATATTTCTTTCACGCCGATGCCAGAATTTATACCTCAATTCTTTCTCACATGAATGTGATAAGGATTTAAAAATTGTCATCTTCGAGATAGGAATATCCAGTTTCAAATCCGTTTGTGTAATCTATTTAACATGATTCCTCGTATCTCTTTTGTAGTTGTGCTAAATTAATCCAATTACTTTAAGAAGGTAACAATTTTGTGTTGACTATATATTACATAGGAACTAACTACTAGTCAACTATTTAACAAGACGATCTTCCTACATGCTTTATTGGCCTTGACGGTATCTTAAATAAAGTGAATTTGTATAGAAAGTTCATATATGACACACCATATTGCTGTTTGTCTGGTTAGTTGCATACTTGGTACTTACCGCGTAATGTACTGTGTTATTCTACGTTCTGATACTAGTGCTTAACCAAAATTTGTGCTGAAAAAGCTGCTGGCATGCTCCATGATTTATGTTAGTTTGGTACCAACATGGCAGGTACTGTGATATATACTAATAAGTCAAAATTAAATTGAGAATGTGATTGGAAACAGAACGTTGGTTACTCTTTTATAGAATATGATGGCTAAAACATGATATAAACTGTACATTATTTACTAAATACCACCTAAAAGTATTTACTTTTGTATAGAATATGATGTAAACTGTAGTTAGTTTTTTAATGTGATTTTTGAGCAACTTTTGGTATGTGATTTAGTGTTTTTATTTGTTAGTGACTTTTTGATATCAAATATGGCAGCACCTTCTAGTTTCAGTACAGTTCAACATGATTTATTTTTTCTTGTATTTGTTGGTAACTACTCAAGTGATTTCGAATATGAATGTTCTATCTAGATCTTGATTGTAGTAGAACATATTTTATTTACAAATATTGTATTCCAAACAGGATCTATAGCCTAAAATTTTTATCCTGGTTGCCTCAGTCTTCTATCAGTGATGGTAGCATATCTATCCAGCTAATTTTAATATTTCTGAAGATGTTTATCATATTTTTTGCTGATAACATGTTATTTTATTTATCTTTATCATATACCAAATCCTCATTATTCAACAACCTTCTTTCAGTTCATTTGTTAAGAATGTTGCAGATAGTTCCTGCTGATGAATTGAAAAAGAATGAGATAAATAGTTTCTTTGAAGCTATTAAAGGGGCCTGGAGTATGATGTGGAGTGGTTTGGTCGACTTTTTTACTGGGAGAACATGTAGGTGTGTAACTGTCCAATCAAATTATTTTAGAATCACAGTCGCTTTAGTCCATAATTAAAGACCTATCTTAAGCATAATATATTAATCATATACGGCATTACTTCCAATATTTGGTTTTACTCCATATAGTTGATGAGACAATCAGTGTTTGCAGCAACACATGCAAGATATTGTGCCTTGTTCAAAGTTCAGTCTTAATTGGTAAATACGCTAGGTTAGTATTAGAGAATCATCTTTTATTATGTGCACAAGGAAATCATGAACGCATAATGGCAGAGTATTTTCAGGTCTGCCCAGTAATGTATCTACACACATTTGGTGGAGATACTTTTAAGGGAGATATATTTTTGGGACATATAATTTTTCTCAGGAAGAATCTTAGATTGGCTAAGAACTCAGCACCCTAGATGTGACCTTGGTAAAATCTCATACTTGCCACCTTGACATTAGAAAGGGCTCCTTCCCTTTGTTCGCACTTCATACTGTGTAACTCTAGTTTTTGTTGCTTATGGCAACCCATCTATGCTTAAGAGCCAATAAGTTTTATCTAGTTAGCTAAGCAAGTTGTCAGCTAGCTTAGCTAGTAAATGCCTGTAATAGCAAGCCCTTGGTATCAAATCCTGTCTTCATTGTCTACCCTTTGCAAAAAAAAAAAGACTCATCTATTCTTATAAATCCAGATCCCACCATTCCAACTAATTCATGCTAATCTTTCCTTTGCCCTCTAAAACTTTGGTGCTTATAGGACTTCTCTGGACTTGTCATATTTTTACCCTTGATATTATTAGACAAAAAATAGGTATTGTGATTTTGATGAGTTGGCAGCAGCTTGTGGTAAGAAAATGATGTAATAGGCAGAAAAGCAATAAGAAATTGGTTGGGGCCAACTAGTTGACCGTGTCTACTAATAACTTGTCATGGAAACAACAGTCATAGAATAAAGGGTATCAAAGGAGCAGAAGCGAGGGTGGGTAAAGTAGGTGCGTTGACTTTGATAAGTTGGTAGAATCAAGGATTTTGCATTGAATTTACTGTAGCAGGAGATCTTGGGTAATTAATTAGGTAAAATGGTGCTGATGGAGCAAACATATGATCTTATATCTTCATGTTTAACAGTAAAGAAATCTCTTGATAGTTAGACATTGTTGGTGGCACAGGCTGAGAAAATGACTGCAAATGGTTCTCAGTCACTATGATAGAAAATGGTTCACCTGTGATAATTTTCATTGAACATAGTAGACGCCTGCTAGACCACAAGAGGTGAATAATTGAATTACTCAGGCTGCCCACCAAATTTTTATTTTGTAAAAGCATAGAGAATTATGCTTTATCAAAGCCTCGGGAATCTTTGTTTTTTTCCCTTTACCTTTGATAAATCACTTGTGTCTATATCTTTTGTAAGAAGGTATCATGTCTTTTATGTTTATGTCATGCTTTATCATGTCTTTTACCTTTGATAAGTCTCTTGTAGCATACCTCAAAGCACAGTAGTTGTAGTATAGTATCTGTTTATCCCTGATATCCTCTTATCCTATCATCAGAAAGTGCTTATTTACTTCATCTAGAGGCACATAGAAGCTGTGATTCATCTCTTTCAGATTAATGAATGAAGCCAGATAATTTCGTTGGTAGTACATGATTAGTAGCATGCTTCTCTGTATCTTATCCTAATAGTGCCAAGTATGACTTCAAAATCTTTCATTTGGCGCAGAAGTAAATGTCAAAGTTTCTTCGATTTCAGTTGCCACGTACAATATGTCTGTGTGAGTTGGATAGTGATGTTTGGACTACTGCTTGCATCTCTCCCGACAGGTACGTTTCCTTTGTAGTGATTGGTCAGTTTCTAAACACGATTCTGAGCATGTTTCGAAATTAACGTATCTTAGAGTTGCAGGAACTGTGCTCCTCTGGCTACTGCATCAAAAAGGATTTTTTGATCCAATCTATGATTGGTGGGATGATCGACTTAAAGGCACAAAGAAAAGGAATAGAATCAATTCAAAGCATGCAAAAAACGTTAAGAAGCCTGGCCTTAGACATCAGAAAGAAACTGGCCGGGATGTGCACCACAAGCACAAGCCAATTCCTTCACATGATGGAAAGAAGCCAAAAAGCAGTCACAGTCATCGTGTACCCCACAAACATATCCATCTTGGCTTGGCAGAAAACGATCGCTCTCACCTTAAACATGACACTCATCTCCATCTTCATAAAGTGAGGCACAAGCACAAACATAGCGAAAGTTACCTTGCTCAAACCCACAAGTCCAACAAAAACCGGCCGATATCCACGGAGATGGGAGATATGAAGCGCAAGATAACCAGATGCAGTGATGAGAAAGATTCGAGGCACAAACATGTCTATCGGCAGCTGTATGGAGCAAACTCGCATGCGAAGCACGATAAGGATCTTTGGAATTATATGTAACTGGTTTCTTTCTTGTATTAGGTATTCACAATGCCAACTCCTTTCTTTTGGTGAAGAAGCTATTGAAATCAAAATGTCTAAGCCATGAATACGGAGACAACGTATAACCTGTTTTTTGTTTGCTAGGAAAGCAAGCACACGTTCTATCTCCTGATCTATACTCGCTCGCTCCCTCAAGGAAAACATGTCTTCGTACAAATACAGAACCCTAGTTTTAGACTTCCCGTCAGCTGAACTTTCTCAACCATGGCACACCGTAACAACCCAACACAATGCTGGAAATCCCACGCGTCAGACTTCCATATCATCTCAGAATGCTCTACAAGTTACGGCCCCTGCAGCTGATCCTTCACGGATCGCACGTCCACGGGCTGATCACATGCGACCCACGCCGGCCTAAGAAGCTTCCTCCCGGGGTGCGGTCACCCGCTTCGATTCGATCCGTGCACCGCCCCTGATTCCCCAACGGTCACATTGGCTAAAAAAAGCGTTACTGCCCCCCAAACGGTCGAATCGATCCCAGCCCACCCCCGTCCGATGGAGATCCGACGGCCAAAGATCCGCAACTGGACCGTCACGGGAATCATCCCCCTTCGCTACGGTTCAGCGTTTTTCCCATGGCCTAATGGCGTCCGTAGCAGCAACCATCGCCCGGCACGCAGCAACAGCAGCAGCAGCGAGAGGGGATGGAATGACGGAAGGAGCAGCGAAGAAGCACACCAAATCCCTCTAATCCCCTCTCTTCTTAAATCTTCCCCTTGTTCTTCGTACACGAACCCCGACAGATGTCTTTCCACAGCTAATCCTTCTTTCCCCCTGTTGTTTTTCTCGTCTGATCATGGAGGCGGCGAAGATACCTGGTGGCCGGTCAGAGGTTTCTCCGACAACCAGGGAGCCCGCACGAGCTTCGCTGTGGAATTCCCATGGCTTCGTGCTTACCTCCCCTCGGTAATGTCTTCGAATCAAGATCGATCTTTTTTTGTTTTTTCTTTTCTTCTAACAATTCTTTGATTCTTTCACACAACCTTTTCTTCTTGAAACAAAAACTAAAGCAAGCAAGAAAGAAAGAACTCAAATTCTTTACCGTCTCATACATTTGTTTTCCCTAAATTCTTTAAGCCAATATTACTTCTCCTCTCTTCTTGAATTTGAATTGCAACACCGGAAAGAAACACATAGGCAGCTCCTCGAAGACAGATAGGAAAAGGCTTCTTTTGTGTTGAGTTATTCGCATTTCTTTTCTTCTTCTAATAAAGATAGGAAGAAGAAGAATAATAGATATACTCAGTGATTACAAGGAGGAAAGAATTATTTGCGTTTTTAATCTTCTTTTTTTGTTGTTGTAATAAGAAAGAAAAATTGGAAGAGGAGTAGAGGATGTTGGCTGGGTGCCCATTGACGCTGCCATCGCCGGGGATTGACGCTTCTGTGCAGTTGCAACCTTACCATTTCCAGCTGGAGGAGAAGAAGCACTGCCCTCCGCAGAAGACGATGGGCACCCAGCGGCTTGACCTGCCCTGCGGCTTCTCGTCCCGGAAGGACCCCCTGCGGGCCGCCCTCTCCGGCGAGACGCCCTCGGCGGAGGCCCCAGGGACTAGCTGCTCCTTTAGGCAACACCCAGTAACACACTCTTCGTCGTCGTCCTTAGTGGCCCAGGCTGCTGCCCCTTGGGGAAGAACGGTGGAGGCCATTGACGGCCGCAACGGCAGGCCGTGGGAGCAGAGGAGGAGCTCGAAGCGACTGCACGACAGGATCTCGTGCGGTGACTACCGCGCAAAGAGGACGAGGACAGTCGACGTCGAAGCCGATGCATGGCCGTCTCCGTCCACCGAAGAGCCTCCGCTGGTGGAGGCGGAGGAGGAGAGGGTCTTTCTTGTGCCCAATGCAGCAAGCTTTCCACTTCCGGCGTTCTCCGGCCATGACAGGTCGCGGTCGGAGTCGAGTTCCTCGTCCGGCGCATTCATCGGTTCTGGCAATACGGCGACATCGGATGGGCCTCGTCTTCCTCCTGCCTCTGGTTTTGTTGGTTTTGGAGGTGAAGGAGAGGGTATCCAGACGGAGCAGCAGGGTCATGAGCTCGTGAGCTTGCTCACCTCCTGCACGGAGTCCATGAGCTCGTCAAACTACGAAGCCATGAGCTTCTTCTTAGCTCGACTCGGAGAGATGGCCACCCCATTCGGGACCCCTCTTCACCGGGTGGTCGCCTACTTCACCGAGGCCTTGGCACTTCGAGCCGCAAAGCTCTTGCCGCACATCTTCTCTGTCGCTCCACCAAAGACCATCACCGACCCGACCGACGACGACGACGATGCCATCGCACTGCTTCTCCTCGATTGCGTCAGCCCCATTCCCAAATTTCTTCACTTCACCCTGAACGAGAGATTGCTGAAGGCATTCGAAGGAAAAGACAGAGTGCACATCATAGATTTCGACGTCAAGCAAGGACTTCAGTGGCCGGCTCTGTTCCAGAGCTTAGCTTCCAGGCCGAACCCTCCCGGCCACGTGCGGATCACCGGCATCGGGGAGTGCGGACCGCATCTCCAGCAGGCAGGAGTTCGGCTCGCAGGGATCGCAGAATCCCTCGACCTTCCCTTCGAGTTCCATCCGGTGGTGGACAGGTTGGAAGACATCAGGCTTTGGATGCTTCACGTGAAGAGGGAAGAGTGCGTGGCGGTGAACTGTGCTCTAACGATGCACAAGACGCTCTACGACGAGAGCGGGAAGGCGTTGACGGACCTGCTGGGTCTGATAAGGAGCACGCGCCCGGAGATCGTCGTCATGGCAGAGCAAGAAGCGAAGCACAACGAGCCTACCTGGGAGACGAGGCTCGCCGGATCGCTCAACTACTACGCTTCCGTCTTTGATTCCATGGAACATGCTCTGCCTGTGGACAGCCAGGCCAGGATCAAGATCGAAGAAGCCTTTGCTAAAGAGATCAGGAACATAGTCGCGCGTGAAGGAAGTGAGAGGACGGAGAGGCACGAGAGCTTCGATAGGTGGAGGAAGCTGATGCAGGATGGTGGGTTTCGATGCCTGGGCATCGGAGAGGGAGAGCAGAGCCGCATGATACCAAGGATGTACTCCTGTGAGAACTACAGCATCCATGAGCAAGGAGAAGGTGATGGTCTCACCCTCAAGTGGCTGCACCAGCCTCTGTACACAGTCTCTGCATGGGCTCCTGCGGATGTCACGGACGGCCCCTCCACCTCTCAGCCAAACTAGGTGACTTCTGCATCAGCTTGCTTCTCTCTCTCTCTCTCTCTCTCTCTCTCTCTCTCTCTCTCTCTCTCTCTTCGGCAGCTTTCTCTTGCTCTCCAAAACCATGCAAGGTTTGGTCTTTTCCATCTACAACATACAACATACAAAATTCTTTTGGTCATTCTTTTATTTTTCTCTTGTTACAGAAAGTCCAAAATGATTGTAACTTAGTTCTTCAGCAGAAAATTGTTGTCTAATAAATTTTTATTCTTTGATTACTTCCTTCAGTGATATTTATGCATGAATACTATATAATTTGTTTCAGACTTAAGCCAAACTCTTTTTAAGTTTATTCTGCTAAGTCAGCACATATATGCAATGTTTGAAGCTAAATCACACTTACAATTGGAGAAACAATTGTTGAATCAAAATCCAATAGCTTAATTCTCAATCAAACCAGAGAGAATAATACAATACATGTATCTATCTCTTCATGCATTCCAACCTCTCCTCTCCTCTCCATTACAAAGTCTCTCTCTGGTTGTGAAGGAACTTTCTACTCCTAAATCCAATAGCATAAATTTGGGCCTTTCTACTCCTAAATCAAATGCATTTATCTGATGACAAATTCCATTTCTTTAACCCAACATGTAATTTAGTTAATCAATTCATCAGAATATGAATATATATATATATATATATATATATATATATACACACACACACACACACACACCACCTCTTCAACGTGCGTTGTGACACGCGCAAAGCACGTGCAGATGTTTCCAACGCAATTAACGTCGTGGAAGAAAAAATGCGTTCACCCGTTGATCTACTTGGCTTCGATCCACCCAAATGCACACCAATTTTAGTCGCCGCCACGTCACCTCGGACCACTGTCGTTTTAAACACGTGTGATTCTGTTCTCGACGCGCTCGTTGGAGGCAGTCGTAACTGTGGGTCCCACACGCCCTAAAAAGGTTCCACGTCACCATTTTCTGTACCCATTCGTGTACCCAACATAATACCGACATGCAGCACGTAATTATCGGTACCTCTCGACTCGTACCCGTCGGCGGGTATGTTGCAAGAGTGACAGATCCACCGGTGACTAAGGCGACGGAAGCGGCAACGAACGACTCGACTCTCGTACGGCCGAGATCGGGTTCCGTGAGTGGGTCCCACACGCAACGAGGATTCACGCCGATCTCCGCGCGTCGGTACGTGCACCAATGTCCCTTCCAAGTTCAAAAATTACATCACCCTTTATCAAGGGTATAAATGCAAGAATGTACTTTACAATTCGTGCGCAACCTGCACGGACGGACCTGATTGCATATGACTCGGCAACTTGTCGGGTAATTCAAGTAATTTCAAATTTGCCCCCTTCTCTCTTAGGACAAACAAGCACCCCTCCCCCCCCCCCCCCCCTCCCCTCTTCTGCCGCTCTTTCGCGCTCGATTGCTCGATCCCATGGCAGCGGCGGCGATCGATATCTTCATCCCCATCCTCCGCTTCCTCCTCTGCTTCATGGTCACGATTCCCGCTATCCTCTCGTGGCGGGTGGTCCCCGTGGCGGTCCCGCGTCACCTCTACCCTGCCTTCTCGGAGGCGGACCTCTCCTTCGGCGCCTCCCTCAACCTCCACTTTATCATCCCCGTGGGCACGGCCTACGCCGCCGTGCTCCTCCTCCACCGCTACGCCGGAGTCATCACCTTCTTCACTGGCTTCGATTATCTCATCGGATGGTAAGACATCGCACCGATCGATGCTCGATTCGAAATTTTGGATGATTGGGAAGATTAGGGTGTTTAGGTCTCACAATAGGTCGATTGTTTTATGTGGTCATTAATTGTTACATGCCACCGCAGATAGGTTTATGCAGCTTTAGTGACACTGTGTGGGTGTCATACTAAAGCATTGTGTAGTGTCAATAAATTCCTAATTTGTTGTCAGCATTAAGAGTAAATCTTGAAATGCAGCTATATCTTTCTACTTTGGTGTCAAAAATCCATTTGCTATGCTGGGCTTACCAAGTCGCTGATTTCTTATGCTAATACGATTCTTGCATTACTTGATTATTTTTATACACGGGAATTGGATAATATTCTCCAAAATTCACGGATATAAAAAAAAAAAAAAATTGATTAGTTCGTCACTTTGCAGGGCCCGTATATGAATTAAAGGATTATGTTCAGCATGTTATTTTCCTTCACATCCATTTTTGTAGGCTAGATGTTCTTGGGTTAACAATTTTTGAACGTCATGCAGATTCGTGCTCCTTCCATTAATAGCCCATTGCCATCACCTCTTCGTTCAAGCTGCAATCGGTACCACATTTCCCACTTTCTTGGTTCGATGAGCTGATATACTAGGAATGGGGTTTCTGGCAAAGGCTGCTGTTTTATGGATACATGTCTGGATTTACTGCCCGTATGAAGTACTAATTTATCTGGTCAATCTCAGAAGCTTCTATTATCATATCTGGTTTGGGTTTTAGTGACTGGTCAGATTCCTCTCCTCTAAACCCACTATGGGACCGTGCAAAAAATGTTGATATTGTTTGTAGAGTTTGCTTCTAGTGCAGTTCAACTGCCTCTTGTATGGAACACACAAGGCGGCACTTGGCTACGACACTGTAAGGATTTTTTTGAACTTTCCTTTTAGATGGATTTGTTTTTGTATCATGTGGTTACTAGTTAGATTCAGGTTCAGAAAGCTAGACATTTGCCTCTATACAGGCACATGTCTATGTTGGCCTGGTTCTGGTCATTTTTTTTTCTTTTAAGGGTGGTTGCTTTTATAAATCATGCTGCATTTGGCTGCCCTGGCGTGAGAGCCTTTTTGAGTGTAGGTTGATATGAAATGTGCATATGGACCCATTTAGCCTTCTCTTAATGCATGCATGTATTTGTTTATGTAAATGCTTTGCCGATGTGAATGTCTAAATGCAATGTAGTAGAGATAGGAGAGTTTGGCATTTGCCATTACAACCACTTCTCATCTTTTGAAGTACTGAAGCAGGTGAATTCTTAAGCACATGTGCAACAACTTGCATGCATCTATCAACTCAATTACATTGAAAAAATTCAATGTAACAGAAACTCAATTATTTGGCTGAATTTTTACTTGAATTTTCTTTAATTAGGTGGTCATGTTGAGTACTAGTTTAGTTGTAATCTAATATATGGATGCCAATTTTTTACTATTACATAATGCTTGAAATGATAAATTTTAACTGATATTACTGATACTTATTTTGCCACACTCTTCTTCTAGTTTCACAAGTTTGTACTGATAAATCTGCCGGGAAAGTAAGATGGTTTGTGAGGCAGACCATGTAATCCGAGAGGCCATGTCGTTCCAGATGTAGATGAAAAACTCGTTGAGAAAGGGAAGAAACCTGGATTCTTTCAGTTGCCGGCTACGCAGACCGACAGCGCTGTTTGGCATGTAAGTCATAAATGAGCCTTTGTTGGTACTAGTATGAATGTTGTAATGAGGTGTTTCAGCTGGCAATTATACCAGGTTTTGGAATGCAAGTTTTATCCTTGATTTCTAGGTAAGGTTGCAAGCAAGTATTATCCTAATAAGGATTTTTAGTGTTTCTCCATGGGCCGACTTCTAATAATTTTAAGATATTTGTCTATGATATCTTGAACTTTACTTGTATATTGCAACATAACCTATAAATCCATCAAAGCCCAGGTAGGCAGTTATTGTGGTATCTTTCTGCATATAGATCCATGAGTTTTTGTTTTTAGTTCAATAAAGAGCTACTTTTTTATGTCAGTATAAAAAGTACATAGGACTGCAGATGATCTAATTAAGCTTTTCGTTTTCTTTTTCTGGGAGAAACTTAAAAATTAACTTTATCAATCTAATCTGGAGGACTACTGTGGCAGAAAAGGTTTATGGCTTATGCACATAATTCCTCTCAGTACTAATAATTTCTCTTTATGCCTGCACCCTGGCTGTATTATATTCTTTGCTCAATCAGCATTGATGATTGCAGGTTCACGAGATAATTCTCCATCAAAAGAGCCAACTGCTTGCTATTTTCTTTTCCTCGTTTCTGTTGAACAGTAATATATAGATGGCACCAAGCTGTCAACCCGAAGAGTAGGTTTTATGGATAGTTATTGAATGGCTTCTCAATTTCTGTGCATAGAATAGTGTTTATGTTCTCCAATCTGTCACCTCAACCATGGATTTTTAAAGTAATCTATTATGATTTATTGATTCATTTCTTCTGACTCGCTGAGTTAATTAGTTTATCAATTTCGTTTGATATTAATTATTGGTCAAAATATTTAATTAGTTTATCAATTCCATTTGATATAAATTATGGGTTAAAATGTTTAAGCTGAGGTTATCATATTCTTATAAATTAATTTTAGTCTTCAATACTATAATTTTTGTTAAGGGTTTGTTATTCTTGTTAAGGCTCACCATACCTCTAGATGGAATCATAACATAGTGTATGTGAGGCTCAGGTTTTTTCTTATTCGAGTCTTTTCATCATGTTTAAATACTAGGTTGGTTTTTGATAGCAAGTCTTATGACGCAAGCTTGATAAATTAATTGGTCCATTAATTTTATTTAACCTAACTTACTGATTAAAATAATTAGTGAAGTTAATAATAATATATTTATTAGATCTTTATAAGTTAATTTTAATATTATTTATTTCGATATGGAACTAATATGCATAAGTTATGGTAAAATAGACAACACATATCTTGATATGTGCGGAATAGTTTTCTTAATTTTGGAGCAGAGTTTTATGTGTGGAATAGGTTTCTTAAACTCGTAGCAGAGTCTTGATTTGATGCTTTCCTTGATTTGAAGGTTCTGGGCCTGTAAGAGACCCTCGCAGCTTACCAGAGAGTCTATTTTGTCGGCACCATTCTTCCCATCTCAATTATCCTGCTCCGGTTACATCATCAAACCCGCAAGAGCTTTCTCTTTCGACTGTACTGGGAGAAGAGGTGAAAGAATCTGACTGTCGCTGTTCCCGCAGCTGTTATTTCACATCATGTACGCGATAAATAGTAGTCGCACTAATCGTGCCTGCGTGGCCAACTATTTCTCGATGGCCTACGACATCGCTCGATGGGCCCCGCCTGGTATGTGACATGACGTCGTGGATTCCGCCGTCGCCTCCGCAATCGCGTCCACGGCGATCGACGGCTCTCCGAACCGCCACGTGGCCCGTACGAGCTCAAGGACCGTCGGTGGCTGTGGGACCCCCTTCGCCTCGTCTCGCCCGACAGGCTATATATATATATATATATATATATATATGATACTGGCCGATATGAGTCAGGCGACCGATACTTACCATGTACAACTGACCCAGACTAATTTCCCTGCCGGAGACAACGTGCGGGACCCCCAGGTTGGTCGCTTCTGTTCCAGTCACGTGACGAGTAAATTCGCGGGGGCACAGAGCCAACGGTGTCAGGACACAATCGTCACGTCATAATTGCCGCATCCGGATTAGTTCCTGTAGCGTTTCCACCAAGTAACGAATATACGAAGAAGGAAAAATGGAAGAAGATATAAGGAGTAAGCGTTCCTCTTTCGCGATGGCGACAGAAAGTAGTCACGTAGCGGTCAAAGGGCGGCCGTCGGAGGCCTCCGAGGCTGCAACTGCAGCAGCAGCAGCAGCAGCGCGGCGGCGGAGTTCGGCCCCATGAAGGAGTGGGAGGTCAGGCCGGGCGGGTTGCTCGTTCAGAAGCGCGCCCCTGAGGCCGACCCCTCGGCCGCTCCGGTCCCCACCGTCTGCGTCAAGGTCAAGCACGGCGCCGGGAACCACGAGATCCGCATCAGCTCCCAGGCCACCTTCGGTGAGAACTCCCAACCGATCTCCCGGCCTTCTTTTGTTTGTTCCACCCAAAGGTGCTCGATGAATTGCTTGTACGACTCGCAGGGGAGCTGAAGAAGGTGCTGTCGGCCAGAACGGGATTGCACCCGTTGGACATGAAGCTGGTGTATAGAGACAAGGCGAGGGAGTCGAATGAGTTCCTCGACACCGCCGGCGTGAAGGACAAGTCCAAGGTCGTGTTAGTGGAAGACCCCGTGGCGCAGGCCAAGCGCCTACTCGAGATGCGCAAGTCCGACATGATGGAGAAGGCCGCCAGGTCCGTATCCACCGTCACCCTCGAAGTCGATCGGCTCGCCTCCAAGGTAAATATCTCCCGGTCAACACCATTGACCTCCCTTCCCATGCCTGATCTCAAGATTAATCTCTGAGTGACCATTGATCGAATCAGGCGTCCGCGTTGGAGGCGATCGTCAACAGAGGCGGGAGGGTGGCGGAGAATGATGTCACCGATCTCATCGACTCTTTAATGAATGAGCTGATCAAGTTGGACGCCGTTGTCGCCGACGGGGACGCGAAGCTGCAGAGAAGAATGCAGGTGAAATCAACTCCTCCCGAGCTCAAATGCCTGTTCAATTGCTTGCTGATTGATTCTTTGCCAAGAACAGATGAAGAGAGTGCAGAAGTACGTCGAAACATTGGATGTGATCAAGATCAAGAACTCGTCGCCGAGAGCAAACGGCCAATCAAGCAAGCAGCAACATCATCGGATTCAGCCTCAGCATCAAGAACAAATGCAACAAAAGAGGGACTTGCAGCAAACACATCCGCGATTCCAACAGCAGCCGGTGGTGGTGACAAAGAATTGGGAAACATTCGATTCCCTTTTCGCGCAATCCACCTCAGCCACCACCACAGCAGCCTCGTCCGCTCCTCATGCAAGCTTCGACTGGGAGCTATTCTGAGCATCCGATGCATTGCCATCGGCAAAATCTTGCATTCTGTTGTTCCCAATTCTGGTCAGATCCTCTCGAACAACACTTCCTTCTGCTCTACTACTATTCATCGTGTTGCATATCTCCCTCCTGCTTAGAGGGGGATCAATTCAGATTCACGTGGAATAAATGGACTCGCAAGGCCTAAATGAGTCCATTACCAGTGGCTCGGGCTGCTTAAGCATTCTTGACTAACCAGCGATTCTTTGATGATTCCAATCAAATGCAGGTGATGCATACTTCCATTTTTCTCCATTGAAATGCTCACCTAATAACTTAAAGCCATTAAATTGCAAGAGGAGGTCGCTGGACTCCAATGGAAACTTGGTGAGCCCACATTTGGTAGATTGTCCGCAAGATTACGCTCATCCGTACTGCCGCAGTAATGTCAGCGTCATGTCCGGTGACATCAATGAATGAGCTGCCACCGTAAACATGCAGAAGCTATACTGCTTTCATCACGACTCGGTAATCAGCCCCGACGCACGAATATCGTCGCATGAGTTCTGTAAAATCGAGCCGGTAATTGGGCCACATTTTTGGCCCAATTGAGCGCACTATACCCAAAAAAAAGATGGTCTTCCAGAGGAGTAAAGTCAACTCTTACGAAGGTGCAGTGTTCTACGCATTAAGGTCAAACAGCACATTAGAGATTCCTGCTCGCTTGTCTTGGTCGAGCCATCGAACAGGACAGCAAGCATTTCCATTGGTCGCCGTCTTGGGATCCACGAGACCCAACCGATGGGAAGTCGTAGTTCGCTGATCTGTGGCTCGTTCTACGCGTTGGATATCAAATTAATTGAACTGTTTGGGAGATCTCCGGCGGACATTCCACGTGGTGGGCATACGGAAGGTCCAAAATCATGTAGGCCATTAATATATTATATGCCGTACTACTACTACTAATTATTATTATTATTACTCATTTAGCTCTATATTTGATTAATCGAACATGACAAAGCATATCCACTTAGATCAAAAGTATTTGGACAAGACAGAGTAAGAGAGAGAGAGAGAGAGAGAGAGAGAAGAAGAAGAAGTAGATGACAAGGCGATGCATGTGAGATTGAAGTTGACCGTTCTCTGTCTTGTTTGTTTAACTCTAACTAGCGTGATCCATAAACATGGTGGAAGATTTGGATGTCTTTGTACAAAGAAACATAGCTTTATATATATAATCAAGGGTTGTTTTATATGATCATGCGTTTTGGTGGGACTTGACCTGACTTGCTTTTTCCAAAATAATAATAATTATTATTATTATTGTATTTGAATTCTAAAACTAAAAAAAATTGAATCATGAGTTGGAACTCTGAATTCGAAACTTTAGACATCATTATTTAAAATGACATATATAGCACTTAGATATGGATTTGAACTTCGAAACCTATCATTTTAAGCAATTGGAATGTCTCAACAAAAATAAATCATAAACTTTTACTTGGTAGAATTATGTGTCAGCATCTTCTGATTCCAATTAGTCATTGATCTTTTTGTTTGGCTATATTATGTTATGTAATTATTTTACCGATATATATATATATATATATATATAATGAAGCTTGCTCGCTTTGTTCTCTTACCTTTGATAACCGTAAGAAACATTTGGCATGACGGTCGCTTGGACAACATGAGAAACGAGAGAGAAAAAAGTGTAAGAAACACACATGACACATTTTGCATGATGATTACTTGGATAGCATGAGAAACCGAGGGAGAAAAAAGGTGTGCTAAGTTAGAGATATGTCAAGGCAATGTATTTTCGTGGATTCTCCGCATAAAGTTTGTTTCTTCTGAAAGGTAGTGATGATCTAATTGCCTAATACACTTCACTCGCTTGGCTTTTATGATTTTTATAATAATTCACACTCTGTGTTTTATTTTACTCAAAATAATTAACAAGATTTGTGTTTTTGTGGTGTGGATGAGTATTCCTATCATTTTCTAACATCATAAGATTTTTAGAGTTTGGTATTTATCAAATCGAGTTATTATTTCAAAGATGTTTGATTCATGTAAAAAATTTGAATCGATTCAGAAAATTAAATATACCTTTCGATCGGCTCAAAACTCTCGAAAAAAAATCGATTTTTTAATTAAATACATTTGTTTATTATTATTATTATTATTATCTTAATTTATTTTTATTTTATTCTTCGTAAGAATATATTTGTGTAATGTTAATTGAAAAAAAAAAGTTTCAGATATTAGAATATGACATCATAAAAGCATGACTTCCAATTTGTCAAAATAAAATTTTCCAACTATATTAAATGAAAAAAAAAAAAAACCTCACATTATGCGTGCGTTATAGTGAAGAACAACAAAATCAGTGCCCCAAAAGGAAAATAAATTAAGTGAAACATATTTGATAGGTTACGCTATTTCATAATCTTGAAGACGAAATGGAAAACCCTTTGATGAGGCCCATAAAATTGGAGTTTATTGATCTAATTCTTATAGCCTACACTATTCTTGTGTTGCTTGATGTTAGACGTGCACAAAGCTTGTCCTTCCAATGTGGGGGGGGGGGAAAAAGAAGAAGAAAATGAAAGTGAGGTTTAAAGTTAGATCGACAACGACAAGCAATTGCCGAGGTAGATGAAAGAACTTTTGCTCATGTTACACATGTGCCGTCTGCGTCCCACATCCCTCAATCGTTTATTTTATTTTATTGGACCACTACAAATTAATTATTATATTTGTTTGAGTTTTTAGATTAATATATATATAACAAGAATCGATATTAATTTACTATGATTATTTATAATAATAATTTTTTAATAATTATTTATCGATCGTTCGCTCATGGTTTTACCTCTTTAGAGGGACGGAACCATATAATGTACTTCTACTCTTATACGACGTTCGGTTTTTCTATTCGGAATAGATATATAATATTAATATTATTTGAAATATGATAATTAATAAAATTAGGAGTTTAACAAAAAATATTCTTAATGAATAAAAAGGTAGAGATATAAACGAGAGAGAGAGAGAGAGAGAGAGAGAGAGAGAGAGTTGATAGTAGTAGGAAAAAGTTAAAAAATATTTTTTTTATAAAAAAATCATGTTTTAAACATTGGTAAAAATAAGAAAAAAACTTTTTTTAAAAAATAAATAATCTAAAAAAGAGATTAAAAATGGTTAATATAATAAGATGTAAAACTTATAATAATTTTTATAATAAATTATGTACTAAAGATGATGAAAAGATATGTATCAATTTGCTAAAGCTAATAAATAAAACTCTAAGGATTTAGATAATATGAGATATATTAAAAATGAAGGTAAAAAATAGTTGTTAATGATAAAGAGATTAAGAGAATATTAAAACAATATTTTTATAAATTATTTAATAAATATTCCACATAGAATTTGGATTTAATGATAAATAATAATAGTAGATTTAATAATCATATATTTATTTATAAAAATAAAACTAATGAAATAAAAGACGTATTAAAGAAGATGAAAAGGTTTGGACCTCATAATATCTCTATCACTGTTTGAAAAAGTTTAAGGAATAAGGGAGTAATATGGTTAACTAACTTCTTTAATAAAATCATATATTCAAAAGGATATTTATGAATGGAGAAAGAGTTTTTTAGTGTTAATTTATAAAAATAAGAATGTTGTATAAATTTATTCAAATTATAGAAGAATTAAAATATGAATTATTCTATGAAACTTTGAAAATGAGTTATTGAAAGGAGGATAAAATTTGAAACAAATATATCTGAAAATTAATTTAGTTTTATGCTTGAAAGATTTATTTATTTATTTAAATAATTAATAAAAAGTATAGGGAGAAAATAAAGATTTACATATAATTTTTATTATCTTAGAGAAAGTCTATGATAGGATTGTTAGATATTTTTTTGGTATATTTTAAAAATATATGTATTCATTAATTATATTGATATTATTAACGATATGTATGATAATGTAACTACTAGTGATATAACTAATATCACTATTGAGAGTGTGTTAATGGAGTTTCCTATTAGGATAGGATTGCACTATTAAGTATCTATATTTTCATATTGGATGAATTTACTAGATACTTGTATAATAGATCTTCCTAGTATATGTTAAGTTGACGAGAGCTTATGTGGAATAGATTATAAATTTTTGCTATATAGGTTAAACCTTAAAAATCAAATATTTTTATATTAAGTAAGATTAAAACTAAATATATAAATTTTAATATTAATTATTATAAAAAAATATATAGAAGAGAATATAATTAAATTGTATTAATAGAAGTTGTAAAAAGTTAAGTATCTTCGATCAATTATTTAATAAGATGAAAATGGTATAACATTTATGAAGTAAAAATAAAATGGTTAAAATGATAACAAGTAGGAGTCTTGTGTGAACATGAGATATATTTGAAATTAAAAATTAATTTTATAAGATAACTATGAGATGAAGTGTTTTATAGATTTGTGTTGGGTAATTAAAAAAAAATAATATATATATATATAAATTATGTTACAAAATAAGAATATTAAGATGGATGTACAGAGTATAAAAAAAAGATTTTTTTAAATAATTATGCATATATTGAGAAGGTTTTCGATAGTTAGAAAATGTGAAATAATAATATTAATAATACTATTAGAGATAAAAATGTTAGGATCGAGAGCACTAAGAGGGGGGGGGGGTGAATTAGTGCAGCGGAAATCTTACAGCGATTAAAAACCAAAAGCTGCGTTCGTTCAATAAAAGCTATTATGATGCAAAAGCTAATTCTCAGTTTGTATCTAAGTGCAGTTTGCGTCTAAGCGCAGATTGCGTCTAAGCGCAGTTTGCGTCTAAACACAGTTTGCGTCTAAGCGCAGTTTGCGTCTAAGCGCAGTTTGCGTCTAAACACAGTTTGCGTCTAAGCGCAGTTTTGCGTCTAAGCGCAGTTTACGTCTAAACTCAGATTTACGTCTAAACGCAGTTTTACGTCTAAACGCAGATTTACGTCTAAACGCAGATTTACGTCTAAACTTTGAAACTCGTTTGTATACTCGCAGAAGGCAGTATGCAGTTGAAATCAAGACGTAAACGTGAACTGAGAACTGATGATTGTGAGAGGAAAGCCGATTTACGTCTAAATGCAGTTTTACGTCTAAATGTTGAAACTCGTTCGTAAAATTGTAGAGGACAGTTTGCAGTTATCAATAGGATCAAAATGTAAGTGTAAACTGCAAAGAAACTCTTTCGTAAAAGCACGGAAGACAGTTCTGCAGAATCAAACGTAAACGTAAACTGTAATGTACGAAAATACGAATTTACGTCTGAATGCAGATTCGGAAGAACAGCACTTAGAACTTGTTCGTGAGAGCGCAGAGAGCAGTAGTAATGGAGGAGGTTTGCAGTAATGATAAAGTGCTCAAAAATAAACGCAAACCAGAGATTTAGAGTGGTTCGGTCAGCCTTGACCTACTCCACTTTTGGCTTCCTCCACCGACGAGGTTGCCGACGTCAACTAGGGGCCTTCCTTCAATAGGCGAAGGCCAAACTTCCCTTTTACAGTTTCTCTCCTTTTGACAGGCTCAGGAGACAACCTTTACAGACCTTTCTCTCCTCACTTTACAACTGAAAACTTGAAGAACAGAAGGAGGAGACTTAAAGGCTTTACAACACTTTTGAGCTCTTAGAATCACAGAAAAGATCAAGATTTCGGTGTAGGTCTGTATCTTTTCAGTGCTGAATGGGTGGGGTATTTATAGGCCCCAACCCAATTCAAATTTCGAGCTCAAAACGATCAAATCCCGGAATTCCGGGATCAGGCGGTTGCACCTCTTGACTGGAGAGGTGGCACCGCCTGGCAGAGCTCGAAGTCTGAGCTCAGGCGGTTGCACCTCTCGACTGGAGAGGTGGCACCGCCTGGCAGAGCTCGAAGACTGAGCTCGGACGGTTCCACCTTCTCTGTCAGGGGTGGTTGCACCTTCCTGCCAGAGCTCGAAGACCGAGCTCAGGCGGTGCATCTCCTGACCAGAGAAGTTTCTCTTCTCTGCCAGAGGTGGTTGCACCTCTCTGCCAGAGGTGGTTGCACCTCTCTGCCAGAGGTGGTTGCACCACTCTGCCAAAGCTCGAAGACCGAGCTCAAGCGGTGCATCTCCTGTCCAGAGAGGTTGCAGCTCTCTGCTAGAGCTCGAAGACCGAGCTCGGTGGTTGCATCGCCTGCCAGAGCTCGGAACTTGAGCTCTGGCGGTGCTACCTCTCGACAGAGGAGGTTGCACCGCCCAGTCTCGCTTGGAGACTGAGCCCTGGGCGGTTGCACCTCTTGGCTGGGGCGGTTGCACCGCCCAGTCTCGCTGGGAGACTTAGCCTGGGCGGTGGCACCTCCCTGCCTGGGCGGTTGCACCTCCCACAGCTACTTGGGTTCGAATGGGTTGAACCATTCGACCCAACTTGAGTTCTTCAGGGGCCCAATTGCCCCAGGATTAAGCTAATGGGATCACCTCCCATTTCTAACTTAATCACCGTGCTAACTACGATTAAATCTAAGACAATTTCTGCAGCTTTGCTTCGGTACGTCAATCGCTTCTTCCGGCGAGTTTCCGGCGAACTTCCGTCGATCATCCGATGAGCCCTCGGTGATGCTTCTGCGGACTTCCGGCAAACTCCTGGACTTTGCGACGATCCACTTGGCGAGTTCCGACGAGCTTCGCTTGGCAAGCTTCTGGACTTCTCGGATCTGTTCTCGCAGAACCTCCGACGACCATCCGTACTTCCGTCGAACTCTCGAACTCCCAACGTGATCATGAACTTGACTCCGGCGCAACTCCTGCTGCTTGTCTATCTTTCATCGTAGTTAATCCTGCACACTTAAAACAAAACTTCGATCGAGACAATTAATCCTAAGCAATTAACCAAGTTGTCCGGCATGTCATTGGTCCCTCGACGCTTCGTCTGATTCTTCGGCGCATCGTCCTCTCCTGCGGCCTATTGCCCAATCGGCCAGTTGACTCCGCAACTCCGATATCCTTGGCACAATACCCGCTCTACTTGGCCCGATGCCCGAGTCCACGGCCCGAAGCCTTCTGTCGATACGTCGACCGATCCACCGGCCCGACGTCCAATCTTCTGACATGTTCCTCCGGCACAACATGATTTTCCTGCTTTAATTGTCTCATCCTGATCAAAGCATCCTGCGTCACTCAAAACGCAGATTAAATCATAAACATATATCAAGTAGTTTCATCATCAAAATACGAGATTCAATAATCTCCCCCTTTTTGATGATGACAACCACTTGATGACGGAGTTAAACTTAACTCCCGGAGTTTAAACAAACTCCCCCTATCAATATGCCATATTGATAGAACCTTGAATTCAACCTGAATTCAAGTCATTGCAATATTCATCATGAATACTTGCAACACGTCAACATGAACATATGCATAAACTTATGCATCACATGTCATGTCATCAACATACTTCTCCCCCTTTGTCATCAACAAAAAGGAGAAGTACCACAATCAAGTGTTTGTGATATTGGTTCAATTCATTGCATGAAAAACATAGTATCAAGTTTTATCATAATGCAATCTTTGGAGCTAGAAGATTTAGCAAGTATTTCATCATGCTTAGAACATTCATGCTATCAAGTTTTAGATATGCAAGTTTTATAGCATATAAGATAGCAAGTTCTACATCATGTAAGCTAGCAAATTAGAGATGTTCAAGAAGGCAACTCTTGCTTCTTGAAAATTTTGCTCACTTTGCTAGATGCGCAAGTTAGCATTTTTGCCTCTTTTGAGATAGCAACTTTTTGCTTCTCTTTAGACCAACAAGCTAGCAATTTTTACGATATACAAGTTTCACAATATATAAGCTAGCAAAAATTTCGAAAGCAAATACAAGATAGCTTTCTTGTGTAAGCTCATGATTCTTGCTTCCTATTGCAATGTGCAAATTGCAAGTTTTGCTTCAACTAAGATATTCAAGATAGTGATGTTCAAGAAGACAATTTTTCTTCTTGAAATGAGCAAGTTAGCAATCTTTGCTACTTAAGATAGGCAAGCAAGCAGTCAAGTTTTTGCATCTTCTTGACTTGTACAAGCTAGCTATCTCCCCCTTTGTCATTGTAAAAAAGGAAGAGAGAATACAGTTTTGTACTTCTTTTTTCCTTTTACAACGATTTCAAAATCATGACAAAGGATGAATAATCAAGTTATGAATGTCAAGACAATTTTTCATCATGAATATTTTATCATTGCATGCATCATTAGATCAAGTTATGATTCGTGATTCATCATAAAGCAAGTTAGTTTTCAATCATCACATAAGGCATTTAAGGAATTTTTGAAACATAGGAGAATGATTAATTTAAGCATACAATGTTTCAATCCAATTCAAGTCATGAATATCAATGCTTTCATATTGTGAGTATCAATTCATGAATACCACAGGATATTATTTGTGACTTCAATTTTGCAAGATCAAGATTATGATTCAAATCAAATCATTAACTTGAAATTCATAATCAAGTCATTAAAATTAATTTCGAGATTCACAAAATATCATGAAATCATTAATCTCGATCAGATGGGAAAAGCATTTTCTTTTTAAGTGATTCTTTTAACGCATCAAAAAAACTCATTCATAATTCAAGTGATTTACAAGATATCATAAATGAATTTATCACTTGTATTTCATCAAAATCGAGAACTCTAGAGATAGAAAATGATTGAAGCATTTAACATGATTGATGCATGATTCATATTTAAAGTGTATCTTATATCGTAAATACGAATCAAGCATTTGTCAAATCTGAAATCATCCTCAAAATTACATTCAATAAATTCATGTATGACAAGCATAGATTTATTGAAAAATCAATAAGATAGAGGATTACATTTCAAGTGTTCATCAATTGTAGCATTTCATCATGTGGTAAGATATCAATGCGTAAAACTGTGAAGCAAGATTTTGTTTGATATCTTGATACAGGGCATATAGCAATGATAGCAATCATATATTTCTTGGTGATGCAAGCATGGGATAATCATAGCATAGTATTTATAGCATCAATTCATATATTTCTCCCCTTTTTTAAGTGTTTCATCTTAAGTGATCGATTTCATGTTAGCATGCCTTTTCATTTATGTCAAATGAAAACATGCATCAACGTTTAGGATCGTAAAATGAATTTCATCATAAAACCATCAATCACAAAAATCATCATGTATATCTCATGCATGAAATTGTCAATCGAAATATTTAATTTCATCATTATGCATTTCTTCAAATCAAACATGATCTTTAATCAAAATCGAGAAATAACAATGGAAATTAACGTAATGCACATTATTACTTCTTAACCATGATTTCATATTTTCAATCAAGATCATTTTATTTGTTTATCATAAAATATGCAATATTATCATTTTTGAAATTACTTAGTATGATCATAATAATTTTTTTTTTTAACATGTAATTTTTAAGAAAATTAATTCTAAACTAAAAGAGAAAGATACATCATGAAAGCATCAAGTAATTTCAAAATAAATTAGGGGGATTTCGATTACCTCATCATTGTAGGCTGTTAAGGCGTAGTTTGCCGCCTTGCTTTTGTTGACTTTCTCTTCTTCGGAGGAGCTCGATTCATCCCAGTTTTTGTTCTTCTTCTTGCGTTTAAAGCAAGTAGTTTGATTCTTTTTGCTTTTTAATTTTCGTTTCATTTGTAGTTTAAGTTCACCATCACTTGAGCTTATGCTCGAGTGGTCTTCAAATGTTCTATGTCCCAAATCCTTCCTGTTCTTTGGAAGGTGGTTCTCAAGTTCTTCACGTGCATTGCACGTCATTTCATATGTGATCAATGAACCAATTAGTTCTTCAAGTAGAAATTGGTTCAAGTTTTTCGATTCTTGAATAGCAGTTACTTTTGAATCCCAAGTTTTAGAAAGTGAGCGCAAAACTTTGTTAACGAGTTCAAAATCCGAAAAGCTTTTACCAAGTGAATTTAAACCATTGACGACATTCGTAAAACGGGTGTACATGTCAAAAATGGTTTCGCTTGGTTTCATATGAAAAAGCTCGAAATCATGCAGTAAAATATTAACTTTCGAGTCTTTGACTCTACTAGTTCCCTCATGCGTGATTTCAAGAGTGCGCCAAATATCGAAAGCCGTTTCGCACAAAGAAACCCGATTGAACTCATTTTTGTCCAAAGCGCAAAATAAGGCATTCATAGCCTTTGCGTTTAAAGAAAAATACTTCTTCTCTAAATCCGACCATTCGTTCGTCGGTTTAGAGGGAAGTTGAAAACCATTTTCAACGATATTCCATAAATCCAGATTTAGAGAAATCAAGAAAACTCTCATTCGAGTTTTCCAGTAAGTGTAGTCCAATCCGTTAAAGAACGGTGGACGAAAGACCGAAAAGCCCTCTTGAAGAGCCATTTCTCTCGGGTGTAAATCCGAAATGAGAGATACCCCGCTCTGATACCAATTGTTAGGATCGAGAGCACTAAGAGGGGGGGGGGGGTGAATTAGTGCAGCGGAAATCTTACAGCGATTAAAAACCAAAAGCTGCGTTCGTTCAATAAAAGCTATTATGATGCAAAAGCTAATTCTCAGTTTGTATCTAAGTGCAGTTTGCGTCTAAGCGCAGATTGCGTCTAAGCGCAGTTTGCGTCTAAACACAGTTTGCGTCTAAGCGCAGTTTGCGTCTAAGCGCAGTTTGCGTCTAAACACAGTTTGCGTCTAAGCGCAGTTTTGCGTCTAAGCGCAGTTTACGTCTAAACTCAGATTTACGTCTAAACGCAGTTTTACGTCTAAACGCAGATTTACGTCTAAACGCAGATTTACGTCTAAACTTTGAAACTCGTTTGTATACTCGCAGAAGGCAGTATGCAGTTGAAATCAAGACGTAAACGTGAACTGAGAACTGATGATTGTGAGAGGAAAGCCGATTTACGTCTAAATGCAGTTTTACGTCTAAATGTTGAAACTCGTTCGTAAAATTGTAGAGGACAGTTTGCAGTTATCAATAGGATCAAAATGTAAGTGTAAACTGCAAAGAAACTCTTTCGTAAAAGCACGGAAGACAGTTCTGCAGAATCAAACGTAAACGTAAACTGTAATGTACGAAAATACGAATTTACGTCTGAATGCATATTCGGAAGAACAGCACTTAGAACTTGTTCGTGAGAGCGCAGAGAGCAGTAGTAATGGAGGAGGTTTGCAGTAATGATAAAGTGCTCAAAAATAAACGCAAACCAGAGATTTAGAGTGGTTCGGTCAGCCTTGACCTACTCCACTTTTGGCTTCCTCCACCGACGAGGTTGCCGACGTCAACTAGGGGTCTTCCTTCAATAGGCGAAGGCCAAACTTCCCTTTTACAGTTTCTCTCCTTTTGACAGGCTCAGGAGACAACCTTTACAGACCTTTCTCTCCTCACTTTACAACTGAAAACTTGAAGAACAGAAGGAGGAGACTTAAAGGCTTTACAACACTTTTGAGCTCTTAGAATCACAGAAAAGATCAAGATTTCGGTGTAGGTCTGTATCTTTTCAGTGCTGAATGGGTGGGGTATTTATAGGCCCCAACCCAATTCAAATTTCGAGCTCAAAACGATCAAATCCCGGAATTCCGGGATCAGGCGGTTGCACCTCTTGACTGGAGAGGTGGCACCGCCTGGCAGAGCTCGAAGTCTGAGCTCAGGCGGTTGCACCTCTCGACTGGAGAGGTGGCACCGCCTGGCAGAGCTCGAAGACTGAGCTCGGACGGTTCCACCTTCTCTGTCAGGGGTGGTTGCACCTTCCTGCCAGAGCTCGAAGACCGAGCTCAGGCGGTGCATCTCCTGACCAGAGAAGTTTCTCTTCTCTGCCAGAGGTGGTTGCACCTCTCTGCCAGAGGTGGTTGCACCTCTCTGCCAGAGGTGGTTGCACCACTCTGCCAGAGCTCGAAGACCGAGCTCAGGCGGTGCATCTCCTGTCCAGAGAGGTTGCAGCTCTCTGCTAGAGCTCGAAGACCGAGCTCGGTGGTTGCATCGCCTGCCAGAGCTCGGAACTTGAGCTCTGGCGGTGCTACCTCTCGACAGAGGAGGTTGCACCGCCCAGTCTCGCTTGGAGACTGAGCCCTGGGCGGTTGCACCTCTTGGCTGGGGCGGTTGCACCGCCCAGTCTCGCTGGGAGACTTAGCCTGGGCGGTGGCACCTCCCTGCCTGGGCGGTTGCACCTCCCACAGCTACTTGGGTTCGAATGGGTTGAACCATTCGACCCAACTTGAGTTCTTCAGGGGCCCAATTGCCCCAGGATTAAGCTAATGGGATCACCTCCCATTTCTAACTTAATCATCGTGCTAACTACGATTAAATCTAAGACAATTTCTGCAGCTTTGCTTCGGTACGTCAATCGCTTCTTCCGGCGAGTTTCCGGCGAACTTCCGTCGATCATCCGATGAGCCCTCGGTGATGCTTCTGCGGACTTCCGGCAAACTCCTGGACTTTGCGACGATCCACTTGGCGAGTTCCGACGAGCTTCGCTTGGCAAGCTTTTGGACTTCTCGGATCTGTTCTCGCAGAACCTCCGACGACCGTCCGTACTTCCGTCGAACTCTCGAACTCCCAACGTGATCATGAACTTGACTCCGGCGCAACTCCTGCTGCTTGTCTATCTTTCATCGTAGTTAATCCTGCACACTTAAAACAAAACTTCGATCGAGACAATTAATCCTAAGCAATTAACCAAGTTGTCCGGCATGTCATTGGTCCCTCGACGCTTCGTCTGATTCTTCGGCGCATCGTCCTCTCCTGCGGCCTATTGCCCAATCGGCCAGTTGACTCCGCAACTCCGATATCCTTGGCACAATACCCGCTCTACTTGGCCCGATGCCCGAGTCCACGGCCCGAAGCCTTCTGTCGATACGTCGACCGATCCACCGGCCCGACGTCCAATCTTCTGACATGTTCCTCCGGCACAACATGATTTTCCTGCTTTAATTGTCTCATCCTGATCAAAGCATCCTGCGTCACTCAAAATGCAGATTAAATCATAAACATATATCAAGTAGTTTCATCATCAAAATACGAGATTCAACAAAAAAAAATATTTAAATTTTTAATAAAATTTATAAATATAAAGTTAAATACTATGAACTTAATTAAATATATAATTATTTACATATCATTAATCTTAATGGCGATAAAAGATAAATATAGTGGACCCCAAATAATTATGATTTACTGCCTTATTATTATTATTATTATTATTTTTATTACATATTTTATATAATTTACAATTTCATTACTATTTTAACAATGACAACCAAAATATATTATAGCATAAGACTAAACCCAACAATTAAATCAGTGATAACAGAAAATTATTCTCTTTCTGACACTTTAAACAGATCGATGATTATGAACGATTAATTTTTCCTCTCATTACTTTTATTTTTTTCTTTTATATGCAATTACTGACTTTATATCCCACATCTAAGATAGGCGGCGAATCTGCAAGATGAATTTAAATCCTGCAACACATTATGATATTTATGATGGGACCAATGTTCTCAAACATGTCTCGATTAGTGCATCACGTGTTTCTATTCTTTATCCTATCCACCCTCCGTGAGAGGAAGTCGGCATAGGGATGGCAACGGATCACATTACCACCACTAGTACTGTCACCATCACATCATCATCATCATCATCAATTCTATCCCAATAATTTAATTCATTTTTCAACCCTCTTTATTATATTTTAAATAATTTTAGATAGAAATATATAAATATAATTAAAATAATTATAGAGAGAATATTAAGCATTTAAAATCAGCTACGAAGGCTTCTTAATTAATTTTGTATAAACTAAATAGGAAAATAGAGTCTCGAATCAGATCCAAATGCCAATTCAGGTGAAATTTACCAGCACTTTACCCATCACCACCATTATCGGATCATATATAAACAAATTAATTTTCAAATTAATAATTGAAAGTGTGGTGGCTAATTAAGACAATTTCTCCTTCATTAATAAATTGGAATAGACAACCGTTGATGATGGCCACCATAACAACACACATCAACCCCATCCGAGTCAATTTTGTTGTGCTTATATTTCATTTCTATTATACATCTAATCATATTATATTATATATATATATATAAATATATATATATATATTTATATATGAATATAAATATAAATATAAATATAAATATAAATATATATATATATATATATATATATATATATATATATATATATATATATATATATATATATATAATATGCTTGTGTATATAACCTACCCACCGCCTTTGTAGACCAGAAAGAGCTCGCCTCCTCATCATCTTCCGCTGCGTCGCGCCTTCTGGAGGAGAAGATCCGACGAATCCAGTACTCGGAGCCTCGGTTCGCGCTTTCGGTTGGGGCAATCTGTGGGTCGTCCTCTTTTCTCAGTAGCTTGCCTCGTAATCTTGGTTCTCGTGCTGCCTTTGCTTTTCTTGTTATGTATGTGGCACGTATTTGGAATCGGCGTGCTGTTGTTGGCGTTTTTGTTTCGTCGTTCGCTGTGGCCGGAAAGAGGGGTTTCGTTTTGTTGCCTTATTTAATTTGGGCTTTCTTTCGAGTTTTCGAGAATCTCCTCCTCGGGTCACGGAGTCATTCGAGTCGAATCAGAGTAGGCGTCTTCTGATCTGCGAGTGCGTAGGGAAGAGCCTTGTTGTTTTACTATCGTTCTGTGTGCGCTGTTGGTCTCTGTAGGTTAGAGGACTCTTGATGTGGTTTCGTTCCGAGGTAAGATGGTTGCACCGGTAACCGTTTTAGAAATGACATCAAGATTTGATTTAGATCGGACATTATGGCGTCTTGTCGTACGGAGATTTGATTGTTACCGGTGGGAGAAGTGCTTGGACTCATTGTTGGGAGGTAAAAAGGAGTGATGAGGAATTGATTGGTTTTCCCTGGTGGGAGAAGGGATTTGATGATGCATACTCTTAAGGACTTCGTATCTCATGCTGATGAGTAAAAAGAGAACGTATAGTTTTTGAGGCAGAGACGTCGTGCGGAGTAGAAGGCTCCCCTGAGGATCAAGAAGCCCAGCTATTGAGTTTGAAGACCGACGCTAGTGGTTCTGCTTTTTTGTATTTGACTTGTTTGACGGCGAAATCTTCTATTGCTTAGAAAGAAAAGTGGGACAAACCCAAAATGGTTGTTTTTTATAGAAAGGCATGTGATGACCTCTGTTGACTGTGAATTTGTTGGCTAAAAGATACTGTGAGGCTTGTAGAAGACTATTGGTAGTGGAGTGTGAAACTGTATACTCGTTTCTGGAAGGAAAACCTTCCACATCTGCAACTTATTCTGCTATCAGGGAAGGGGATGGGGGTTCCTTTTAGAGAAACTAAAGTGAGATGAAAAGGGGCACCATCCCACAATAGTTTGTGAAGTGTTTGTTAGAGAATCACATACTACAATTTTTTTGGCTTTTCTTTCCCCTTCCCGTCCCTCTTTCCAGCCAGGTTATGATAGCATACTGCAGCATGGTATTCTTTCAATGTGCTTCAGCTAGAAAGAGAGAGAGAGAGAGAGAGAGAGAGAGAGAGAGAGAGAGAGAGCCCAATTTTGACTAAATCTGTATTCTGAACATAAAATAATAGTTTGCTGTCATTATTACGATTGTGTCTTTTTCCACCAAGATGGGCTTTGCTACCTAAAGTTTAAATAGAAGGAATTTTGTCATACATTAATAGTGTAATCTAATGGCCTGTGAACTTATGCTTTATTTAGTTAACTTTTTGTGGTCAAAATAGTTCATTTTTGACCAATTCCTTTTTATCTTGTATAACAGACTCTTGCAGGGTGATTTCATTTGCTCTCTGTCAAAATGGTTAATTTTGGGAAGAAATTGACAGCTAATCGAGTTCAAGAATGGGAACGGTATGCTTTCTTTTTTAAAGATTTTATCTTTAGGTGCAGTGTTTCTTTCAGGAGTAATACTGATACATTGTTTGAATATGGATGATATCCTGTCAAAACGAAAAACAGAAAGAGAGAAATAAGCAAATTAAGGCCGATATTATTATTTTCTCTTCTTAGGTTCATGCTTGCTTTTGTTTACTTCCACTATTCTTATATTTAGGACACCAAGTAAGGAGCATATGTCTGTCATGTCAAATGTTTTTTCGCTCTAGGTTTTTTTTTACTTTTTGACTGTGGCCTCTCATGACCTCAACATTTGTTCTGTACTTGTGACAGCAAACTATCAGTTTAGGTCTATTGGACTCGAGGGTTGCTAGTTTGTTAGATGTCATTTGAATGTAAACAGTTGGTGGTATGCATCACTTAAATTTGCACGTATAACAAAATAATTATTCCATGAGAAGTGCAGAACATAAGTACACAAATACAATGAATTGGACCTTATGGCTTATTCTATTTTGTTATCCTTGATTGTGGCCTTAAAAATGGTGGAGAGCCCCAAACCCTTTCATCTGTTGTCATAATTTTAGTATGGTGTGTCGTATTCTTTAGCCCATGTCATTGATTATGCTCACTGTGATCATGAAATTTTGCATGTATGATCTCCATTTAATGGTTTCTTGAGTTTAAACCCTTTTGGTCTTTGTTTAGCTTGAAAGCTACCATGATTCTTTTATATCCATAGTTCATGAAAACTCCTTCTTGGTCCTTGAAATTTGCACGTTGGCTTTGGATTCACTTGAATGCTTTCTCCTTCGTTGTAAAAAGCCGGAACTGAGTTTTTGCTTGGGGTCTTGATCCGCTTTAGTTTACATGTTTCTCAATAAAGTTATGGATGATCACATGATTCGTCTTACCAGTTCATACTGGTATACCGACCAGCCATCGGCATGGCACGTACAGACATACCGATATATTGTATGACGGGACATACCAACAAATTGATATGTACCACCATACCAGTCCCCTATCGGACTGATGCGTACCACCCATACTGGATGGTACATCATCAAAATATTTGTCTTTCCAACTGATACATGCTATTTTTGCAATTTCTGTTATAATTGTATTTTTCATGTTTGATTATGAGATAACTCTCTAGTTTAGTATCTTCTAGATGATTTGAGTCAGTGTCACTTAGGTCAACTAGGAGGTAATTGGAGAAAAAATAATCTAATTGATATTGTAGAACTTGTGTATGTTTTTATGTCAGTTCTCATTTTTTTCACTTGTAACTTCCTTTCTCTACCTCACAAACTAGGGATGCATCTTACATATTGCTAAGGTTGTAAAGTAAATTCCTTACTTGTGGTAGCCTGGTTGGAAGCAAAATAGTACCATACCAATAGAGAAAATTGATGCTATCAATTAAAAATAGCTCTTGGCTATTCCATGATTCATTGGGTTGTAGGGCTGAACATATGCAGACAAGGGATAACAAAATAGCAGACTACTAAACATTTTGTGTATCACATACTAAATACCTGCACTAGTACCAGTGTTATGAAAATGATAGCGCTAATATTATCTGGCATCTTGGAACTTCTTCATGGTGCATTCTTATTCTGAGAGTTCTTTACATGATTTCACTTCAGTGGGAGATTTCATGTTTCATGTTTCACTTCTCTTGGCATCTAACTTTTATTGGTTGGTTTTTATTATCAGGAAAAGCACTTGAATTTTTCTTGCAGGATTGGACCTGTCGCATGGTATGAATGAGCAAAGAATCATGCTGAATTCGATGTCACATATTTGTGGTCCTAATTATTTTTACTTAATAACTTAAGTTTAGTGGAATCTTTCTTGTTCATGCTTTTGTAGTCTTATTTGAGCAACTTGTGATATCATTGTTTCCTTATGCTATGTTTTGTTTTCTATGCTTGTAAGTTCACATTAACCACTTGCCATTTTATACATATAAGTTTTATATGAACCATTTATTCCTATTGTTTCTAGATATTATATCAACTACAAGTTGATGAAGAAGAAGGTTAAGCAATTTGCTGAACAAATCCAAGAAGGAGGACAAGATCGTCGCCGTGTTCTAAAAGAATTTTCAAGAATGCTAGATGACCAAGTATGTATAGATTCTATCAGACTGTCTTATTTTGTTTAAAATTACTTTACATCTGTATCTTGTGCTTGGTGCATCTTTTATCTGGAATCTCCAATTTAAGCTACATTTTGGTTTGGACGTTAAAGTTCCACAACTCTTGTTCATCAGACATTGTTTGTTTGCCTGGAGGTCACCTTTATCCTGGTTCCAGTTAGTTAAATGAGTTATGGAATTCAAATCGAGAATGCTTTAGTTAAAATCAGACATTTGTTTTCGTCAGAAGTTAGTTTTTTTTTTAAAGATGTCAACGATGGTTGTTCAGAGAATTTGTTAGGCTGCCTATTTAAGGTTCTTATCATTTGTGTTGTATTAGGTCAAGTTCAAGTAATTTATGTTGGATTAATCTGGCAAAACCAAGTCACTGCACCGAGACCTCTTTAATGCTTTGCTTGAGTTTCCAGGACTGAACTTTAGTTGTTACCAACATTCAAGAAGTAATAATAACAATAGGAGTTTGACACTTTTGGACAAACACAACTCATGGGCTGTCACTTCAGTTAAAATGCATAACCAGTGAAAGTAATCATACCTTGCACTACACACATTGTTGAGGCCATTTAGCAAGACCTGGGTGTTGCATTCCTCTGTTAATTGGAAGCGTGATTTCTCGTGATATTTATGTCTGTTTTCATGTTATATGGCCACAAGTGACTGCTTCTCTGAGTACACACAAGAATAGGTTTGTGCTGTATCTGTTCAACTATGTTTATAGTTCTCGAAGATATTCACAATATAATTTCCACGCCCCTTTAGTCATCAATGTTTTGAAGTTCTGATCAATTTAGATACTGAAGGGGGAACTATTCTGTTGCAAACATATGATGAAAGTGTAGAACCTAACTAGTTGTTCATGCTCCCCTAATGAAATATGATTGGAGTGTAGAATAAAACTAGTTATTCATGCTTCCCAAACTTTCTGTTCTTTTGCTAGCTAATGACTTTCAGGAAAGATATTTGGGTTCTCTTCTTAGTGAGTGCTCATCTAATTGACATTCTCTACTTCAATGAACCCTGCACTGAAGAGAACTTGCTTGGAAGTTCTGAAAAAAGAAAAGTTGAACTTTTGAACATGGTACAAACCTGACACATGTTGGCACATGCTTGGCTCAACACAAAACACCATGTTGCCACTGTAATTGTACGATACATTTTGGTTGACACAATGGCATGGATTGCACTTGAATTTATGTGTGGGTGCATGATAAAACAGGGGTAAATCATCAACTAGGCCTTTACTTCTCACATAGATGATATCTAAATGCACCAACGTGAAATGAGTTTACTGAGGTTGATGGTGCTGATGAATACCAGAGAAGCGATCAGGATTATCGGGTATCGTAATATATAGAATTTGTGGCTCTTGAATAATCTTGTGATGATACCTTATTGTAGCTAAATGACTGGAAAGGGTTAAGGTTCTACAAACACACAAGTTCCATAGTGGAACTGTTAGGAGAATTACCTTTTGCTAATAATATGGTTCTTTCATGCTTTAGAAGTCTCATTTGTTCTGTCAATTATGGTATCTTATGACGCGAGGATTCTGATTTCTTATTTTTATATATGAACGTTGAACCTTAAAAAGCTTTTCTATGTTTCTACGGTCTAACACTAGGATCGGAAATTGGAACTTAATGACAGACCAATTGTATATTATAAGAAAATTTTGTTCATAAAGGTTTTATATCAGTCTTATGCTGATAAATGCAATGGGTCGGCTCGCACTGTGCCAAGATATTGAGCAGTATGCCAAATTGTACTTCCCAATATTACTAGAAAAGGAGAAAAACTCAGTGGTACTAAGCTTCTGGTTCTATTGTTACTGCTTGGTTGGACTGGTAAACATTGGTCAGAATGTAATGGTCCAACCATTATTTTAAATTTTAAACAGTTTTCTTAATATTATCACTTGTTTTATTACTATGTAAAGTAACACAATTTTACTAGTTTTCTTCTTTATAATGCAATTATGATTGGGTTTGTACTTGAGTTCTTTAGTTCCAAATTATTACATTAACCAAAATGTCTCCTATTGTCATTTATTATTCTCGGATCTAAAAATGCACATTTGGTAGGAACTTCTTGAATGCATTTTTTCTCCTTGTGAACTTGGATTCTTATTAGGTTTTCTTCACTATTATGTGCAGATTGAAAAGACTGTTCTCTTTTTTCTGGAGCAACAAGGGATCATTGCACATAGGATTCAAGAGTTGGGAGACCAGCGCACGATACTTCTTGAGCAGCCAGATATATCTAAGTTATCTGAACTACGAGAAGCATACTCAGCAGTTGGACAGGATCTTCTAAAGCTTCTCAGATTTGTAGATTTAAATGCTACTGGTATTCGTAAAATATTGAAGAAATTTGATAAACGCTTTGGTTACAAGTTTACGGACTACTATTTAAGTACTAGATCAAATCATCCATATTCTCAGCTGCAGCAAGTCTTCAAGCATGTGGTAATCTATCCACCCTGATCTTAGTACAGTGTATTAGTATTCCTCAAGATAACTTATCCTTTTTATCCTTGTTATTCTTTCATTTAGTTCATGCAGTATCCATTACTATTAAAAGCTGTCTTACATCAAGTTTGAATAACCAGGGAGTAGCAGCTGTTGTAGGAGCCTTGTCTCGGAATCTTGCAGATCTTCAAGAACGTCAAGGAAGCTATTTATCCATTTATGATCAGCCTTCAACAGCGTTAACGGTATGATCGATGTTCAGTATATCTTCATTAATTTATTTAGATGGATGACCAAGTCATTGTGATAGATAATTGTAGAACAAGAATATTAGGTTTAATAAAAGAGAGAATTCGGTTTGTTATGCAGTTGGACAAAGATGATATGTTATTCATACACTAAGGTTAACAAACTTGAATTTTGGCTTCTTGGTGTAACTAAAAATGGATAAAATTGTAGATAACCATATTGTAGTCCAAATATAAGATAACTTAGGATACAGTAATCACAGAATTTAAGCTATATGAATCAATCAAAATAATATGCAAGAGGTGAATCTGAGTCGCTGTTTGTTTAGAACTCAGCAAATGACAGACTTATTAAAGAATATAATGAAACAGTTTAAGAAAAGCAAAGACAAGAAGAGTTTAAATAAAGTGAAGAGATTGACACATTTTCTGTCTTTGTGAACCATCTCTCAGTTAATAACAACAATAATATGCTTTGATCTCTTTGGTCTCAGCATGTTGAGATGGAAATTTTAAATATTCTTATTGAAGCAAATATTACAAAAGGAATGTGCTGGCACACACTGATTTGATGACATATGGATTAAACATACCAAGAGTGTCAGCATAATAACCAATACAATTGCGCGTGACTGGAAAAGAAATAGCAAAACAGGAAAAATCTGTTACTGGTGCTTGGTTGGACTGGTAAATGCAGGTCAGTAAGTAAAACATGAATCAGTCACCCAAAGCATTTATTGTCATAGATCAAGAGAGAAAGTTGACGGCTAGTGCAATGAGTTGTTGATGACTAGTGTAATGAGTTGAGATGTCATGAATCCAAGGCCTGCTGGTACATACTTGTTCTTCTTTTAGTATATCTATTTTCTGGTTTAATTATTTTTTCCTTTATTTATCTGCTTTTTCCCTCCTTAAGTTATCCCTTATTAACTTCATATTTATCATTTTATCTAATGAATCTGTTAGTTGCTTTGTGGATATTATTTTTTGAACTTTCGTTTGCTAATTCTCTAGCTGATTATTCCTGCATCTTTTCTCTGACTTAAATTGTTAAATTTCTAGGTTATTTATATAACTAAGACACATCCTAGTGACCTTAAGACTAACTAGTGTAGATAGACATATGATCCTAAGAAAAACCAAATCACTGCATTGTTTTCTCTGCATGAAAAGTAGTTCAAAATATCTAGGTCCTTATAATTTTATTTTTGATTTTTTTTGCATCAGGTGCAAGACCCGGTCATTTATCTAATACATGCATCAGTAGACAAGCTAACTCGTTCAACAAATTTCCTTCAATATTTGGGACAACATGCACTTATTGTCCACGAAGATGTACCCAGTGCAGAGGAGGATCAAGTTGATGACAAAAGATATCATTTTATGTCTCTTCTATTGAACTTGGCTAATACCTTCCTTTATATGGTCAACACTTATATTATTGTACCAACTGCTGATGACTACTCAATGAGCCTTGGAGCCGCTGCAACAGTATGTGGAATTATTATTGGGTCTATGGCTGTTGCACAGGTTTTCTCTTCTGTTTATTTTAGTGCATGGTCCAATAGGTCATACTTCAAACCTCTTGTATTTAGCAGCATCGTGCTCTTCTTGGGCAATACTCTATATGCATTGGCTTATGATCTTGACTCCCTGCCAATCCTTCTCATTGGTCGTCTCTTATGTGGGTAAGCTAAACTTTTTAGCTTATTTTGCTGTGATGATTATTCGATGGATTCGTTACCACATTCTAGTTTCTAGTTTCCTGTAATTTAGTCCAGAACTATGTGAGATTCAATTGATGACTGTTAAGTGTTATATTTGTTGAATCTTTTGTTCTATCATATCTTGGGCCTTGAAGGTAGACAATTAGTGGTAAAGTTAATACAGTTGTTGAAACCTATATATGAAATTCTACACGTTATATGAAATTCTATACATATACCATGATAAGCATTTGCCTTTTTCTTTTGCTTATTAACATTATTTGCTGCCAATCATAAAATATTTTTGTTTCTAATTCCTTCAATTAAACATGCAGTGTTGTTGTTGGTATTTTGTACAATCAAGTGACTGAAATTGTTTTTTTGGTCAACTTGCTGGGGGCATTTTTTTTCGTTTTTCCTTTTTGTGTTATGACCTTCTCTGTAGGCCAGACTCAACTGTCCACACTCATACCATTTTTAAATATGTCTGCCTATAACAGCTCACTTGCACCTCTTGCACAAAATGTTACTATTGCTATTGATTTTACAACTTCTGTATTTTGTATGTGTTCCAAGACTTTGTTGCTTCCTTGCTTTAATTTACTAATAATTTCTTAATTTTGCAAAGTAACTTGAGATGTTTACAACTTGACATGAGGGATTGCAATGAGATAGGTAACTGAGTTTTCCTAGTACTGTATGGTTGCGGATGATATGTATATTAAATCCATAAAGACATTCATACATCTATGTGAACAACATATGTCTGATCTACACTCTGGAATTCCAAGTGATGTTTGTAGATATCTTTGTGAATTTTCTCATACCTTGAGAGATATTCAGTTTATGAGTTGTTCTGCTTGCACTTGCATCTACGAGTCTCAAAAAGATGCTTCTTTACGTCTTTGTGCATTGCTCTCTCTATAACATTTTCCCAAAGTGTTAGAACAAACACCACCACAGATGCACAATCTTTAGCTTCTCAGTGTAATCTAATTGCCCTTTCTGAATGGAACAACTATTAACCTGGCATGATCAAGCAGCTTTTAGCTGCAAATGTTTCCAATTTTTAGGCATGAAAACAAGATGATTCTTGGGAAATCCAGCCTCTGTGAGAACACCATTTAACTTCAGGATGTTATCGCCTTTATTTACATCAGTGTCCTAGATAGCCTACTATTGGTATCTCATTGTTCAGACTCCCTTCAGTTTAATTAAGTGAACCTTTTTAAGATGATTTACCTTGGTTGCATTCTAGCATTATGTTTCTGGTGCCAGACTTGTCCCTTGCTTAAGTTTGGTTAAGTCTGTAATGCACCACCAAGTTTCTTTAGGTTTGATTGGTATGCCAGCTGATCAATTATTTCATGAATTGACGTTTTCAACTTGGGGCTTTTCTTTATTGCAAAATCCTTCTGCGATAGGAAATGGTTTGTATGATGATCTTTGCATGGTCACAGGCATGGGTGGCAGTAAACCTTTCTTCTTGCCAAAGCATTATCATTGTTTGCATTGAAGTTAAATTGTCATACAGTAGCCTTGAATAAGATTTGAGTATTTTTATATTACCTATTCAGAACATGATCTCCATGTATTATTCTTCCATGATGAATGTACTCAAATGCAGGCTGGGTTCTGCGAGAGCTGTTAATCGTCGTTACATCAGTGATTGTGTTCCTCTTAAAATTCGTATGCAAGCTTCTGCTGGTTTTGTCAGTGCCAGTGCTCTTGGGATGGCTTGTGGTCCTGCGCTTGCTGGCTTGCTTCAAACTAATTTCAAGATATATGCCCTAACAATTAATCAAGATACTTTACCTGGTTGGGTTATGGCATTTGCTTGGTTAGCATACTTAATTTGGTTGTGGATTTCATTCAAAGAGCCAATTCGTGACACTGAAGTGAAACATTCCTCTCCAGATGTGGATGCTGGTACGTTATGCTTAAAAGTCATCTTGAGATGTGCACACGTATGATGCATATGGATGTGTGATCTTATTGCCAAATAAGTACATCCTGAAAAATGTACCATTTAAGTCTAAGTATCCATCTGTACTTTGTTCATGACTGCTAGTACATGTTAACTTAGCGTGTCTTATGTGATTGTCAACATAAAAAAAGAAGCCATAGCACGTTTGCTTTTTTGGGTTTATAGGTGGAAAGGTAAGAACTCTCTTTAATTTTTTCCTGTAATTACTTGAAGTTTGTTGGTCTGATCTCTTTTAAAATCTAGAAGACTGTTTCTTGGCTGCATGGACTTAAAACTTATGTTTAGTTCCTTGTATTCTTCGATGGGCTATTGTAGTTCTGTTCCCTCATTGCTTTACTAATATTTTGACCTGTCCAAAGCTAGTTAAATTAATATCGGCCTGCTGAACTTTTAATTTGATAACTCGTAGCTATATTCAACGTACTGAACATGCTTTTCAGGTTTCATATTGCACTAGATTTGTGAGACAAAATAGCGACCACAGAAAGTGAAATAAAAATTAAGGAGCACTGTACGACTGACAGTCGCATGTCAAGTGAAAGATATACCAACCAAATTTGCCATGAGCAGACTATTTGCCTTTGTATGTCTGTATCTGCAGAGTGTATTTAGAAACATGTCATGTCTAATCTTGGTGGTTGTCATTGAGGATATCATCATTTATGTAACGTTGCCCACTAATTAATTTATTCTCGATATAGTTTGACTTTGAAATAGATATTATTGTATCAAACTAAGATTGCAAAGTTATACGCTTAGCAGAGAATTGAAGTTTGTAGCATCCTTTGATAACTATCTTTTCCTTTTTTTACTTTCATCATTTTGCTGATCTATTGAAAAGAAGTAAGCAATCAAGCAATTCCCTTGTTGAAAAATGTTTAAGTTGTAATAATTGCTCATCACATTTTTGCTCAAGAACAGGACATGATGAAAATGAATCATTAGAAAGTGGTCTTATGCAACATTTGCTGCCAAGTTCAGAGCAGAAGCAAAATGAAGATGGTGATGATGAGTGTAACGACAGTGAAGATGCTTCAGAAGATTCTCACAGACCTGCAACTTCAGTTGCTTCAGCCTATAGATTACTTACTCCATCAGTAAAGGTTAGGAATTTCTTAGTAGCATCAGTGGCAAAAGATTTCTAGAATTTGTTTATACTAATTCACACTGCTTTTATTCCTTGTCGGATATCATACAGAGAGAATATATAAATACTATAGCTTCGGTATACTAGACAATAAGCATGCATATGGATAGATTCACATTGTCAATGCTCACTCGTTGGCATAAAAAATAGAATCTAAAAAATATAATCCTGAAACAAAGGATTAAAATCCAAAACCTTTTAGTGAAGCTGGCTGCTCTTCTGTGTTGGCAATCAGTGACTAGAGACTACAATCATGAACTGTAAATACGGGGACCAACACATATGTTAGTAGTAGGTGGTTTGTCTCAGTTGGCTAGCTTTGGCATGTTTGGCCAATGATCAGTTTGGAACCACTAAGAGACCAGGTGTGAACTGAATTAAGAATTTAAGAGGAACTAGTTCAGTTGGCTTGGTTCAGTATGAGGTGTATCGGTGATTAGTCTCAAGTTTCTTCTTTCATGGAATGATAAGCGTTATGGGATAATAGTTATATTATCCAATTACTTGAAACGTTGGGCTAACACTGTGATATTGTAGTTGTACTATTTTGATATCATATTATGTACCATGAATATGTGTATTTGTGGTACATTTAAGATCATTGGATGTCAACACATGGTAGGGAGGGTATAGTTCCCTGAGGTACCCAATAACAAGCTGCCATGATCAATGAGGTGTAGGTTAATGATATCACGAATGAATAGTTAGAACTTACATATGTTTTAATCATAGTGGCAGTGAATATACTGAGATTGAAACGTTTAGATGGTACAGTGCGTACTAAAGGAGTCTCAATTTACTTCGTGTTTCAATAATCTCTAAGAACAAAAAATGAAACGATTGATGATGAGATATGATACTCGAGATCACATAGAATGACATTTGTTAACTAAATTATTGTTTCATCTTCACGTATTTGTTGTGATAATGGAGGGGTAGGGAATTCTAAACCACAATCATAGAGTTCATATCTCAACACCCTACTTTCCACTATGGGATTTAGTGTTTTTGAACCAAATCAGGAAGGAATTGGACAAACTTCTATCTTTGTTAAATTTCACCCTCTCAACTGATATTTAACAAAATTTTGAAAGATTAACCATTCACGGGAACTAGATTTTGATAAATATTAACTTTGAAGCACTTGTTTTGTATTTAACAACTATGAGTTGGGTAGCACTTATAAATAGTTAAAATCTCTGTGATGGAAGCACAAAGTCTCTTTTCCTACAGGGGAAAAGTGGAATTGTTGCTCTTTGTTGTCTACTGTAATTTTGGATGAATGATTTTATTTGAAAATTCTTTCTTGAAGGTTGAGTATATCATATCCCGATAAAGTATCGTATCTTGGATTTTGTTAGGTTGATTCTATAGAGTTATTCGATCCACTCATGTTGTTGCTCTTCATAACTGGTTGCAATTACCAATTATGTACAGTTTATGAACCAACTTGTCACCTTTTTATAGGTCCAGTTGTTGATATATTTCATGCTCAAATATGCGATGGAGATATTACTCTCTGAATCAAGTGTCATTACCAGTTACTACTTTGGATGGTCCACAAGTTCTGTAGCAATATTTCTTGCAATCCTGGGGCTTACAGTTCTTCCAGTTAATGCCGTTATTGGAACGTACATAAGTAACATGTTTGAAGACAGGTATGCTTTGTGTTTTGCCAGCTCATAGATTACTACAGTTCTAAGTCCAGTGCACCACAGTTCTTCCAGTTATGTACTTCATTTGGCAGATGAGCATATTTCTGTTTCATGGACAAAGAAGTATTTTGCCATATTTAGAAGTAGCTTAATCTTCTTTCAAAATCTTCAGTCAGATTTCATCCAACGTTGCATGACTTTGTGGTTCCAATTCAAGGTGCACCTTTTTGGTATTCTCCTCATGTTAACCTACCTTTGTTTTTTGTTTCTTTCTTTGTGCAGGCAACTTTTGTTAGTATCTGAAATTTTGGTGTTATTAGGAATTGTACTAAGCTTCCAATTCACAAGCTCATACACGGTGCCGCAATATGTTTGCTCAGCATTGATCACATTTGTGGCTGCCGAAGTTCTTGAAGGTAAGTATTATGCTCACTGAAATCCAGAATATTTACCAAATTAACAAATTATCAGATTTTCTGCTATATATATATATATATATATATATATATATATATATATAAGGTTTTGAGGAATGGTGACTTTATCTGGTTTTTTTTTGAAAAAAATCAATAGCTTTTTGTATATATGGCAACAACATTCAAAATATTGCATTTATTGTTTTTGGAGAGCATAAACTGGACTTCAACGAGAGCAATTATAGCTTAAAAGGACCAGAAAATTGATCATTTTGGTATTGAAATAATAATTCAGGGAAGGGGGTAGGGTTGGTTGAGATATACTCCGAGGAGACTAATGCAGATTAGTCGGATTGATGCAGGTGTCAATCTATCCCTCCTGTCTCAAGTTATGTCATCCCGCTTGGCACGAGGAACTTACAATGGTGGGCTGCTATCAACAGAAGCAGGGACTTTGGCTCGGGTGGTTGCCGATGGTACTATTACGCTTGCTGGCTATTTGGGCGAAAGCAAGCTCCTCAACATCACCTTGTTCCCCTCTTTATTAATCTGCGTAGCGTCCATTGCTGCCACCATCCGCAACTACAATTCTCTCTTCTGAGTAGCTGCATCAACTATTATTGCCTCTTAATCTTATTCCTTTATTGCTTGCATAAGCTGTATAGTTGGTTGACCAGCTCAATTCAATTTATTCATGTCCATTGGAGACTAGGAGTCTTCCTTGGATTGCCATGTTTCAGAAAAGCCATTATGTTTGCAATAAATGTCATGATTTGTTAGGCGTCTGCTGTACTGCAGGAGATGGAACTAAAGAAAATTTCAATCTCTCATGTAGTTGCGAGTGCATGTGGGGATTTATTCATGTAATTTTTTTTGTGATGTTTATTTGTGTAATTTTTATTGCCAGTTGCCTCATGTTTTGAGTTTTTTTTTTAATGGATGTCGGATTATTAATTGTGTGGGTTTGGTCTGTTTCCTTTTTCTTATTCAATAAACAATTATTGTAATTCGAGAGATAGATATGAGGCTCCTACCAATTAATGCATGTTTAACCTTTATATATAGGGATTATTTTTATGTCTCTCGTCTATGTTGCAAAGGAGAAATCTTAACGTCTCGTACTTTCTCAAAACACAGACTCACTGAGGTACGGGTGATGGATCGATGGATGTCAAGGATCATGTGAGATTGGACAGACTGTTCCTGTGCATCATGCACATCTCCATGATCCCCGGCGCCGGTCCTTTTCTCGTGCATGATATTGTTGAAGAAGTGCAAAGCATGGAAGTTAGTGATGAGAAGATATCGAAATTGAATGTCTGGCACGGAAGGTGCAGTGGCACAGAGATATCTGACAATAAGATATCTATGATGACCCTCAAAAGGGTCTTTGAGGCGACACATCGAGTGAGAAAGACTTAATAGACGTGTCCGAACTGCTCTCGTCGTGTACGTTCAACAAAGCGCAGCATCGGACAGTAGGTAAACACCGTTTCATTGTCCATGACCAGAGAGAGTCGCCTGGACTGTGGGGCCTAGACTCTTCCGTTGACCGAAGTGATGGGACCCAATCACGTTAGTTGACGCGCTTCAACCAAAGAATCCGCCCGATCACATCAGTCGACTCGCTTCAACTACAGGATCCGCCCCCTCGTAGGGCGCCAATCGTTCCTCGACACGCAGGCCACATAAGAAACAGTAGGCCCTTGTATTCGCAAAGAGATGATACCATCCGCGCAACGTGGCGCAAGAGAGTGTGTAAAACCGCGTTCCCCGCCTCGGCCTAGACAAGGGATGAGGACGCACGAGCCTCCGACGAAGAAACTGGCGTGAAAAAGAAGAGAAGATTCGGTATTTTAAGGGCCAACCTAACCCCTTCGGGCCCATCGCCTGCTAATGCACCGTCCCGTTCCCACCCGTGGTGGCCCCACCACAAACCGATGCCTCGAAGGCGTTGGACCCTTCTACGCATCGGACGGCCCACCACACGAGCAGTGAAGTGGGCGGTCGGTGTACCGCCTTCAACAGCCGTCCGATCCACCCACACTGGGCTCACACGAGACCAGCGAATAAAAGGATGGGTGGGCTCACCGTGGAGGGCTTTGTTCTCTCTCCTCCCAGTCCCACATCGCCGCCCACACTGAGACTTGCGTTTCCGCCATGGATTCGTCGCCGAAGGGAGAGGACGACGACGGTGGCGTCCACGGAGCGAGCAGTGGAGGAAGAGGAGTCGACGGCTCCGCTGTTGGAAGCGTGGCCGTGACGTTACACCGGCGGATCGCCCCGAAGCCGGAGCCCATGGAGTTGCTGGGGATAGGCGCGATGCCGATCCTGCGGCGACCCTCAGGGAGGACGAAGGACAGGCACACCAAAGTGGAGGGACGAGGGCGGCGCATCCGAATGCCGGCGGCGTGCGCCGCACGGATCTTCCAGCTCACCCGCGAGCTTGGTCACAAGTCGGACGGGGAGACCATCCGCTGGCTCCTGCAGCATGCGGAGCCAGCGATCATCGCAGCTACGGGAACCGGCACCGTTCCGGCCATCGCCACCGTGGTCGACGGCGCAATCAAGATCCCTACCGAAGCAGCCTCCTCCTCCGCACCGCTGACCTCCACCTCCGGGGAGGAGTCCGCCGCAAAGAGGCGGAAGAAGCTCTCGCCAATGCGAGCGACGGCGGGGGTCGCTGGCGGCAACACGGTCACGGCGTTCTACCCGGTTCAAGATCCCATGTCCATGTCGACGGGACTGGCGCCGATCGCTCCGACGGGAATTGTGCCGATGTGGGCGGTGAGAGGCGGCACCGCCGCTTCCAGCGTCGCGAGAGTGTTGCCACCGGGGGCGCTGTGGATGCTGCCGCAGCCAACCGCAGCGGCTGAGCCGTCGGGTCAGGCGCAGATATGGGCGTTCCCGGCCGGATCGCAGGTCATCAATCTCGCTGGACCGGACCCCGTGACGGCGGCGGCAGCCATGTATCCGAGCGCCATGCCGGGCCTCGGCGTCGCCGTTGCTGCAGGCGGTAGCGTGCCGAGGACGGGAGAACAAGCGGTTACTTTTACAGAGGGAAAGAAGCAGGAGCTACAACTGATGGGAGGCGCCGGGGACGACGACGATGACGAAGAGGAGGAGCCGCTGACGGAGTCGGAAGACGAAGATTAGGCTTCTTCCTCTTCCTTTTTCCTAACTCTATTTTCTTTTGTTATTATTAGGAGAGGGAGGGAACAAAAGAAGGTAGAATTTGACATAAAATGCTTTTCTCTCTTTTTCTCTGCCTAACTTTCTGGGTAACAGGGAGGCGTGCACGTGCGCACGTGAGGGATACTGTCTTTTAACTCTAAGCTATTTTAGTCCCCCTTTTCTAATCCGAGTCTGATGGATGACGGATCGGTGGTGGTCCCTCCTGTGTGTGTGTGTGGGAGGGCTGCGGTGGAATCTGGTCAAAATGGGCTCCGCGGACCGTGCTCGCGGGCCACCATCTTGTCCGTCGTGTGGGGAATAGGAGTGGAGACGGCGGTGGCCCCATGATGGTGACAAGTAGGCACTACTCGAAAAAAGACACGTGTCTAGTGGTAACTGACTCAGAACAAGAATCATTTCGGTGGACGGTGGATGCGTACCTTTCCCAGTGGTGCTTTCACCCACCATTGTTGGAATCCACGATGACTGTATTTGCATGGGTTCACCTGGACGAAATGTCAGTGTTCTAATAGAAGAAATTGAATCTGAACAATTAGCCTAATAGATATATCCTTCTAATATCTCCAATGTAATATTGTAGCAGGTAAAAAGATTGTACACCTGTTGTTCGAGCTCATAATTGATCTTAGGGCACAAAATATCATGATACTTGTCAGCAGAACAATGAGTTTATTCTCAGCCTAGAAGAACAGTGTACCTGCCCAGTAAGAACAGTGTGAGAGTTTTGTAGCATAGAATTCCTGGAATCCAAGAAAATGGAGGCAAAATACTCTCCTTTGCGAATACGGTTGCTGGAATCTACAGGTAACCACAAGAGACATAACAAGCTGCAGATGTTACATGCAGTTGCCAAGGAGAAATTACATAAAATGTAAGTTCTTGACCTCATGCAACAAAGTGCCACTTTGACACTATCATTGTTTGACATGGATTCCTACTCTATTACCAGAAATTAGATTCATTATAGTGCTATACTGCAGCAATACCTCCTGAAACAAGCAAGTGCAGTTCAATAAAAAAATTGTGTTATCTTTTACAAAGAAGAAAAACCAACGGATTCTTTTCTGATTTCAGTGTGTGATAGTTGCAAAAAGGCTTTCTAAACAATGCATACATGTGCTCTTGGACTCTAGAATAACAGATCCAGTGTTTTTAGGTTGTGATTAGACTAATTGTTTTGTAGTACGTAAATTCAGATTATTAGTTATTAGCCTTCATCAAGTTAAATTTGTGGATAATACATCTTGGTTTTAGAAACTCACCTACTTCCTTTAGCAAGAAATCGGAAAATGGCCTTAAAACAAAGAAGCAGGCTCATGTAATCAGCATGCAGTGTTAGGTGCTCCTGATGTTAACAACAATTATATTTTTTCTTATCCTTTCCACTGAATGGCTTATTAGTTTTTCACTTTCGAACCTGTTGGTATGCATTTTAAATAAGCTCTGTTCTAATAATCTCAATTTGCAATTACTTTCACCTATGTTGATCTTTTAGTCTTGAAAAGTTTTGAAAGAAGTGTTTAAGTAAACCTACTAGAAAAATGAATGATCAAACCTACTTAGATGTCTCGTTGGCTTCCAAGACAAAAAGAACAGAGTTCTCAGTAACAAACATGATCTAATGTCTCATGCAAGCTTCTGTAACTAAACCAAGATAATCCTTATAAATGCATATAATATTTAATGAGTCAATGTATCAGTTTCTAAGTTATCCTTCCAAACATGAGAAATCCAAAACTTTTTCCACATATATATAGCACACACATGACAGCAAGTAAAAGAATACCCAGAAAAAGGATGAGAACTTCATTGTCAAATCACATGTCTACTGTCGCTTTAGATGTATCTGCAATTCTTTGGTAATATGTGCATTATGGACTGCCCTTGAAAGATTTTTGGATCAAGCGACATTACATGCAAGGAATTCAGCCTCTTTTCAGAAAATTATGCCTCATCATGTAACTCTAGAAAGCAAAACAAGACCAGGTAAATAAGAACAACTAGAATTCGGCATCGAATACTAACACTTGATTATAAGATGAACAAAAGATCACACTACCTGAATGTAAACTTGCGTTGCCGACATTTGTCCCTCCAGCTAAAACCCTGTTTCGCTCCGCACATTCTTCAACCGCTGATTGAAGAAAGCAGAATTGGGAGCATGCCTGCGATCAGAGATTTCTGGTCAAACAAAACATCCTAATGTTTAGGAAGAATATGATTCGAGCTAGGGTTGGGGACGACTATCAGGTACAAGCACCGCGAATCTTACTTGAGACGTATGCTTAACCCGAGGATCAAATCGAAGACGCTGGCGAGGCGATGCCTGATCCGATCGTGACGTGCTCGCGATTAAGGGAAGAGGCGGAGACGAGGGCGAAGGATTCCCGCCGGGGGGAAGGCGTAGAGGAGATGAGGCTACGTCGATGCGGGCGAGCCGGAACGCCCGTCCCTCCCTTTGTGACTCAGCCCAGTCGCTGCTCAACAAACACATCTAAAATATTATTCTCATGATGATACTAATTTACTTAAGGTTAAAAGTTATATTTTGTTTTACCTTTTTTTCTTTCTTATTATATTCATATTTAAATTTAAATTTTTTTTGTCTGTTATAACCGTCCACCGACAAACAAAGATTTAATATTGATTATTGTACTACATAATTTGTTATTTATTTTCTTTTTTATAGGAATTTTTTATTTATGTTATACCAACCCTATATAAATCTTTATTTGATTTATTTTGAATATTTGAAAATAATTTGTTATACTAACGGAACCGAAATGAATCGTCTGAGGCCAATTTAGTTGCGGCCAGTTCGATTTCAATTCAAAATAAACCGGGTCTATTTATAATAAAAAATAAAAAATAAACTTTACTCGAGAATTTATCATTTATTTATTTTATGCATAACATAGTGATATTTATGATGAGCTTATGACCCATATATGATACCAATGCCATAAAAGACAACACACACGCATCATAGTGACATGTGTTAGCTAGATATTGTTGTGCATCACAAAAATCAGAAAATGAATCTAAGACTTAGAATTGACGTGCCACTGGTACGCCTACCACACAAACCTCACCGATGACTTGATAGCATCTCTGATCCAATATTAATTTTCCGTGACATATATACAATCATTTCCATAAATAATCGATTGTAATTTATGAGCGATCGATCAAATCTGATCGAATTTGGGTCCGATTGGCCCAAACGTTAGCTTGAATAAGGCTTGGATGGATACATTTTAATGTATTGTGTTGATTGATAATAACTAAAATTTGTTCTAATAATTATAAATAAAATAATGATTATTTGAAGGGGAGGAAAGGTTCAAAACAAATCCATATCGCCTCTCTCTCTCACACCCACACATAAGCAGAAGTAGGCGGCACGCATTCGGCAACTCCAACCCCTACCCCTACCTCAGGATAAACAGCGCGCCTCTGCTTGCCTGGGCCCGTAAGCGAAGACGCGGCCGCCGCCGCCCGCCGACGACACGGCTGGGATCCGTGTGCTAGAGGAGGAAGGACCAGGCGGAGGAGGACGGTCGCACGCCAGCGATCGATAAAGGCAGCCATGCGCGTCATAGTCCCCCTCCAGGCCGTGGTGCAGGGGAGGGGCGGCCTCGTCCTCGGTTCCCTCATCCCCTGCGCCCTCTTCTACTTCCTCCAGTTCTACCTCCGCCGCAACCGGCCCTCCTCCTCTTCCCCGCCGCCCCCTTCCTCTGCCTCCGGCTCCAACCTGCCCGAGCTCGCCTCCATCCCTCGGTCGCTCTCGAGGGGCCTCCTCTCTCCCCGGGGCTCCTTTGGCCCAGCACGCCTCTCCTCGCGCGGCACCGCCGTCGTCAGGGACGACGACAACCCCTACTACGTCGGGTTGAAGAGGTGCGCCGATGACCCCTACAATCGCTCGACCAATCCCCAGGGCTTCCTTCTGCTTGGGCTGGCAGAGAATAGGGTGTGTGATCCTCCATTCCTTTGCTTCCTGCTATGTCAATGGGCGATATGAAAGATTTGGTGCTTGTTTTTGGCACAGTTGTCATTGGATATAATTCAAGATTGGTTGGTCAAGAATTGGAAGGAGTCATTGCTGTTGGATGACGAGGAGGAAGAGTTGAGTATCCAGGGATTGGCAACGTATCAGCCTTATGATGGATCAATGGATTTGAAGACGGTGAGTGAAACTTTTCTCCCTTTTGTTTTCTACATCTTTCGATCTCATTTCTTGGTGCACGCTCTTAGAGTCTGTATTGCCACTGGTTCAGAATAATATTTGAATAAGATTTATGATGCAAATACCAACAGGAGAAGCAATTTAGAACACCTCAGTATATGACCTGTTTATGATTCTTTTTCATGTCCATCAATTCAGTCCTTGTCAAGACTTCCTTGTTTTGTTATTATGTGTAGAAAAAAAACTAGATACAAATTTATGCCCTAATGTATTGTGACATGGCATCTACGGATGGTTGTGACGATATTGTCCTTCTTCTCCAGCTTAGTCTTGGTTTTGTCTGTTCAATTTTGTGGACCTTTTGCACTGATGAAGTCTGCCTGCCTATTTGTTGTACAAGAAGCTGATTTTGGGTGTGTGCATGTTTATTCATTTTGATCTATGTATTTTTTCTGATATTTCCATAGATCAAAATGAAGACAACATACTTTTGAAAATCCCTAAGCGAAGCATACTTTTTATTATTATACCAAGAGATTGTACGCTTAATTATTTGCTTATATAGATACTTGATTTTATGACTAAAAAGGCAGAACAGCATCATGGCAAAAGGCAAGAGAAGACAACATTATTAAAGATCCATCTTGGAGACACTTTCACTGATAGATACATTATGTTGATTCTTGTTTTGTATTATATTTTACCTTTTATTAACCTGATGATGCTTAATGTGTGGAATTGGATTTAACAACTCATTCGTAGTTATAAGGCAATGTCTATAACTGCATGTTAGATGCTTCAAATCTATTTCCAAATTGACGTTTCTTATTTTGTCGCAATGGATCTTTCATACCTTCCATTTCATTAGTTTCATAACAGAGAAAATACTATGATCATATCCACTTCTGATTTTTTTAACACGATAAGAAAGGTTGAAGTTTTTTTGACGTTAGCTTGGAAATAATGGTTCTTGTATTTTACACTTACAAATTCAAGCGAGAATTGCGAATTTATATGTAACTATGACATACAAATTTTAATTAATTTACCTTGTATTTTAATTTCAAATGTACTTCTTGCATTGGGTGGAGCATAATTATGGATTTGGTAGTTTGCTGTGATTAACTAGTGAATATATTTGCTACAAGAACGAAAAAACCATTGTCTTCAGGTAACTCACTCAAGATCTTGTATGTCCAAAGTTGCTCATCTTTTTATGTGGAACATCAAGTTTGATTACAAAGCTATGTTGTTCTCACAAGGTTACATCTAGAATTTTCCTCTCTGGAAATCTTGACTATAAGTTTGGTGGATACTAAGAACTATAGCTGAAAGAAAATCAGCCTACATGATCTTCATTGTTCATCTATCATTTCATCTTCAAGAAGTGTGATATTATCTCGTATTATCGACTGAAATATTCTTGTATTTAGGCTTATATATTGAGATTTAGTTGATAATTTTGACTTTTTTGAGAGACATTTCCTCCCATGGAGAACATTTGTGAGATAACTTAATAAAAATGCATTCCGTGCATAACACATCCTTGTCCATTATGGTGATTCATAGGTTTTTCTGCTTCTGCCTAAGTAATGGGCCATGCTGGTTCCTTGCATGTGGAATTTGCTTGAGTTATTCACTCACGTCTTAGATAAGTGGCATCCGTTACTAATTCCTTCAGTCTACTGAGATTTTTTCCCAATTCTATTCCAGTTTGCAAGAGCACCACTTTGTCTGATTTCATTTCTGACTTGAAATCATTTTTTGTTTTTAATTAGGTGATGAATTGCTAATCTGATTTGTTTTATTTACTGTCATATAAATTCAAAAGCACCTGAATGTTCTTCATTGCTTTTTCAACAGGCTGTTGCTGAATTCATGGGTCAAGTCATGCAGGGGTCAGTTTCATTCAATCCGTCACACGTTGTATTAACTGCAGGTGCCACTCCTGCTGTTGAGACACTAGGCTTCTGTCTGGCTGACCCTGGAGATGCTTTTCTTGTTCCATCACCTTATTACCCTGGGTGACTATTAGTTTTTACTCTAACTGAGTGATCAATTTTTTACGAGTCAAGATAGTATACAAAATTAACAAGCACCCAATGCAGGTGGGACAGGGATATCAAGTGGCGAACTGGTGTAGAGCTTATTCCTGTTCCATGCCGAAGCACCGATAACTTTAGCATAAGTATTGCTGCCCTTGAACTAGCATACAACCAAGTAAAGAAGCGAGGCATGAAGGTTCGTGCTGTTCTTGTTTCTAACCCCTCCAATCCAGTTGGTAGTCTTATAGATCGGGAGACACTATGTGGCCTTCTGGACTTTGTTATGGAAAAAAACATACATCTGATTTCTGATGAAATATTTGCTGGATCGACATATGGGAGTGATAAGTTTGTAAGTGTGGCCGAGGTTCTAGATGCAGAAAGCTTTGACAAGAGCAGGGTCCATATAATATATGGACTGTCAAAAGACCTTGCTGTTCCAGGCTTTAGGGTTGGAGTCATCTACTCTTACAATGAAAATGTCCTGGCTGCTGCATCAAAGCTGGCAAGGTTTTCATCCATTTCAGCTCCTACCCAACGGTTGCTTATCTCAATGCTCTCAGATAGAAAATTCATCTCAGAATATCTTGCAGTGAACAGAGCGAGACTACATGACATGCATGCCTTATTTGTTGACGGACTGAAACAGTTGGGTATCAAGTGTGCCAGTAGCAGTGGTGGATTCTATTGTTGGGCAGACATGAGCATGTTTATTCGACCATATAGTGAGAAAGGGGAGCTTAAGCTCTGGGATAATCTGCTGAATGTGGCCAAGGTCAATGTGACACCTGGGTCATCATGCCACTGTATCGAACCTGGATGGTTCAGATGTTGCTTCACGACATTGACAGAGAAAGATGTTCCTACAGTTATGGAAAGAATACAGAAAATTACCAAAAGCAATTAAGTTACTGATGTTTCAAAACTCACCTCTTCAGGCATCACTTTTAATAAATTTAAGTGACTTCAAATGTTTTTGTAGTGTGAGGATGTTGTAGTTCGGCAGTCAGCATGTCATCTCTGGACTTCAACATGCAACCAAAGTTAGGACACCGTCGCAAGAATCAAACTTGGAGAGGTGGAGATAAAGGGTGGTGTTGAAATACTAAGGACATTATTGAAATATACAGTTTGATGCGGCTTTTAACCTCCACAGCTGGCTGGTGCGACAATCTTCTTGCTATGGGTATTAGATGATAGTTTAGAATCTTCTGTACCTGTTCACTTCTTGTTAAAGTTGAATTGGCTTTTCTAGTAGATTGTGCATATTCTCCTCGTTAAGCTGCAGATGTAGATTCAAGATTTTTGTTTCTACTGGTAGGATGGGGGATGTTCATTGACATATAATCATTTTTGGTCTTGTTATGACATAATTTAGTTTATGAGTCATATTGTTTAGTTTCTTACCTATTGGCAGCATGTACTGAAACTACAGCATGGTTTTGGCATGAAAGTAGGGAAAAAAAAAAAGAATACTGGATTGAGAAGAGACAAAGCCAAGTAGCTTTTGCTGTATAATCAAACTTTCTGCAGATATTATGTTGTTCTCAAACTGAATCAAATTGGCCTCAGATTGCAGCTTAAAAGATTTACTCTCTTTTTTTTTTTGTATCATTAGGAGGTCCAAAGCTTTTTCTTATATAGTTTTTCACCAACTAGGCTTGTTGACATTTTTATAACTTTTTGGTTTTAATGAATTATTATATGATCTCATATTTGAGTCTTAGTAGAAACCTCAATTTTGTAGGTTTGAGTATGGGATTTGGGAGTTGATCGAATTAAATTTAGGGCCTCATGAGTTATGTCTGGAACCATTATTTATATCTGGGCCCACTTTAAATCTCCTGGAAAAAGACCATAAAAGAAGAGAAGGAAATAGAATTCGATATAAGACGACATCCCAATTAAGGGCCAACCGTTCTCAGACTGGAGCCGCAATGGCCACAGCCATGTCGATAGCGTACCATAAACCCCCTTCTTCTTCTTCTTCTTCTTCTTCTTCTTCACCATGGTCATCATCACTAATTCCTGCACCACGTGGTGGCTCCTCCTCTGCTTCTTCGGCGGCGTCGCCTACCAGGCGTGAGGAGCGGCGGAACTTGCCCTCGGCGGCGGCGGCGTTGGTTGCGGGCGGAACCGCAGCCCTCGTCATGGCGGCGTCGGCGCAGGCGCTGCCGGTCGACGCTCCCGTCTTGGCGCTTGCCGCCCTCCGAGAGCCTGAGAACGCGCTCTCGTTGCCCACCTGGGCCGTCCACGTCTCCAGCGTCATTGAATGGTGACTTCCTCCCTCGATCCCCTCTGTTCTTTCCCTGATCTTGATATTGATCTTGGTGTTCCGCGATTCTTTGGTCGGAAGGGTCATCGCGATGGTGTTGGTGTGGCAGTACGGGGAGAAATCCGGTTTCCAGACCTGGAAAGGTCTCACCTGGGGAATGGTAAGCAAAAGATCTGGCTTTGGCTTATACTTGTGAGGATTTCACAGTCCTTTTTAACCTTGAGAAATCCCTAATCTTGATGATAGGCTTTTACATACATGGTTCGATAGGCCGATTGGTGTGTGTTGTCGCAGTTCCTTGTAACTCCTGCTTCATTGGATTAATATGCTACCTATAGATATAGTGCAGAAGATAGTTTGCCCAACAGAAATATATATTAGTGGATGATGATTATCCAATCAACCTGCATAATTTTCCCACCTATATTTACTAGACAATGTTCGTCTTTTCGACGGCCCAATATGTCGATCCCCATTTAACCTGCTTTCCAAGCAAGATGTGTTGTTACCATTCTTTGAGCCCAATGTGCAAAATGTCTCGTATTCATGTAAAACTGGTGTTAGGGACGAACTCGAGGAGATCCCCAATGCTTGAGTTAGAACTAACTCGAGATGTTAAATATCTTTCGACGCTCAAGTTAGAACCGACCCAAGAGCGGAATAATGAGTGTTTTATGTAGCAAGAGAGAGTATTTGTTTGTAGCTAAATAGGTGATCTATTTACATAGTATCTTGGCCTTCACCGCACATAGTTAGAGTAAATTCATCGGGATTCAGGTGATATGGGGTTCACATATGACCATATGATTGTTGTGAAATATTTCTCATATTGACAAAGGTTATAAATATCTGCAAAGATATTTTGTCTTTTTAAGATTTGATGTCATCATTTGTTGGCTAGTTAGGGATGTCATATTAGGAGACTCCGCACCCGTGTTGATCATAATGTGTGGCAAGACCGGGTGAAAAGAGTTAAATCTGGGGTTGCACTAACCAGAGAACCTAGGAATTATATAAACTATCAAACCAGATGAACTGACCATGTCGACACCCCTCCTAGCTAAGAACAACAACAGCTTCTTTCAAGTTTTGCACTGTGCTAGACATTTCAAGGTTTTGCCTGTTTTCATTACTCTATGCCCATGATTAATCATCTGTGTACATCAGATTGGAGAGGCAACACCAAATGAGACCACTTGCTGCCTTTCAGGTTAAAAGAACTGGGAAAGGCAGCAGGCAGGAGGTACTCTAGGATTTTTGGTAGACTTATGCATCGTGTTGGTTCTTGTTATTTTGTTGGAAATATCATCAATAATTGCTAGGTCTCATAAGCTGTGAGATTAATTTAGGATATTAGAAACTTTGGGGTCTGAGTTGAAACTGACTTATCCCTGTTATCCAGGTTCCACTTCTTGGAGGAGCACTTTGTGCATGCACATGGCATTTCTTTTATAATGCAGAGTCCCTTGAGGTATGATCATTTTGCTAACACAATATCACAGCTCTAATGAGGTGCGATCTTTTAATTATATTCTTACAGAAGTAATTATTAATAAGGACTTTAATCTCTTTGAAGTATACAAATTCAGGAACCACTTTTCAAAGATTCATTGTATATTTTACCTAATTTTATATTATAGTCCAGATGCATGTACCAGAGATCCCTTCCAAACTCATGTATATGGCTCGCATAGATCGACCTCTAGGAAGTGTATTAAAAGACTGTAAATGTTAATTAAAATTATGTTTGTCGCATACTTTAAATGAGTGCTAAAACAGTTTGTCCCATCAATTTGACTTCTGTTCTGATGGTATATTTGATGTTTGTGTCATGTTCATGTGTTAAAAAGCATGCTTATGATGGAATCGTCAGAGTTTTAGATGTGTTCTAAAACATGATATTTCTTATTAAAGATTCATCATATACCTATAGTTTATTATATTTTACCTGATTTTATTTTATAGTGCAGATACATGTAAACAGATCTGACCCTTAGGGAATGTTCTAAAATCACGTAAATGATAACTAAAATATGTATGCTACTTTGCCATGTGTGTCGAAAAGCATGGTTATGATGATGGAATAGTCATAGCATCCCAGATGTGATCCAAACATGTTCACAAAAAATCACTAAACCCCATCTTGAATGCTCTCTAAAATGCATAAAACACTGGTATGCAAACACATGTTTCTTATTTTGAGGAGGCCTATTTATTCTATTTCATGATCAGTTTGAGCTCCTTGCAGATACTGGTGGCTCTTCAAGCTGCATTGACAGTTCTTGGCAACATGACAATGTGTTTTGCTGCATTCCGAATATATAAAGCATCTCAAGAAGGCTCAAAAAGCTCCTAAGTATTATTACTCCATGATCGAATGAAAGGTAACATATTGTTATTTCCTTTGTCGATATGCCACAGAGACTCTCTCTACTCCTTCCCAATGAAGAAGGCCTGTTTGTAAGTGTATTATGCCACATGTTTCTCAAAACTCAGGCTAGCAAAAGAAAAAAAAAACCATTTATAATTCATATTTTTTTTACTATCGATATTGATTTGATTGCTAACAAGTTAAGAATTCAAATATTAGTTTGACATTCCATGTGATTAACTCGAGACAATAATATTAAGTATGATCTATTTAAAATAACACCTGTAGGGTTGTGTTAACTATGTAAATGAATCCTCCTATTATTAATATTCTATTTAATTGCTTTATCAACTTTTAGTCACTTACAAATTAAGATGATATTCGAATTATAAAGTGATTGGAAGCAATTATTTGTGTAAAAATTAAAGTAACTTTTAATCTTAACCTAAGAAAGGAATATTAATAAAATGAGTAATACTAAAAATGATTCAGAGACGCCCACTGGTTTCTTCGAATTCCATTGCTACATCTTTGATCCAACTAATCCACCATTTTCTTACGTCAGCCTTATCCGCCAGCCTTGCAACGTCCGGCTGGAGACACGGGCGCCCGACAGCTAAGCGATTGCCTTCCCTCTCTGCTGTCCATTGTAAAAATGGACGGCTGAGATGCGGTAGCAAAGGATCTGATCCGTGTGCCTCCCCTCGCCGCCAATCATAGCCGTCGGTCCCCTGTTTTGCACGACTATAAAAGCTCCCCACCAAATCACAGTCCCCCTCGCCCAATTAGAGTAACACGGAAGAACGTAGTCGTGAAGTGTGTGGAAGCTTCTCGAGCCATGTCCACCGAGGACGGAGCTGAGGTCGCCACCGAGGAGGTGCCGAAGCTCACAGAGGAAAAGCCGGCGAAGGAGAAGAAGGCGAAGGTCCCGAAATCCCCCAAGGATAAGAAGCGCACGGGTTCCAAGCCTTCCGCCCCGTCTCACCCGCCTTATTTCCAGGTGAGGAGAAAGCTATCGCCTTTCTGGGCTTTTGTTCTCCGATTTGATGCTACATGCGTGCAAGATTCGATTTTTTCCTTTTGTCGGCTAATTAGATGATCAAGGAGGCCATCGTTGCCCTTAACGACAAGACCGGATCGAGCCCCTACGCGATCGCCAAGTTCATGGAGGAGAAGCACAAGGGAGTGCTGCCGCAGAACTACAAGAAGGTCTTGGCGGTCCAGCTGAGGAACTTCACGGCAAAGGGGAAGCTTGTGAAGGTAAAGGCTTCATTCAATCTGTCGGAGGCCGGAAAGAATGGCGAGACGAAGAAGATGGAGAAGAAGCAGCAGCCTGAACGGGAAGCGAGGAAGCCAAGGGAGGCTACCAAGAGGAAAGCTTATGCAGGTACCGCGAAGAAGGCAAAGAAGGCCGCTGCTCCGAAGCCGAAGCAGCCCAAGTCGATCAGGTCCCCAGCGGCGAAGAAGGCGAGAAAGGCCGCTGCTTGATGGTGCGGAGGGCTCAGTTCTGCGACTGTGTTCGTGCTCAGTATATAGGATGTGTCCGTTGGGTTAAGCCGCTCTGGTCTTTGATGCTGTCACACTTCACGTTCATCTTGTAATCTAATCCTTCTCTTCTTCCACCTGCTAATAGCATACGATGGTTCTTCTGCAACAAGACTCGAAAGCATATACAGTGATTGACGCAGAATGACGACTGCGATTCTTCCGGGAAACGATGTCTGGGAGCCTAGGAATCTATGAAAGCTAGTGAAGAAATCTATGAAAGCTAGTGAAGATGCTACCTCTGATGAATGCTACGTGTCCTCTTGATGTCTCTTTATCACTGTCGTATGTGGTCAATCAGATTGCGACTGAAGTACTTTATGATGTCCATGTGGACTGGAACGCAAGATTGTAATCCCGAAACACTCTCCAACTAATTATAGTATGTCCTTAAGTCAGATAATTTTAATATTTTTTTATTTAAATGTTTGATGTATTTGTAAAGATCCAAAAGATGTATAAGTTCATATAAATTAATTAGATAACTGTTTCCAAAAAACATAATTATTTATTTATTTTTTATATTATGATTATTTTTATTATTTTATTCTTAGCCTTTGTCGTTTTATCACGCTACCTTCCTATCACGGTAGTCTTTACATTATCGCTTATCCCATAAGATTTTATTGTCTTACTCTTTCATTATGAGTGTTTTTACCTTGTAAAATCTTATCATTCGTCTATGTTACATTTTCTCCTTTGCTTCATGGGATTATATGGTTCCTCTCGCTTGACTCTCTCGATTTATCTTTATCTATATTTTTATTGTCATCAAGAAAGAGACTTCGAGAATGAGCAATCGAAATCTTCCTCTGCGCTATGTTGACCTTTATCTAGACTCTTATTGCGTTCAACTTTGACCCAACCTTCCTCTTTGATTGGTCGATCAATAAAGATTATGGTGTTAATGATAATAAATATATTTTCTAGAATGGGATTGATATCCGAGGTGATAATGAGAATATAACACAAAAGTATGAGAAAAATAAAAAAAATATTTTTAAGAAAAAAAAATCTAAATTAATTTAAATATTTTTTAATATCCTATGTGGAACTAAAATAGCAATATGACTTAATATCGTTATCAAGATTCAATCCTAATATTTTGATTATTCTTCTTGTTTTAATTTTATACGATCTGTCACAATCTAATTTGATTAAATAATCAATTCGTTAATTGATAATCCAAAATATCGATCTGATTCTGACTTAAAACTACTGATTCAAAATACTAAACTCTCTATATAAATCAATCGAAGTGAATCTGTCCGCATGTCGGTTGACCCAACTCGAGCCATCGGTCAGATTCCGTGGAGATCATATTGGATTCGGATCAGACAAACACGCAAAGAGGCAAATGCACGTGCCGTCCGACGGTCACCGTCACCTTCCACGATGTTTCTTCGCCCCGTCCGGGAAAAGGAATCGATCCGCACTCTGAGAGAGCGGAGGAGGAGGAGGAGCTACGTGGAAACCAACAAAGCCCGGCACAGCCCAACCATCACAATTATGGCTCCCCTGCTCGCCGCACCCGAAGCCCACAGGAAGGATCCTTTGCCCGTCGTCATCCCCGTTCTTCCCCAGACCTTTCTCCCCTTCACGGCCATCACCTCGTCGCATTCGCTGTTTACTCCCCTTCCTATTTATGAGGTGGGGTGATGAAAGAGGAAGACAGGAAAGATGGCGACAGTGCAATCAATCATTATCTATGTGCCTCTTTCCCCGGCCATTTAAATCCCCACCCACATCCTTGGATGCGACACCATGGTCGTGGCTGCGGACTGTGGGAGGTCGAAGCTGAGGATATCGAGCACCGTCCAGCAAATGGCAGAGATCATCTCCACCTCCTCCTCGTCTTGCTCCCCTCCTCCCCCACCGCCCCCCTCTCTGCCGTCGCTGCCACCGTTTTTCCCCGCCCCTGCTCACCGGCCGGCTACTAGCGCTCTTCAGCACCGGCTGCAGTGCCTCCTCGGCTCCCGACCCGAGTGGTGGACTTACGCCATCTTCTGGCGCGCCTCCCCCGATCACCACCTTCTCGCCTTCGGCGACGGCCATTTCCGCGGCAATCGTGAGCTCGACGGGAGGCGCGTCCCACCGAGGAGCGGCAGCGGCGGTGGTGTCCATGCCGTCCTGATCGATGAGGCCTGCACCGACGGCGACGATGCCGAGTGGTTCTACGTGGTTTCCCTCACACGGTGCTTCGCGGCGGGGGAGGCCGCCGTACCCGCCCGCGTCTACGGCACGCTGGCGCTCGTCTGGTTGACGGGCGCGCATGCGCTCCAGACTTGCGGCTGCGACCGAACCCGCGAGGCACAGCTTCACGGGATCGAGACGATAGTGTGCGTGCCGGTGGCTGGGGGCGTCCTGGAGCTCGGCTCCTCCGAGCTCGTTGGGGAGAACTGGGTCTTGGTGCAGCAGGCCAAGGCCATCTTCTCCGTTCCCGACGACGAGGCCGACGCCGGTCTGGCGCCTGTCGTGACTCTGCCGAGCCCAGTCTCGAAGAAGGAGGTCTCCGGGCCGTCGATGTCGGTCGACACGGAGCAGTTCTCCGATTCCGAAGGAGGACAGACGGTGGAGGGCCTCCGAGGCAAGAAGCGGGGGCGGAAGCCCGGCAGCAGGCGAGAGACGCCGGTGAACCACGTCGAGGCCGAGCGGCAGCGGCGCGAGAAGCTGAACCACCGGTTCTACGCGCTGCGCTCGGTGGTGCCCAACGTGTCGAGGATGGACAAGGCGTCCCTGCTAGCCGACGCCGTCTCCTACATCAAGGAACTGAAGTCCAAGCTGGAGGATCTCGAGGCAGACTCGAAGAGGGCCAAGAAGGAGATAAACGTGGTGGACGCCAGCAACCGCCCCTGCGGCGCCATGGCCAGCAGCACCGCGACGGCTACCACCTCGTCGTCGGTGGTGACGGCAGGGCCAGCGACGATGGAGGTGGAGGTGAAGTCGCTGGGGCCGGACGCGATGATCAGGGTTCAAACGGAGAACGTGAGCCACCCGACGGCGAAGCTGATGGAGGTGCTGCGGGAGCTAGAGCTGCAGGTGCACCACGCGAGCGTGTCGAGCGTCAAAGAGGTGATGCTGCATGATGTGGTGGTGAGAGTGCCGGATGGGCTGCAGGCGGAGGACAGCCTCAGGGACGCCCTCCTCACCAAGCTGGAGACGAGCTGAGAGGAGGAGGAGGAGGAGGAGGAGGAAGAGGAGGAGGAGCCTGCGGGCGAAGAAGCCAGGATTACAGTCTTCTTTCCTTTTTGTTGCTCCGTAGGTGGTCGACGTATTAGAGCTAATGACTCGTTTGGGTAGTGGGAATAATGCCTCTCATGGCTTCCCTCGTGGGTTAAAGAACTTGTTACTGTGGTGTGAGGGTGATTAGATATGATGACAACAATAATAACAAACCGTTGATCTTACTGTAACTTTTGATCTTAACCGTTCAACTTTATTTGTTTGGACACAGCACCAGCCATTTGTGCTCGCGTTAAGACCCCTAAATCGATGAATCAACGTGGACTGTAAGATTACCATTCTTCCCGGCACCGCGGAACAGCGCACGACCCTCTCCCGGGCGTTGGCAACGGGTTCTATTCACGTGTTAACTACCACATGACAAGCAACACTCAAATATATAAATATAATTATATTTTTTATTTAACAAAATTATAATTTCACGATTGAAATCGTTGGAACAAATCCCTATCTGATTCGATTCTGATCGTTAGATTTTAGGAGTCGGAAACTGTGAGTCTGAAACCGAATCAGGTATATTCCCACGACACAGGAGAACACAAGAAGCTTCTTCTAAATGAAACTGATGCAAAACATGTGGAGAACTAAATGATCACCGTTCCCCACAGCCACTAAAACCTTTATGCAGTACCGAAACATGTGGGGGATATGAATAGATCAGCATCGATGAATCGATCAGCCTCCCTATAAACCTGTCATGAAGTGGAAGACAGAAGCAGTGGAATCATGGGACAATATGGAGGAACAATGTGCTGCTATCTCCTGCTTCGCTGGCCACCGTCACTGCGTGTGCTCGTTGACTATATAATGATTGGTCCATAGTATGATTTGGGTCTCGACTGAGGCCGAACCCAACCCAAAAGCCCATCTCGAGTCTCTTTTGATGCCCGCGCATCCAATTCTTGCCATTGGAATTTGGTGCTTTGGGCGGGAAGGGAGAGGAAGAGGGCGATGAGCTCATACGCCGGGTTGGGCGGCGATGCGCCGGACCTCGTGTGCCAGCTCGACTGCGCCCAGGGCATGGTCGACGCTCTCTCCTCCGTCCGATGGAAGCGCCACCAGGTTGCGGCCCATCTCTTCTTTCTCTTTTAGGGTTTCCTTTGACCCGTTCACCGCGACCAGGATGCCGTCGTCGAGATCTCGGAGCACGGCGTCGTCCTTATCGTGGAGGAATCCGGCTGCCTCCAGGCCAAGGTCTACCTAAAGCGCGAGGTATTGTGTCCCTAAGTGAAAAGAACCGCCTTCTTTGTGTTTCGATTTGTTTGTTCTCGTCGGGAAATGTGCTCTTGCATTCAAGAAGTGAAATCTTTGCAGCTGTTTCTTGTGTACGAGTACACGGCGGAGGGGCGGCCCCGGTTTGGGCTGAGTTTGGGGCTGTTCGTCGATTGTCTCAACACATTTTCTACCCCTGGACATGCCCCTGTGATCGAAATCCGGTACCCTGGCCCTGACATGCAGCTTCTTTTGAAGTAAGCTCCTGTGTTTTAGTTTAAATTTTCCTTTGCATGTTCTATGATGTAACTATATTCTGAATGGGCAGATGTTGGATTGGTGAAATAAGTAGTATGTGTTCTTTGTTTGTATGCACATCGGGTGCCGATCTTCTTGATTTAGCAGGCAGATCGACATTCAAGTGGGTTACAAGGGTTGCTATGTTTAGGGAAATGAGTTACATCAAACCGATTGGTCATTGCAATAGACTTTGAGAATTGTTATGGCACTATAGCCTCTGTAATTAAGGTGCAGGGATATATAGTTGTCCTAGAGATCGAGGAAACCAAGGGAAATTGTTATGGCGCTATAGTTGTCCTAGAGATCGACATTTAGGGAACCAAGGGCAATAAGTAGTTGTCCTAGAGATCCATTTAAGCACTTAAGATTTGATGCGAGTCACATTCATCAATTATATACTACTATGCAAAAGAGAGAACGAGCAAACTAAGAGACTTGTATAAATATGGTACTTAGCGCTGTAACCCCTTCTTTCTCTAACACCCTTATCGCCGTTGAACAGAGGTGAAACATAGCTAATGTAACATATTCTGTCCTGCAAGAAAGCGTGCTGATATTCATGATGAAAGCTATGCTATGTTTGGTTACATTGTTCTATATGTGTGTTAGTGTTAGATCAATTCTTTTCGATGATTTTGCCCGAGCTACAGCGGCACTGAATTCATGCTTGGACGTGTCTCGTATTCAATGAGCTTAGAGCGCGCATTATGTTGTTGGGCCATTTTATATATATATATATATATATATATATATATATATATATATATATATATATATATATATAAAATAAATTACTTATAACTGAAAACCAGTTCACTGGTTAATCGAACCGGATGGACTCGTTTTGAACCAGTTCGGTTAGGTAGGTCTGAAATTGTTGCAGTTTGGTTTGGTTTGACCCTTAATGGTTCGGTTCAGACCTCTTTGAACACCCCTATGTGTTGGTATACAATGGTCTTTCTGGCTAAATAATAAATACTTTCCCGTTGATAATTCCTATCTAGTTGGGAAATGAAAGATGGATCTACTGATTACAGACTTTGAAGCTTGTTGCCGTGAAGAATTAATTCCCTAATTCCATGTTGATTATTTGATAAAATAAAATGAGTTGGTATATATTTAAAATTTTATATGAGGTTAGCATAATATCTTTTAAAAAAACAATCCAGAAGAAATTCCTAAAACGAATATTCTTCCAACTATATTTAGTAAGAAAATCCTAAAATTATTATTAGTGATAGTACTTCTTTAGTAAAAAATGCTTTATCTACTTTGATGGTCTCGTATAGAGTATTCTTCTCCATTTTGGGACCTATTGTGGTTGGGAGAAGTCTTCACCATGAAAATATTTGGTGCTTTTGTGAAAATGCTATGGCAACACCAAGATCATAAGGCAATATTGGAATGCCAAGAAGCGATACAAGTGGTAGTTCCCAATTTTAAATGTCCAGCTATAAACTTCGTTCACAGCAGGATGCTCTATTTCAATTTTATTCATGTCTGAGGAAACCTCAACCTAAATCCCAAGGATCAACAGTTTTTCTCTCTTTTGTCTTCTCCATCCAATATGGTATGGGCTAATGACCTCCTTCACCATCCATTTTGATCAATCCCCTTTTGCCTCTCCTTTGGTTAATCACATTAATGACCACTGATTTATTATCATCAACTAGTCCATTGAGAATGATTATAATGGGTAGTGATGCAAACTGTCTTTGGTTGTGTCAACTGTCAAGTATGGCAGGAACCATAACCACAGGTAAACGACCCATCCGCCTTTGCTTGTGGTCAATCTTGACTTGCTATTCTTAAGGTTTAATAGCTTGTTCCAGTGCTTCCATATTGTATCCACACGTGTTTTCTTCCTAGATGCTCAATGGATTATCACTAATCTGATGCATCATTGCCATTTCATAGAATAGGCTTTGACTTTTATGATGAAGATATGCTTGATTGATATTCTTTGTAAAATTTGAAATTCTATAAATTCATCATTGTAGGACAGTAGATTCTCCGGATGCTTGCATCTATGCGGAGATTAGAACAAGGATTCCCGACACCATATCATGGGACTATAATTTTCAGCCTACCGGAAATGTTCATGCCACATTTACAGTCAGGGTATTGCACTATCCTTGGCCTATATTGTTTTAATCCTAAAGCAGTTCGGATGCTAATTGTCGTCCTGCTTCCTCATGATTGTTAGTCTGCTGTACTAAAGGAAGCAGTTGATGATCTTGAATGGCCTGGCTCCAGTATCCAAATAGTTCTACAACCAGACCCTCCTTCCGTTATACTCAAAGGTGAAGGTCATGGTGACTTGCAGGTTTGAAAAGGTCTTTATCTTGAACTTGCCTCATTGCTGAGAACCCCATTTTTATTTACAAACAATTTAAACTTCTGACAGGTAGAGTTCCCCTATTATGCAAATACCGAGCTTTTAATTGCATTCCAGTGCAACCACCGTGTGTCGTACAGGTAAACTGTATTTTCTGGATTACCTGACAATTACGTAGTGTTCTACATTTAATTGGTTAAATTCATAGGTACAAGTACAAGTTTCTCCGTGCTACAACTTCACACATTCCTAATAGCATTTTGAAGGACAATAGAGGAAGCAAAGTGACAATTGGGAGGGGAGGGATGCTGAAGATACAGCATCTGGTATCGGTTAAAAGAGCAGGTGGCCAGCACTCCCATGGTGATACCAGTGGTGGTATTCAGCAGCTTAGCCGTATTGCTTACATCGAGTTCTTTGTCAAACCTGAAGAAGATGAAAACCCTGTAAATGACACCTAATGACGTTCCATTTCTGCACAAGCATGCACAGAATGATCTACAGGTCTGCTTCATCTTCTGCTTTCGAATTCCCTAGTGAAAGACTCTTTTCTCTTCTAATATGGACTCATGAAATCGGTCTCTTATATTCAAGGTGTAGATTAAACCGGCATAAGTAGATTATATGTGTACCTATCTGGTTCAGGGTGCCTGTTGGTAAATTTCCTCTACACGCATGTATAAATTTAGCATCATAATATTCTCTGGAACGTGTGCTTTGTGTATTTTCTAAGATAATTTATGACAGGGATAATGGAACAAGAGTTTCGCGCTCCCTGAATTCTATCCTGATTTGACCTTCTCTGTTCTTCGCTACAATCACAAGTCCAAGCAATCTACACCATGAACTCTTCCACTTATGAGTTCATGATTTGGAGGATTTCCTTTGGTCGTTATAACAACATTGGCATAATATGTTTAATTTTTCTGTTCTTTTGCTACAGATTATATTTTTTGTGTAATTTTTAGGGATTATTCACTGATTTGACTTGGACTATTCCTCTTTCAATTTGACTTACTTTTGGACCTGATCGAAATGGATTTGATTTTAAGATAAAATAAACCTCGTTTATCGTACAATAAATTACAAAAGTTTTTATGGTATTTGAGATCACATCTAGCTGTGGGTTTGTGTAAAGCCACAGCACAAGGATTCTGGACCTAAGTTGGATCACAGATCACTTTGCATTGCTAGTCCCTGCTCATCCTAATATAGTCAAAGAATGAAGAACTGACGTGGATATAATTCCATTCATTTCAGAGATGTTGACCAAGCAAAAGTCAAAGTTAAGTTCCAGGTCGGCATGTGAAGCTAACGATTTCATTTAATTATTTATCCAACTTCGTGTTGCTACTATTATTTATTTTCTCTTCTTCCTCCTCGCCTTTGGCAAGACCAAGATCATGACCTCTTTGCCTTCGCCGTTACGAAAGAGAAGAGGAGACAATGGGCATGGTGGCGATGTCACCATGGCGTCGTTGGCGTTGGCGTTGCCCATCATGGCGTCGTTGATGTGGACGGCGAGGCCGTAGATCCGGGAGATGGAGGTGCAGTCGGACTCTCGGGCCATCATCCCCTTCGATGACTTCGGATTCACCCGGTGAGACGGCCTGGAACTCAATGTCACCGGCGTCGCCTTCGCCTATGAGTCGGCAACGACGGGGGACGTCTACCTGTGGCAGCTGGGCTTCTTCCTTTCCACCCGGGACACTTGACTGCGCGTCCTCCGCCACATGCAGGTTCTTGACATCACCTGCGCCCTCCAATCCGACCTCGTCCGCGTCGTCTACACCTTCGACCGGCTCCTTTCCCCGCCCTAACCCTCCGGCGTCGCCGTCGCCCACGCCTCCTCCTTCCGCCTCGCCTTCAACCTCACCGATATCCCCGGCCAGTTCACCCTCGTCTTCGCCAACTGCCTCCCCTCGCTCCGTGTCTCCATGACTGTCCGCTCCGCCATGTTCGACCGCCCCGACCCTCCAACCCCTCCCGCCACGCCTAGCTCTCTGCCGGCGCCGCCGTCCTCCCACTCGTCTACTCCCTCCTCTGCTTCGCCTACGCCGCCGCTCTCCTCCACATGCGCAGCGCCGCCTTCGGGGTCCACTATTTCATGCTCGCCGTCGTCGTCCTCAAGGCCCTCAGCCTCTTTTGCGAGGCCGAGGAGAAGTCCTACCTCGAGCGCACCGGGTCGGCCGGCGGCTGGGACGTCCTCTTCTACATCTTCAGCTTCCTCAAGGGCATCTCCCTCTTTACCCTCATGATCCTCATCGGCACCGGCTGGTCCTCAAACCCTACGTCCAAGACCGCGAAGAAGGTTCTCATGGCCGTCATCCCCCTCCAGGTCGTCGCAAACATGGCCAAGGTCGCCATCGACAAATCGTGCCACCTGGAAGCTGCTCTTCCTCCTCGTCGACGTTGTCTGCTGCTGCACCGTCCTCTTCCCAATTTTTTGGTCCATCAAGAACCTCCAGGAGGCCGCCAGGACCGCCGTTAACCGCTTGAAGCTAACTTTCTTCCGTCAATACTGCATCGTGGTCATCTGCTACATTTACATCACCAGGGTCGTAGTCTACGCCCTCCTCGCCATCACCTCCTACCGGTACATGTGGAACAGCGTGCTCACCGGAGAGCTCGCCACCCTCACGTTCTATATCTTCATCGGATACGAGTTCAGGCCCGAGAAGTACAACCCTTACTTCGCAATCAATGAGGAGGAAGCTGCTGCTGAGGCACTCAAGCTCCACACGGCAACTTCAAATTGTGAAAAGGAAATTGAAGGGGTTTTTAAGGGCGTGATCAGGAAATGCAACTTGCACTTTGATGCTGCCTGCAAATTGCTGGGAAAGCACCCAAAATAGAGGTTCGATCTGTGCTTATTTTATATATGTCTTCCCTTTGTTTTGCTGTGTTACAGTAATAGGAATTGTTGATTAAAATGTCATAAGAAATATGGTTTCTTGTTTAATATAGTTGCAACAGCACGTAAGCATGTCCATTACCATACTATCCTGGCTAGTTAAGCTTTTCGCCAGCTATTGTGGTATCTCTCTTTCAGTAGAAAGTTGACTTTCTTCTTTTTCTTGACACTTGAGGTTCTGATGCTGGATGATTTGGGTCTTTTCTTGTTGGTAGATGGTTTAGATCTTCCTGTCTGACTATAAAAACAGATTTGAGTGGTTTGTATGTTAACATTATGTAGTATGCTGAATTGTTGAAGGATCTCACCTAAGTTTTTTCTCAGAAGAATCTCTGTTAGAAACATCATATTTGATGTCAAGGCTACTGGTTAAAGAATATTTAACTGATGGAATTCATGTGAAGATGATAGGTATATGATGTGATAGTAGGTCTTTGTGTTGTGTTATACTATATAAGGAGGTCCTGACAGTTCCTTTGGTATTGTTGTGCATTGTGCATCTTTTATTGGATTGCCATAATTTCTGTAGGCAAATGGTTCAGTTCTTGCCTTTCTTCTTGGTATTTGGTAGCCCAATATGTTATAGGATTGTGATACTTGGAGGTTTTGATTTTCCATGCTTGCCTTTTTTGCTATCAAAATATTTCTACTATATAATTGGCAATGGTGCATCAACCTAGGCAGAGGAGGGTGCATTGATATATTTTTTTTCTTTTTCATTTTCAGTCAAGTTCCTTTTTGTTTCTCTCTTAGAACACTTATTCTCAAGCCTAGATTCAAGTGATGATGTTTCTAGACCTGCATGGTTGTTAATCAGCTTGCTAGTGCAATCATCAAATCTGGTAAGAAATTACTAAAATAAGCTTGAAGACTATTTCCCTTTGTTTAGTACTAATCTATTACTTAAGAAGAACCCTTTATACTAAAAGTTGTAGGCTCAGCTGAAAGAAGCTTGATATAATACAGTAACTCAAAATGAGTTATGAGTGACATGATACTCAATCGAGCTAGAATCATAGTCTTTGGCACTTGAGTCCATAGCCAATTGACTCAGAAATCTAGTGAGCAATGTTGTTGACTTGGTCAAAAGTGCTAGGTTGTATGGACAAGTATTTAAACTATGTTTTGATTAAGCATTCTTCAAAATACATATAGTGAAGTGAATCCTGCATGATCCATAAAACTTGGACACGTCACTCAGCTACTCATCTAGATTTTGCTTGTTCCATAATACCTGATGGACTATGCAGGTAATACTCTGACACCTATGTGTTTATGCACCTCTATCTTTCTAGGCACATGGGCCCCTCATCCCATGAATTTTAAGTTCAAAGGAAGGTGCTAAGGAACCTCCTTTCACACTGTATAAACATGACATCCCAATAGTGGGATGGAGGTTTTGATTCTATGTAAGAGTATATGGATCTACTACTGATAATTTGGTCTTAAAGGCCTTGGCCACATAATTCTTAGGCTTGATATATCTTAAGTTATTGGATCGGTAGATCTATCAAGTCGAATCACAATTGGTATCAGTCTGTGTTGGAAAGAACATTCCGTAAATGGTGCAAGAGGTACAGCACATTGTGGATCTACACATGAACCGTGGACCTCGTGTGGCCTACCAATAAGTGATTTTTGATTATATCTTGCACATTGACGAGGTCATCAGCCTTGATTAGTCATACATTAGGAGTGGAAGGGGGTTATGATGATATTAAGAGTTGGATGGTTCTTATACTAATAACTTGGCTCTAGGATACCCGATATTATCTAATAACGATAAGAAATAGTACACAAAACAAAAGTTTGGCGTTATCTTCAATAGTAAGCACTTTAGATCATTTCCCATTTTTAGCTCACTGTCATTGTGTCCTAGTTAAGGAAAGGTCTTGTATTGGGTATCCTCACACTTTGTCTTACAGCAATTCTCTTAGGATACTGTAATGCTTAAAAGTCTGAAACTTTGCTTCATTTCCTTTGCATGACTGCCACATAATTATTCCACCCCTTCCTATTTTAGTAGTTAATTTTGGTGTCCTTTAAGGAACAGATATAATACTCTGTCCAATCATCTTCTATAACTTGTTGGTTTTAGGAGATCCATGGAGAATAAAAGGATAGATAAGTGGGAAGTTATGCTCATGGGTACAAAATCCACGATAAGTCACTGCATTCTGAGGAAATAGTGAATGTATATTTGAAAGAGATCTTGTCGAATTATGAGGGTTATCGGTGTGAATGGATGAAAGTGACTCTGGAGGATAATGTCAGTGGGGGATAATGAATAATAATTGTCTTACCTAAGTGATAAGATCTACCTAGGGGTTGATATTCTCATAAATTTGAATCATGGTAGCTGTCAAGACTAAATGGCCCGGTTTATTGTAATTGCTATAACGAAACATTCTGCTTTCTGAATAAGATGAATCATAAGGAAGCATCTTACAATATTGAAGGAAATTTTGGTGCTTTCTGAATTTGCTTGGGAAAACAGGTCATCTGGAGGAGAAAATGACAAGCTGAAAACTAAAAAGAAAGCTCATGCTTGCTTTGTTTTCAGCTAGTCTTTTGAAGTAATAAATGTGGAATTCATATGTTCTAGTTGGATTTTAATGGTGAATTCTGTCGCAAGATTTCAATAAGTTTGTCTCTCTTTGTGCTGGAGGCATATTGCAAAACCAGAAAAAGTTCGACAAATCGGAGCTAACAACTTATTTTCTTCCAGAACTGTTTTCCTGTCAAGGCATGCAAAGGATGAAATATTTGCTTTTTCATTGGCATGAGGTAAAATTTCAGATCTATTTGCAAAGTTGACCTTGGACTTTTACAATTTTTATTAAGCATGGTGATTAGTATTGCTGGTGATTAATCCAAGTATTCCTTACTTGGCTTTTATTTATTTATTTCTGAAGGGAGTAGATTTTGACATTGTTGTGCAAGGTCTAAGATTTGTTGACTGGTCTCATTAATGGGAAAGAAGTTTTATGGACATCTTCTGGGTGGAGAATAGACTCATCCCAGATGTTTTAGCTGAATCCATAAAATGCTGGATCTTTGTCTATTTAATGCTGGAGTTACTTATGCTGAGCTACTCTGATACTTTTACCATTTAGTTAGCCTTAGCATTGTGCTTCACCACAAAGGGCAGTGAAATACACTCTTGCCATGATTATTTTTATAATGTAGTAATGTTCTTAGGATGTTTTTGAGAAATTGTAGATTGGAAAAAGTTTTAACTATTATTACTTCTCATGTATGTGGTTGAGTTTATACAGGGCTAGATGTGTATGTTATTTATCACTTAGGCATAAGCATGGTTAGGTTAATTGTCTATACCTTTTGAGTTAAGCATGTTTAGGAAAGGATCAAATTTGAGCATTAGATGTCAAACATTATGTTTTCCAATTTAGTTTATTTAAGTGTTTCTATCATATATTTAACTTGATTATTTCATCAGATCAAATTCTGACAATATCATGTTGCATGGTTAGGTTAATTGTCTATACCTTTTGAGTTAAGCATGTTTAGGAAAGGATCAAATTTGAGCATTAGATGTCAAACATTATGTTTTCCAATTTAGTTTATTTAAGTGTTTCTATCATATATTTAACTTGATTATTTCATCAGATCAAATTCTGACAATATCATGTTTATTGTGTATGCTTTTCTAAGGATCAAAGCAAGTGCTCTGCAGACATGCCCACTCTCATCTTATTAGATAATGCGGTCAGGTACCACAGCACACCAAAACAAGAGAGTGAATGAACCAAGCAACAATGAACGACCAAACACACAGCACGGCAGTCAAAAGAACCAAAGAAGAATCCACTAGAGGGTGGGCTACTGCTCTTCTTCCCGTCACTCCTTCCACTTCCTGTGCTCGAAGCCCAAGATGTGACCGCAGCTTCTATGATTTCCCATAAGTGGAGACCAACCCAACGCACGCACACCCTGCACGCTCTGCGGCGGCGGCGGCGGCGGCGGCGGCTACCAACCCAACGCCACCGACTACCTTTTCTGCCGCTGCAGGCCGCGTCCACATGTACTCCGAGTTCTCCCCATGGCACGGAACCAAATGACACCAACAGGATGACCAGAACGAAAGCAAGAAACCTACAATTGGACCGCCACCCAGCTTCTCATCGGAGCCACCGCCGGAGGTCCGTCGTCGAGGACGGGGACACCTCGCCGCCGAGGCTGTCGTTACACGAGGACGACACATTGGAGCGCGGGTCCCCCGCGAACCGCCCCGTCGCGCTCTTGAAGCTCGGGCTCCGCAGGCTCTGCGAGTACCCGTAAGGATCCGGCGCCGGGAAGGAGAGGCGCTTCTTGGCGGATCCGGCCCTGTCCCGCTCCGGCGTCGCCGGTCGCTGCCTCGGCGCGCTCTGCGATCGCACCCGCGCCTTTGCCGACTCTGTCGCCGCCATGTAGTTCGGCACCATCGCCGGGGGATGCTGCCGCGAGGCTCCCGCGCCGTGGTGGTTGTGGTAGCTGGGCGTGTGGACGGTGGAGAAGCCCCGGTCCTCCCTCCCGTAGCGAGGGCTGGCCGAGCGGACCTGTAACGGCCGCGTCTTGGACGGCGAGGGCGTGACGGGCGAGTGGGTTTGGTAGTGCTGGTGCTGGGCGCGGTGGAGAGGGGAGCAAGCGTGCTGCATGCCTGGCGGTGGTGGCGTCGGCCGGCGGGGGTTGACGGGGGCGGAGTAAGAGAAGGGTCGAGACGTGTCGATCTCCAAGGTCTTGATGGGATCTCGGTGGTCGGTGGAGGCTCGCGCCGCCCTGCTGCTGGCTCTGTTGTCGAAGGACGACCTCGACGCGATGTAGCGATCCATCCACCGGATCGGCATCTGCTCTCCCGCCGAGGCCACCTCGTGGTCCGCGTCTTCGTCGAGCGCGGGCGAAGGGTTCCGGTCGGATCTCCAGAGCTTCCCGACGTGCGGAACATTTGATGTCATTCACAAACGCCGACACGACAAGGTGGAGACAACGAAAGAGACTTGGAAGCTTACTTGATGAGAGAAGGCGTAGGAGAGCGCCCGTTCTCGTTTCAGAGCAGCCTCCTTTCGGCTTTGCAGCATCGCCTGGATCTCCTCGATCGTTCTCGGGCGGTCGTCCCAATCATCTGCAAAGCTACTCCCATCTCTGGACTGGTCGTACCATCAAACAAATACCAGACATAATCGAGCAGGATGAAGACGAAGAAGAAGAAAAGCTTGGAATTTTAGGCGGGGAATGTGTTACCATGGATCTCCGCTCAGCGAGCTCCTGGAGGAACTTGGATTCCCAGAGGGAGGTGTCGCAGCTGAAGGAGGACTTGTTGCTGCCGCGGGAGACCACCGACGACGACTCCTGGGCGAGCCGCATGCGCTGGTCTCTCACCCTCGCCTGAACCCTCACCAGGGCTTGCATGCATCTCAAGGTCATCTTTGCCTGCTTCCGGACGTTGTGCCCCCTCACCAGCGCCTGCAGTTTCACGAGCCCCTTCAGAGCCCGCAACGCCCTCCTCGCCTTCATCCGCACCGCAGAAGCCCAAAGTCACCATCTTTGCACTCCGGAAGGCAAACGAAGAGAACCAGAAGAAGCAAAGAGAGGAGTACCAGGTATCCCCGAAAGGCAGTTTGGATGACAACGGCGGCGTAGTGCTGCTCCTTGGCGAAGCTAGATGAAGGCTGGGTGAGGCGCACCACCTCCGCCGCCGCCTGCGCAGTCGCTACAGCCGCCTCCGCCGTCGCAGCCGAGGCCACAGCCAGAGCAATGGCGTGCCTTTGCTCCGGCGTCACCGCTGCCTGCGGAGGCGGCGGCGGTGGCGGCGTCCTCGTTTGTTGCCCTTGCTGCGGCTGTTGCTCGTGCGCCGACGACTTCCGGAACAACCATCTCCTCTTCTCCTTCTTGTGCTACCGAGGAAGGCAGGAAGAAAGGAAGACATCTTGAGGTGAACAGAGAAACACAGAGGCGGCCAGGGCAAGGTAAGGTACACGACACTAACCTTCTCTTCTTCCTCTTGCTCCGGCTCTTCTCGCTGCTTCGAGGCCTTCTTCTCGGAGTCCTTGGACGGCGATCTAAACGCCCGTTTGACCGCCGTCAGCCACGAGCTGCTCCCCTTCTTTCCCATGATCCAGATCGCACATTTACACCGTTACCCAACGATTCCCAAAAGGTAAGGCTCACCCCAGCCACAGTTAAAAAGGAAGAAGAAGAGACCTCCTCAACAACACGAGCTGCTCACTTTGCTTTCACCCATCCATGATTCCTTTATCAACTCAACTCAGAGAAGAGAGAGAGAGTGCAGAGAGAGCAGAGGCGTTGAGCAGAGGAGCTAAGTGGACGCGCATCACGAAGCTAGCCACAGTGGGTGAGCTCTAAATGTCTCTTCGGGGCCCACCAGTTGAGCACTGCTCCGCGAATCCATGTGGAGAGTAAACCAGTTTAGGGTCTTAGTCCTCCTCATCCACAGAGAGAGAGAGAGAGAGAGAGAGAGAAGGAAACTAAAACCAGCGATGACATTGAGACGTATAGTATTATAACATCAAAACTGGTACGCCGGTGCATGTACATGTATGGGGGAGTATGTGTACTTGTACTGAGGTGGGTGGGTGACTCAATAAAGGGTAGTGTGCGGTCAGGTGCAGGAAAGTTTGTGTCTGTACGAGATGGGAAAGGGAGCTTGGTGCTTAACGTCCATGGCAGGGTTGCCGTGGAGAAGCTCACAGGCACCATCAAAAAGTGCTGAGGACAGCCATTTCTGGTATTAATGAGAAGGATGTAGCTTTAAATAAGTTAGAGAGAGAGAGAGAGAGAGGTATGGCATGTGGAGGCAGTGAAAGCCTTGAAGGATGTGGGAGGAAAGAGGGAGCGAGCACGTGAGGTTTCAGGGAAGGGAAGGGAACTCCAAGGGCCACCTATTTATTTAAAGGTAGTGGACATGGATCCCATGACACCCTGTGAGCTTCTCTCTCCCTCTCTCTGCTTATGAGCTGAGGAGACGAAAAGGATAACTTTTCATCCAATCTGGTCAATCCACCCAGCCCAAGCTTAGTCCGATGTAACAGTGAAACCAATGGCCGGGAGCTATCGTCGCTCCCCTAACATCATACAAGTAAAGGCTTCCATCGATACGGGATTTAGGAAACAAAAAATAATTAGATTGATGTATCATACATGTCACCTACTTATCAAAGATTGATAATTAATTTGATTATCAAACCTTATCTTTTCCAAGAAAGAAGAAATGTAGGGGGTAGTTGGAATCTTTGGTTCCCTCCCCTTTGGGTGAAGCTGATGTGCACACATCTCGATCAATGTTTGGCGGTTTTCCAAACTGCACTACTGTCGATTCTTTTGTTGTGGAGCGGTCAAAGTGGACGGGGTCAAACTGGGGGATCATCCATCCCTGTCGAGGGTATTAGTACGACCGGATTTGGGTTGGCTCCGCTCACCCAAAAGCCTTCTCCCCATACTAAATAATTGCTTCCACATGTTGAGGTGCTTATAATAACTAGGAGTGATTTGTTTAATCCTTAAACTCTCTGCACCACATGATACTGTTGATTTGGTTCTAATATTTATTCATCATTAATTTTATGATGGCGTGGCCAATAAGGTATAAACTCGCCCAGTGACCGTGTCAAATAAAAATAGGTCTAACTTGACATTCATCTAATCCAACTCTGATTCCATCATTAATTATGTTTCTCTCTCTCTCTCTCTCCCTCTCACACACACACACACACACATATCTGTGTGTGTGTGTGTGTGTGTATATGCATGCAAGACTCTGACTTATATGAATATAATATATATATATATATATATATATATTCAAAAGTTAAATACTAAAAGAATCAAAAGAAGAGCAAAAGATAAATATAAAATCAAATATTATAAATAATAAAATAATGTTTAAATACTCTTGACACGCCTATGTAAGAACAGGGATAGATCGGACTGATCGATAAGGGTCAAGTCTACCATTGATGCGGATGTGAAGAATAAAGCATCATGAAAACTTTGTTGCTCTATTCTTTCCACAAAGGAGCGTGTGTTGACGAGATCGTATTGATCGATAAGGGTGAAGTCTTCCAATGATGCGGATGTGAAGAATAAACCATCATGAAAGCTTTGTTGCTTTCTCTGTTTTCCAGAGCGTGTGTTGACGCGACCTAAGTCCTCGTACCCTTCCCACTCCATCTTGACTTGTGATCGGACGGCAGAGATGTTAGATGGAGGGAGAGCGGATGATCGATGTGGAGTGTCATCGAATCCAAGGATTCGGAGCCACGTGTGCCTTGAACCACAGAGGGCGCGTACGTTTGACCGAGAGTAAGCGGTCCCTCTGTGCGATCCTCCAATCGTGCGGCTCAAAACACAAGAGTAGTCCGTCGTACGACTTCGCGCGTCGACGCATTGCCCACGCGACCACCTGTTGGTCTTACGCCAGACGAGCCGTCGACCACCATCCCATCTAACCCTACGCATCCCTTGCACTGATCATAATAGAAACCGGGGAGGGCGAGAGGCAGATCATTTAGGGAGGGAGAGAGAGAACGAGAGGAATTCTCCACCTCCGCTCGATTCCTCTCCTCATTCTCCTCTTCGTGAGCGAGCGAGAGGAATTCTCCACCTCTGTTGGATTCTCCTCGACTTCCTCTTCGTCAGAGAGAGAGAGAGAGAGAGGATTCTCCACCTCCATTCGACTCCTCTTCTTCGTCTTCCTTCCTTGTCCACCTACTTTCCTCACCGAGAAGGCAAATGGCGTTAGCAGCAGCGGCGGCGGGGTATGTGACTATGAGGGCGGAGAAGGGTGTTGGGGCTCCGCCGTCGTTGTTCGGGGCGGACTACATGTTCCGGTGGGAGCAGCAGGGGGAGTACATGGAGCGGCGGCAGACCTTCCTCCGGAGCTACCACTTCTGCCGCAAGCAGGGCCCCAGGGAGAAGGCGCTCCGCGTCCGCCGCCTCGCCTGGGCCCGCCTCAGCGGCGTCCGCCGGCTGCCGCGCCTCCTCTGGGCCAAGATCCGCTCCGCCCTCGCCCTCGTCCGCGGCGGGCGCAGGAGGAGGCCATCCCACCACATGGCCTCCGTCTCCTCGTTCCAGCGGCTGCCGCACCGCCGCAGCGCCAGCAACATCAGCAGCAGCTCCTCCGCGGAGTCGCCCAGGTGGTAGTCGTCATACGAGGCAGGGGCGGCCGCCTCTCTCAAGAAAGCTCTCTTTCTTCCGCTGGCATTAGAAGTCGTGTCAGCAGGATAACTGGAAGCATACGCATGTGCAACGGCTTCCTTAAACAGGCGCAAGAAAGCCACTGCAAGAACGTGAAGATGCATGAATAGAATATAACTAAATGATCTCTTAGCATCCATTCTTCAGGTCATTACTTTTAGTTGGATTTACGTACGTGAGTTTGAGATGTTATTTCCATGAGTTGATGCCCCTCGAAACCAAAGCATCATAGTCACTTGTGAGATTTTCCAAAATTGATTCCCACAGTCCAAAAAAATTACTTCCTATAAATAATTTCGTCCATTGCTTTACAAATTATCTAAGATATATGTTCAACTAGTCTCAATCGAAGTACTGAGTCCCCAAAAAAAGTAATGAGCCTCTCCTATTGCTTCAACTAGCCCTTGTGTTCTTAAAATGAGTCTGTGAGGATTGCCCAAAAGGGTATATAAAGCATACCACCTTACAAATAAACTAGATATAAAGGTGATGATTAATGTTGTTATTTTTTATTTTTAGATAATTTTACGATCAAAATGGATCTACAATAAGATCGAAAATAGTCCGATGATCAAAGCACTTGACCAATCGAAATTGCTCTCATCAATGCATGATTTGAGTAAATATAAATATAATGAGACTATGACTCGAATCTTAGTTTCTCATCAGAATCCATCATAAATGCTTTATTTCAATGCTGGGCCCAAATAAGGGTTAAGTTAGCTGAGGGCACCCAAGTATTACTTGTACCATTTTGGAAGTTCCTACAAAGAAGGCACTTAAAAGCATCCTTAAATGGATTGACAATGCATTTTTCAAGAAGTAATGCACATTTTAAACATTATAAATGCACCATATAATCACAAAAGGGAATGCTATATCCTCAAACATGACAAATTAATCATAACAACAAAATCTACGAGTAGGAAAAAGAAAGGGGCAAAGATAGTAATATGATTTTATAATCAGGAAATCAAATATGCAGTAGTAAAAAATGGAGCTAAAAATGGCCAGAATGATAAGAATGACAGCATCAATATAGCAATTGTACAGTTAAAAGAGAGAACAAACTTGACTTGCTTAATAGAATATCCAATGATTGTTGGCATAAAGTTTGGAAAAAAATGAACCTGAGAATGCAGTACATGTAAGTGCTCATCGGACCAAGAAGAATTCCTACACAAAAAATTCCCATATGCAGGAAATATTAGATTTATAGTGTCAATGCAACTGCAAGAAGCACATCAAACTTGGGCTTACCGAAAATTTTGAAATGGGAAAAGGAGGCTCAAGTGAGGCCGTCATATCTTTAGCTCTCATCGAGTTATGGTCTGTTCTGGAACAAAAGAACCGACTGCATGTTCATAAGAAAGCCGGAGTTCCTGATGTGAGTCTCAGATGATAGACCTAGGATTCTAAATTCCTTTGGAATACCTGTATGACAAAGTATCAAACTAAGTTTCACTGACGCCAAAGAATGCTATTAATTGATACATTTAGAAGTTCTACAAGCCAACTACAGAGGCATGTTAAAAATAACAGTGATCCAAAAGGGAAGATAGATACCACATGACAAAAACACAGTGAGAGAGGAGAAATAAGAGCATGGTTATGATGCTCTATAATACATATCCAAGAGGGCGATAATGTTCTCACAAATGTGTTTCCTAGTCATGCATAATCTATTGCTGGTTAATTAACGTCCCACTGATCCATGAGCAATTTATCAGTTTCACTTACACAACCAATAAAATTTCACTTTATATAAGGCTATAGCACACTACCTCTCTAAGCTGGATCAATTGACAAACTATCCTACAAGTTTTCTTGTCCAATTTGTTATGGTTATGTTCATACTGTTGATAGAATTCACTAATGTTTCATTTAATACCCAAGTCCTTTTCACGAAAGATATAACATTTACCTGATCAAGATGACAGTTGATGGTAGGTACCTTTAGAGGAAAACATAAGCAGATTCATTGAGAAACAAATTGATTCTTGGAGTTTGCATTGCCACAATAATTCTGCACGACCAGGTCAGAGTCTTTCTCTTTCTGCTTGTTCCAAGTGAATCAGAATCTTCAGCATTTTGTTTACTGTTTGAATCCCCTTTCTTCTGAAAATTTCAACCTCCAAATGCCTTTTCTTTCCCAATTATTTGTCATATCGAGTTTTACCAGTAATCATTGCAAGAACAAATGCCTTCCTTGAAATGATGAAATCGCACCCGATCCCTAACAACAATTTCTCGATCATATATCCTGGAAGCATATTTAGTGAGAGAATGACAGTCCTTACACACCCTCAAATTCTTCACGATTCGAAGACTTGTCCCTTTGGGAGTTCTCAGTAGCCCAAGAGCAATAGCCAACATCTCACTATGATAGTCAGTTGTGCTGTCTACAAAGTTCTCGAGCCATTCTGCAGATCTTTCCATTGCATAACCCAAAGAAGCTGCTCGACTAATCATCTCCTCTAACTTCTTATATATCTCTTCACTCTCAGCATGCGAAGTATCACCAACCACAAATTTCCTAACTTCGCCATGAATTTCTATCCAGCTCCAGCCAGGAGTTGTCTTAATCCCTTGATCCTTCACCATTTTCCTCATCCTAGCCACGCCTTGGCTGTCACCGGCATGCTCATAGATATCAGAAAGAAGAACACAATCCCCTGCATTATTAGCTGACATTTCAATAAGATTTTGGATGGCTATCTCACCCATCTCCACGCTTCCATGGATCCTGGATGCGCTCAGTAGCATTCGCCAAAGGACTGGATCGTCCTTGAAAGGCGAACTATGTATGAACTCAAGCGCCTCATCCAGCTTACCAGCTCGCCCGTACATGTCCACCATGCATCCATAATGCTTGAGGTCTGGCTTTATATTGTAAGCAGAACCCATCCTCTGAAAATATTTGAGGCCATCGTCCACTAGGCCATGGTGACTGCATGCCGTTAGCAAGCCAAGGAACGAGATGGAGTTGGGTCGGACTCCAGCCATCAGCATCCTCTGGAAAAGCAAGATGGCTTTGTCAGCATGACCATGAATTCCCAGCCCAATGATCATCGAGTTCCATGTGAAGCTGTCCCGCCTCCTCATCCCATCGAAGACCCTACGAGCCTCGTCCAATCTGCCGCACTTGGCGTACATGTCTATCAGTGCATTACCCACGAACACGTTCCACCGCAAGAACCCATTTTCCTCGGCAAATTTGCAAATCCGGACACCAAAACCCAAGGCACCCAAGTGAGCACAGGAAGAGAGCAACCCGACTGCGGTGAACTCATCAAGGCCAACGCCCGATTGCCTCATCCTGTCGTAGACCTTCAAGGCGTCCTCATGGAGACCGGCGTGACAAAAGCACGAGATCATGGAATTCCAGGCCACCAGGTCCTTGTCAGGCATTTCGTCGAACACCCTCCTCGCTTCGTCGATGGACCCGTTGTCCGCGTAAGCCCGGACCAGGTTCGTGCCGACGATGACGTGGGAGGATAGCCCAGAGCGGACGATGGAGGCGTGGGCCTCGCGGCACTTGGGATCGGCTTTCGCGAGGGCACAGGCCTTGAGGAGGAAGGAGAAGGTGAAGGCGTCGGGGCGGGAGGAAGCGCGTCGCATCATGGCGTTGTAGAGGGAGAGGGCGTCGAGTGGGGCGGGACTGCGGGAGGAGCCGCGGATGAGGGCGTTCCAGTGGTCGGTGGCGGGGCGGAGGATGCCGGAGAAGAGAAGGCGGGCGTAGGCGAGGTCGCCGGCGGCGGAGGTGGCACAGAAGGAGAGGAGCTTGGCGGAGACGGCGGGGTGGCCATGGTAGCCTTGGAGCAGCACCTGGGCGTGGATCTTGCGGAGCCTATCCATGCTATTGCAGCCCTGCAGCAGCCTCAATAATTTGGCCGCGCCGCACATTTCCGTCTCTCTATCTCTCTTTCTCAATCATTGCGGTCGCTGCATTACATGAACAGTCGCCCCCGCTTCGGTCATGTTGCCTGCTGCTTTCCTGTGGCTTCCGCGAGTCCAATAGGGCGGGGAGGCTGCAAACAAGTCTCGAATTAGCGGAAAAGAAAGATCAAACAAAGCGCTTTTGACGCTTCTTTGACGTTTTAGACCACCGTAATTAGATGTTTGGCTTATGAAAGTTAGTTTAAAATGTTAGTGAACTGATTCATCGTGACTCATGAGTCAGCACGGCTCGATCCATGGGTCGATATCGGGAGTCAACGATTGGTTGATCAGGTCACCGAGGTTGATCAACTGTAGGTCCGGATGTCGGGTTCGTATGAGAGAAGGTGCCTCTCGATCAGGATGGTCGCGTCTCGGGGGGTGATCGCACTCTTGCACAGAAGGTCCTCGTCTGATGGTTACCGACTTTGACCCCTTAACGAGTAAGTTAGTGTTTGATTTTAATTTTCTTTTTTCTTACCTCCCCTAAGCTAGATGCCGGTCAGTGGCTTTTATACTATTGTACGGGGATTGACTGTACATGGGTTTGGTGCGACGGTTGATCCCCGAGAGATGAGGTGATCCCTTCGTGCGACCGTCGTCCTGGAATGCACGGAGCAGCGCCATATGATACCATCCCAAGCTTCTCGGGATGGGATGCGCCGAGGGACACCTCGTAGAGACCCATGCTTGGTACGTAGGAGTACTCCTCTTGCTGACCTGACGGTGACATGGTGTGATGTAAGTTGTGATATGAATGAGGCCCAAAATATGTCTTAAGACATATAACATTAAATGTAAGATCAGTAAATAATAATAAGTAACGAAGAAAACATAGTAATTTATAAGGTGAAAACAAACCATATCTTTTTTGAAATTAATGGGAAATTACAAAGTCAATGCTGAATTTAGTTAATATTTATTCCGAATTCAAGAAGTGGAAATCGGAAACTGACCGAGTTCGAGAGTCTCGGCGGACTCCGGTTCATCTTTGGGGCCAAGAAACCGCCCGGCAGGGCCTGTTCGACACTACTAAACACCGTGTGAAAAGAAGCCCTTTTGCGACGGAGGATCGGCAAATGGATCGCCACGCCTCCGACGTCGAGGTCGAGGAAAACGAGATGCCCTCCTCCCAGGAGGGCCGCCTCCCCGGCGTCCCCTTCACCGCCCAGAGCCATCGCAGCCCTCCGCCCACTTCCCACGCCGCATCTTCTGCCCCCGCTCCCGCCTCCGCCGCCGCCGGGGTCGCCGCTCGCCCGGGTGACGCGGCGTCCGGCGTCAGCCCAAGGATGGGAACCCGGATTAAAAGAACCGTGCGGAAGCCTCCAGCAGCGGGCTACGGAGCGGACCAGAAGAAAGGGAGGGCTTCGACGAAGAGATCCAGGGGCGTGCACATTAGTTCCGCGATATCTCCTACCGAGTCGGAGCAAGAAGGGCATGACGATTTAGGATTCAGTGCAGGCGTAGAGCCACCGATGCCAGACCAAGAAGGCCGGAAGCGGCCGGCGGATCCCCAAGCGACAGCAGATGCCGGCGCGATGGGAGAACCAAATGCGGCTTCGACCGCTGATCCGCAGCCGAGAAAGCTGCTCGTTTCTATTCAACATTGTCTGTCACATGGGGAGCAGGAGGAGAGCGCCAGGCGTTCGTCCCTCGGCCATGACGGAGAGAACAGCAACAAAACGCAAGCTGCAATTGATGGTCCGCCAATGAACCTCGTAGAGGTGATAAAGATGCTGTCCGGAGAGCCCAGCAGAAGGTTTGCTGATAAGGATATACTGGACATTGCAAAGATGAAGGGGATCGAATTCCCTCCGCCGTGGTGGTCGGTGTTGTTTACCCGGCGATCATGATGTCCGTTGATGTCGCCCGTAAAATATTCGACTTTAGTTCCATGTAGCCCAAATGACTGTGCGATGGACGATGCCTTCCTTCAAGAAGGTCGGGATGTTTCCTTCATTTATGCTTCCTTTGTGGATTT